>NC_137139.1:23633537-24218537 GCF_949319135.1 Squalius cephalus
GGGTGGGTCTCGCTCACAGCGCTCAGGTTGCAAATGATTTGCTCTGTTAGCAAAGTTTATGGCATACTGCTCTACATAAACTCTTGTCATTAAATTAAACCGAATTCTAAAACCGAAGAGAAGTAGTACCGTGGTACAGTGATTTATATTCATAATATACATTAATTATATTCATTATTATATTCATGGTACCCCATATAATGTACTTTAAAGAATACCATGATTCTGTCATGACATTGTCACTGTACTGTAGTATTACAGTGATAAAATGATTATATTATATGCCTATTATTATATTCATAACCATGGTATTTTCATTGTACTCTCTCATTGTACTTTAAATAATACCATGATTATATAATGAAATTGTCTTTTTTTTTACTCTTATACGAGAAAAGTACTTTGGTACTACCATAGTACAGTGATTATATTTATATTATAGGCCTATTACTACGATTACTATTATATTGCCTTAAAATTAAGTTCAAAAGTACTGTCGTAGTACGGTCTTACAGTGATTATTATATTCATAAACCATGTTATTTACATGTTATTCCAAGGTACTTATAGAGAACATGAAATTGCTGTAAAATATATTTAATTTACCCTTACGAAAAAAGTACTGTGGAAGTACAATGATTGCAATATTCATAAAACATGGTATTTACATGTTAGGTTATATAATAACATTATAGCATGAAACATGATTTTACCATGGTACCATATTCAAAATCATGGTATTTATGTGGTATTTCTAACTACTTCAAAGAATACCACTGAAATACCATGATTTATTTGTATAATTAAACATTTTCCTTAACCCTTACAAAGAAAGTTTATATTATATTACATTACATTTTCTATTCTAGTGCTGCTTATGGTATAATGATGGCCATATTCAAGACCATGGTATCTGTGTGGTAAATTATATGAATTTCAAGGTAATAACCATGATTTTGTTGTATAATTAAAGATTTTGATTAACCCTTACAAGATGATTGTGCCAGTACTAGTTGAGGGATTTATTTTATATTATATTGTAATACAATATATGATATAATGTTCAAAAAACAATTACCATGTCAGTTTTATCAAATGTAGAGCTGCTTATGGTATAATGAAACCATGGTATTTATATGATATTTCAAGGTTCTTCAAAGAATACCATGCTAATACCATATTCTGTCGGTAGAGCTACTTATTGTGGGTTATCCTCAGTTTATCTCCCTGCAAAGGAATTTTGACTACTTGCCTGTCGCTGAGAGACAATGACTTGTGTCTTTCTAGGATAAATCACTCGGAATTGATTATCGACAAGGTGTCTGTAGACTGCAAACAGGTGCTTAGGCCATGAGAGTGTGGAGCGATATCCATTCTCTGCTCCACATCCATCATACTGTCGGTGATCTTGCTTTTACTGTGCCATACCATCAGTCTGTGTGCACAGAAAAATATGATCTGCCTCTGCAAAATCTTCTCCTCAGAGGCAGAGGCTTTAATTGAGCTGTGGGTACAGATGGATGGACGAGCTGGAGAGATTTAGGAGGGATGAAAGAAAGGAAAGAGGGTGGGGTCACGTTTGACAGGCGAAGCCGTTGCGCAGGCCAATAATATATGTGCACTTATGCTGTCTGAGGAGATCAACACAGAGAGAGAGAGGGAGAATGGGTGCAAGGTCAACGAGGGAAGGGACAGGATTGGAGCAGGGAGGGATCTATTAAAAGAAGGACTAAGAAAAAAAGCCATCATTCTTCTTTGATGTCCTTCGTTTTGACCTGCTGGACAGATTACAACTATTGCATTTCCACTGACTTGTGATGCTGCATGGATTCAATAATCATACCATGTTCCTTCATTTGCCCTGAGGAGATCTAGCCCTCTGACTGAGCCTGGTTTCTCTCAAGAAACCTGATGGAGTTTGGGTTCATGCCACTGTGGCATTTGGCTTGCTTAGTTGGGGTTTAAAGTCATCATGAAATCACAATTAAAACCACCGTCTTATTTTTTTATGGAATATTGCAGTGTTTATTATAAATGATTTATCTGTGCACATTATTATTTTTATTAAAATTCATGTGCATTTGTAATCTTGAATCAAAATAACTTCACGACCCTATTGCAATGACGTTTTTTCTCTGACGTCGGCGTAAGGGCTGGACTAGAGGTGTTCTCGGGTCCTAAAATCTGTACTCGACTCAAATCATTTCTTACCCGGACCCGACGTGCATAAATAAAACATTTTTTAAAGAAAAACAGAGACAGGCCCGATAAAACTAGACCAGAGTCTGACCCGACGGCATCTATATTCGAACCCGACTGAACGTTGACCCGTAGCATTGACAGGAAAAATCCCGGTGTCCTGCTGACTGACATGGTCACTACTCCATTACTTTCATTTACTTTAGACTTATTTATACAGAGAGAACATAGAAAAAGTGAGATTATAACGTTTGTCATAGAATTGTTTTAAATAACATTTTGCTAAATGCCCAAAATTGTTTAAAAGAATTTGGGTCTTCTCAGGTCCATTCTCAGAGACCCGAGGCCTCTAATACTGAACCCGACCCATGTCCGAGGCACTGGTCAAAGTTTTGGACCGAACCCGCTCGGGTCTCTGGTCGGACCTCGGGTTTCCGTATCCAAGTGGACCCGTGAAGACCCCAAGGCGGGACAACCCGACTCACTTGAGATCATGGCAATAGCAAACAACAATGATCCAATCAATTCCCGATGAACAAAATCTAGTCCCACCCTACATTTATTTCTTGTTCAAGAAGCCATTTCACTTGTATATACGTCACAATAGGTAAGATTAGACTATTGCAACTTGCGTTTCATGCCGACTTTAAAAGACACTTAATATTTAGTAATATTATCAATTTGACTGCACCGACACTATCAGATGAGAACAAAACTTGAACTGAAATGAGCTGAATGATACCTATTGTCTTCCATAGAGCTGCTTTATAGCTGAATTTAATTGATTTCATAATTGACGAAATTTGCAACATTGATTTAAACTGAATTGAATCAACATTGAACTGACTCAAGGTGAATAACGATACTATTGTCTTCCGTAGAACTGCTTATAGCTGAATTAAAACTAGTTACATAATGGTTATTGAACTGAACAAACACTGAGCTGAATAATGGCACTATTGTCTTTTTAGAGTTGCTTTACAGTAGAATTTTTATTTCTCATATTTGAAGTTTGTGACATTGATTCTGTAACTTTCCTGTTTATAAGCTGCTATAAACAATCTGTATTGTATAAAGCACTATATAAATCAAAGTGACTTGACTTGATGGCCTCTGTTTTGACATCCCAAACACCACCATAGCAGCATGCAAGAATAACACTAGAAGCGCAGCTCTCGGATGCAGAGCATCTGTTGTGGATGTGCCGTTACAGAGGAGCTCTGGGGAGAAACAGCACAGCCCGCGAGTCTCCACAGCCACCTGTTATCGCCTCAGGGTCTCAGTGTCGCTGGCACATCCGCTCCCGCATGTATGATGAGCAAAAAATCCCCCCGCAACTCCCTGTTTTAAGTACCCATGCAGCAGCGAAAGCTTTGTAACCTACTGCAGCTGCTCTGCTGACGGGTCGACCTCCACAGAGAGACAGAAACATGAGTTAAAGCCGTTTTCAGAGGCTGGCGAGGCTGCGGTTGGAACCGCTCTCTGCAGACAGGAGGGGCAGGACAGAGACGGTCAGACGAGCCTGGAGGACGACAAGGAGGGGGGCAGGATGCATTAGGCTGATTTAAAAGACCACATGACGACTAAACTGGCCAATTAGAGCAAAATGAGTCAAGGTGTCTGTAACTTACTCTAATTTTAACAGGAGATCATGAGATGTTAGAAATAAATACAGAAACAACTTCCTCCTCCTTCTGTATTATCCAAATACATATACAGGTTTTTTTTGTAATATCGATTATTTTCTCATCCAGTTTTTTTGAGACACTGCCTCCCTTGGATACGCCCCTGAGTGTGTGTGTGTATGTATGTGTATATGTATGTGTATATGTATGTGTATGTGTATATGTATGTATATATATATATATATATATATATATATATATATATATATATATATATATATATATATATATATATATATATATATATATATATATATATATATATATATATATTGTATATATACAGTGCACTGCATAACTGAATACACCCATGCTAAAGTTGACTAAAAAGAGGAATAAAAAAATCATATTTTGGAAATTGAACGTAATGCCTTAATTTAAAAAATTAGGAAAAATCCAACCTTTAAGGACACCAATTTTCTTTGTGAATGAATAATGTATCGTAAATAAATAAATGTTCTTCCTTAAAATACATGGTGCATAAGTGAGTACACCCCTATGTTAAATTCCCATAGAGGCAGGCAGATTTTTATTTTTAAGTATTTAAAAAAAAAAATGTTTAGGATACTATGCATCCTGATAAAGTTCCCTTGGCCTTTGGAATTAAAATAGCCCCACATCATCACATAGCCTTCACCATACCTAGAGATTGGCATGGAGTACTTTCCATAAGATCATCTCTCAATGCAAATCAAACTTATCAACAAATCTAGCTTTTAGGCTAACTGAAATAAAACCATGCCAATCTCTAGGTATGGTGAAGGCTATGTGATGATGTGGGGCTATTTTAATTCCAAAGGCCAAGGGAACTTTATCAGGATGCATAGTATCCTGGATCCATGAAGTAACTGGCCTTTAAAAATAAAAATCTGCCTGCCTCTATGGGAATTTAACATAGGGGTGTACTCACTTATGCACCATGTATTTTAAGGAAGAACATTTATTTATTTACGATACATTATTCATTCACAAAGAAAATTGGTGTCCTTAAAGGTTGGATTTTTCCTAATTTTTTAAATTAAGGCATTGCGTTCAATTTCCAAAATATGATTTTTTATTCCTCTTTTTAGTCAACTTTAGCATGGATGTATTCACTTATGCATTGCACTGTGTGTATATATATATATATATATATATATATATATATATATATATATATATATATATATATATATATATATATATATATATATATATATATATATATATATATATATATATATATATATATATATATATATATATATATATATATAGTGTGTGTGTATATCAATTTGTTTTATTTTTTTTTAATAAACGCCCCTGACAATGCATGCATATATATGTATATAAAAAAATAAAACAAATTGTTAAAATAAATTGTTACTGCCTTTAGTTATTATCTTGGGATAAATATAAATTTCATCAAGTTAGTTTTTTTTACACATTTTTACATGACTTTGCCACCTCATTTTAAAACACCACCTATATATATATATCACACACACACACTTTATATTATATTTTAGAATATATTTTTTTCTCCTTGTCAAACCAGTTGCTTGAAATAAAGAGAGAGTGAATATAATTTGTAACCCTGTATAAAAAAACTTCAATTTTTCATGTAAAGGCATTTTTTTTAAGGAAGAAAACGATGTCAAGCTTCGAACAATCCACTCTATTGTTCTTTTCGGCACTCGCAAGTGATTTTTATTTTCCTGCTCCTTCAAGGCTGTATCTTTATTCATACATTGCCAGGCAAAATACTTCTCTAGACTGCAATCAAAGTAATGGGTTCAATCAAAGAATGAATTGCATTTTTTTTTTTTTTTTTTTTTACCCCACATGCAAAGCTTCACAAAATGAAGCCAATCATGCAATTGAGAGTGTAATGCAGCCATCTCAAAGAGTTGGCCCTAAATATGCTGATGAAATTAACTTATGCTGACAGAGGTCACTTTAAATCAGTCAATTCTTTAGATTTAATCACCAAAAAGCAGGCGATAAATCAAAAACAAACCAACATCAACAACATAAAGTTGAAACCCCTCTTGGGCAAAGGGGTAACTGCTCATAAGCCTAACTGCTTGATTTTGACAGCAGAAGTTATTCAAAGCTCTCTTAACAAGCTTTGTTGTTTAAAATGCGTAGGTTGTGACTGTCAACAAAACAACAAAGTAAAAAATTGTTAAGAGAAAATGCAGCTGTGCTAAAACAAGTGCGGTCTACTCCCACAGTCTGGTGAAATACAGCCATGTCTTTGTCCAACGAACAGTTGCCTCATTCCTCTTAATATCTCTTTTCAATGAAAGATGCATTATTGACTGACTGAATGAGTGAATCTCTGCTTTGTGAGAGGTCTCTCTGTTGTCTTGAGTACTGAGGAGATGTGTAGTCTATTGACATGGACTTCTCAGTAGTCACGAGTTTCCCTGTTATTTCACTGTTCTTCTAACTTCTTTGAATTTTAACTAAACATGTTTTACTAATCAGCCTTCACATAATGCCTATATCTGCATTCTGCAGTGAACCATTTTTTTTCTACATCTATTCATAATTTATTGAAAATCTGCTGTTTGATTTTTTTATTATGAGATGACCTGGACTGGAATGGGTGACTATATTGTGGCCATGGGCTGAACGTCTGCTAGATCTGGAGATGTTCAAAACAGACACTGTCGTTCTGACTCCTTTCTTATAAATAAAGTCTACATCTGAGACAGTTTATGATCCCAGACCAAGGCCAAAGTCCATTTCCTGAATCTTTTCATACAGTGAAAGATGTCTTGGTAGCCAGTGTCCTCTTTGTTTAGTGTACCTCCAATGCAATGAGAGAATATTTTATTTATTTATTTATTCATTTATCTAAATATATTTATTTAGAGAGGATTTTTTTTTGTACAAAATGTTGTTTTCCTTGAGAATATTTGTAAGATTATTAGTATTTTAATATTTTCATAATTTATATATATATATATATATATATATAATATACTATTTTAATGGCTTGAACATTGTAATATTTTACACATTTTATATCTTTAATATTTTTATTATTTTAGCATTTCTTCTGTTTAATTTCATTAACACTGATATCCTGGTTCATGGACTGAAAGGTCTGAATCTAGATGGATGTGAACATGAATGATAAAATTATTTAGATCACATAAGTTTTAGTTTTTGATATACATTTAATATGGTGATATCTTTAATATTTTATTTTGATATATACTTTTGAATATTTTTAGGAATTAATATCCTTTTTATTTTAGCATTCATTTTATTAATTTTTTCCCTTTTTCTGTTTAATAAAATTGACCGCCTGGTTCTTGGACTCACAGGTCTGGGTCTAGATGGGTCTAGTCTGGATCTGAGTCTCAGTAGGTCTTCTTTCGATCTGGATCTGTGTGAAGTCTGAATTTAATTTTGTGTCTTAATGGGTCTAGTCATGGTCTGGGTCTCAATGGGTCTAGTTTTGCCCTGGTATTGGTCTGGTCTTCTTGAGTCCAGCTCAGCTTTCCAGTGCTTTTCAGTCCTCCAGTGGAATAACTGTGAGAGTGTTTGTGGGTTTTTGTGACAGGCCTGGGGCTTTGAGTGTTTGTTCTAGCGGAGTCAAAAGCGTTATGTCAAACATGATATATTCATTACTGCAGGATCAGTGCTCTGGTGAGTGTGATCCCCATGCACTCCGCTAATTTAATCTCACCTACTGTATAGTCTCATTTCACACTGCACCCGCCAACCACCCAGAAGCACATTAAGACCTGGGGATGGTGGGGCAAGTCAGGACCAAGGAAAGATGCAACACATCCCTCTTACAGGGCTAGCGCTCAGATGGATGACAATCAAGAGAAAAGAATCTGGAGAATCACGCATTTTAGCTGTCCTTTCTTTGACGAGGCGACTGCACACATTTGAATGATTTAGACGTTAATTGTAGTCTTGATGCTGGAGTTGTGATGCTCTGTTGAAGCGCAAAGTTATGTTTGATTAAACCACCCACCTTTCCTACCAGACAAATAAGCAGCAAACAACAAAGCAAGAACAATTGTGATATAGACGGAGAAGCAGCAGACTAAACACTGTAATAGATGCTGTTGTGCTGGTGAACGTGATTTCACCAAGTAGGCTTACATGTTCCAGGATCAACATCTTTTTTGATCCTAGAACAACATTCCAATCAACCAATCAGATATGAGGGGCAAGTTTACATCTTATGTCAAGGTTAGGCTTACAAGTAGGGTTAGGTGCTTCTACATCAGTGTTATTTCCCTCTGATTTCAGGGATAAGTTATGGCTAGGGTTAGGTTTAGGGGTAGGGATATGGTTAGGATGACATTTTCAGACAGGAATGTTGTTCCAGGATCAGCAAAATGTCTTGCTTGGCAAAATCATGGTGACCATGTGATTTACCCAAGTAGAACGTGTTCTTGGATCAACATCCTTTGTTGGTTGTAGAACAATATTCCTATCAAACAATAATAACCCTATAATTAGAGCGAAATGATTGGTCAATCGCGTCAAGGCTTTAATGTATCTCTCAACCCAAGCCATGCTCCATTTTTGAAAATTGTTTCAGATGATGTTGCAGAAAGGCAGTTTTACAAGGTTGCTACGCTAAGATGTGGTCACATTTGTGAAATTCTGTTTAAACTTCATCGGCGGAAAAAGGTCCATTGCCTAGTGTTAATTTAATTTTTCTTAATTTTTAATGTTTCTACAAGTATGCATGTATGTAGTATGAATTCAATCTGCACGTTAATTGTTAACTGGACGGGCACTTCAGAATCTCAGTGGAAGCAGCACATGATTTTAATATTTTTTGCTTAATGTTTAATTAATACAGCATATTTTGCATACACTGCTAATTTTGACGTGCTGTTTTTTCATTACTATATAGTACAGAAGTAGGCACATTCATATGCAGGTATTGGTTCTGCTTCGAAAGGTCAAAGTTGAAATAGTTAAAACTATTAGCATGATGTGATATTGTTGAATGTGCGCATAACACAGTGCTGGCACTCTAGTTTGATGCTTCGCTCCATTTCAAAAAGTCTGAAAAATGTTGGCTCTAAAATCTGATTGGTTGCAGTATCAGCCAGAATGGTGATCCAGGAACAGGTCCTGCTTGGATAAATCACATTAAGCAAATTCCAGCAGGGCAAAAGTGTGACATTTATACACATAAATGCTCTTGAGTGTCTTATTTCCTGTATATCCTACTCTAAGCAATGGATACATTACGGTTTTATTACTAGAAAGATTATCACAGCTAAGTTTTGCTTACTCTGGGTTAGGCTTTGAGCAGTATGTGTGTGCGTCCTTGTGTTGTTTCAGATTTCACTTTCTCCTCCTTGCGTGTCGTGTGAGGCAGTGCGCGTTTTCACAGACAGGAGATAACTGGGGCTGAATGTAAAACCAGCAATGCCTGTGTTTATGATGTTGATGTGTTACTGCAGTGCACCACTGCAAAATCGACGGTGCTGTATCTCAACGCACACTTTAGGGAAAAAGGAGCTGATAAACAACAACAAACTTGAGAGATGTTATTCCGCATACACGCATTTGGAGTGAGCAAAGCGAGATGAAAGGGCATGGAAGAGTGGAGGGGAAAGGAATAGGAGAGGGAGAGAGTTATGTATAACTGAAGCGCTAACGGTGGCAAATTGGGGGTACGCTGAAAAATGAGAGTGCTGAGGGGACAAAGAAAAACAGGGATGGAGAGACCTCGTGGAGAAAAAGATACAGGGTCATAAACAATGCTAAGAAGCTTAATGAGGTAATTATGCAGATGGACAATGGGATGACCTGAGGGGTGAGGGGCTGGGTGGGGCTTCCGGATGAGTGCAGGATGAAGATGCGCATCAAGAAAGAGAGTGTTGTGAGGGGACAAGAAATGATCTTTGAAGAGAGCCAAGGGAACGGGGCTGGGAGGAGGTTCACAAGGAATGACAGAATAGGTAGAGAGATGATAGGGAGTGAAATTTATTTATTTATTAATTTATTTATTTTTTGTAAGGACCGATAGAAAAAAAGACTTTTGCATGAGAGTAATGCTTGCATTTGCAAAAGTTTGCCTTAAAGGTAGGCTAGGTTGTTTTCAGGGGGTTGATATGGTGTTTTAGGTGATTGCCAGGGTATTTTTTGGCGGTTTGCTGTAAGATTTTCTGGGTGGTTGCTGGGAAATTGATATGCAGTTGTTAGATCAGTGAGTTGCCAGTTTCCTCCTTTAGAGTAAGTGGGATTTATTTATTGTATCGTATCCTGGACGTATCCAGATCTGACGAAGGACCTTCGCCTGGACAGATGACAACGCAGTGCTGAAGTGCCAACTAGTCTCTCCCTATGGAGGATCCCACTACCACTCTACAGATAAGGCGTTGTCGGGAAAATTCGTCTCGCGTTCCTACCCCAAAGCAACAAATAAAATAAAATTCCTTATCAAAATTTATAAGGAAAGACAAGTATTCTGTTTAGGCTTGGCTTGTAGGGAATTCCAAACCTGCGTATATTCAAACGCACATAACTATAGAACCCATTCTAAATGCGCATGTGAACGCCATCAGTGTTTCTCACAGGTTCGCATTTAAAGTCTGTGTAGAGAGAATGGTGTCGTCTTAGCGGCCCCTAATTTAATAACAAATGATCATTGCGACGGAAGCAAATCAATTAAAACTAACTTTAGATGGAAATAACTTAACTCTGCTGTACAGCCGAAACAATCTCTTTTGCCTTAAATTATACGCTTATCTCTGTAAAGCTGCTTTGAGACAATCTACATTGTTAAAAGCGCTATATAAATGAAGATGACTTGACTTGACTTGACTTATTTTTATTTTTTCACCCATTTTTCCATCTAATTGCAGTTTTTGTGCCATTTTTCCACCCATTTTATCATTCGTCGTAAAGAAATAGCTCACCTCTCCTCAATAAGCGGCTCAATTTGAGGTATCATTTATATCTAGAGCACAAACAGTATGGGACACGTTATGTGGCAATTTGAATACTTTAGGGGTAATGGTTTGTTCACATTTCTAACCATTATAATAATAATAGTGATGCTTCACTTACCAAGCATCACTAAAACTGTGAAAAGAGGCGAAGTCTGTCAAAGCGTGTGCATATATATATATAGAGAGAGAGAGAGAGAGAGAGAGAGAGAGAGAGAGAGAGATGATGCCTGTAGCCATTAAAATGTCACAGCTGACAGTGATAAACTATGACAAAATGTATACAGACACACTCACACATATGAAATCAAAAGCTTGCGCAACACACACTCGCTGGATGCCACTAGCAGAACCTTCCCCTGCAGAAGATACCAGTCTACTTATCTCATCAGCCTATGACACTAATTAACAAATGTCCTTTTACTCATACAAAACAAACTTACATCGTGCAGGTTCATTTCCCTTCTCTTAAGGCTAACAGAGTATGGAGAGCGCTGCTTCTGTTGTCACAAACATTCTCTCTTCTCATTCACTCATCCTTCCAGTATTTCGTCTTACACTCTGTCGGTTTTCTTTCTCCCGCAGTGAAGCCACTGTCAGGCCACCTGTCTGGTTTATTTTTATAAGGATTAGACATGCGTTCCGTCGGCTCTCTTGTGTAAAAGAAGCTACAATGAAGTGTAAATTTCTGTGACATGTAAGCTGCCATTGCTACGACTGCGGCTCACACGCTCTGTTGAGTGCCGTGGAACGCTTCCCACTATCTCTGTCGCTCGAGCCAGAGAAGATTTCTCTGATCGCCTGTAATATACACCATGAGGCTAGTAACTCAATCTCCTCTAATGTGGCTGATAATGACGTGGATATGGAAGATGGTAAACTCATTTTGAGGAATGGAGGTTGACACCGGGTCGGATATGCTGACCAGTCTTGAGTCGTCCACCTTGGACAGAATGGATTAGGGAGAACATCATGGAATCTTAATTGGATTTGGTAGAAGATAGTACTGGTGTTCTCTTGTTCTGTCTTTGCTCCATCTGTTATTGTGTGTGTGTGTGTGTGTGTGTGTGTGTGTGTGTGTGTGTGTGTGTGTGTGTGTGTGTGTGTGTGTGTGTGTGTGTGTGTGTGTGTGTGTGTGTGTGTGTGTGTGTGTGTGTGTGTGTGTGTGTGTGTGTGTGTGTGTGTGTGTGTGTGTGTGTGTGTGTGTGTGTGTGTGTGTGTGTGTGTGTGTGTGTGTGTGTGTGTGTGTGTGTGTGTGTGTGTGTGTGAGAGAGAGATAATTAATAATAGATTTTTATATTATAATACATTGTATTATTCAATTGACAGCCTTAGTAATTACACATATACTTGTGCATAGTTTAAATATATTAATATGTGAATATGTTAAATATATTTTTTATAGTCCTATTATATTAATTATATTTATTATAAACAATAACTCTAGCAATTAACATTGCTTGTGCATAGCTATATAGCAGAATAAAATTAATAAATCAAATGATGAATAATATTAATTAATAATCATAATTTCAGATTAATTGCAATATATGTGATATATATATATATATATATAAATAATTTTTTTTAAACATTATATTAATTATTTTATTATTATTATTATTATATATTAAATTGATAGCCCTTAATTAACTACAAATATAATTGTGTATAGTTATAACTTGATTAAAATCTAATTTAGTGGCTTATCTAACTTTTAAAAGAGTAGAAAAAAATGCTTGCAGTATCTTTTGTTCTTGACCCTGAAACAAAACCAGTAGAGAACCACTAGTGTATTCATCTGGCGTCAGCTCTGTGTAGTCAAACACTCTCTCTATGGCTTTTCAGCGGTCCTGTAACTGCCGGGAAAGGGCCTCTTTCTCTCCATTTCCCCTTGTGTCCTCTGCTGAGACTCAGCCAGGAATCAGGGCCAAATACTGCTGTCATCTCTTATCAGCCTGGAGAGAGGGAGAGAAAGAGAGAAGAGCGAGAGAGCCCTGGTTACAGCTGAGTCCCCTTCTGGAGTACATAGCCAGACACAGAAAAAAGGAGGAGAAAAGGACAGACTGGCCCCAGATTACAGATGCGATTGGGGGGAGAAACGAAAGAGATTACAAAAATGCGGCATATACCGAGTGCGTGTAGTTGCTCACTGGGGCAGCATTGTGATGTATTGCTTTATATAGAATAAGGACAAATGCAATGTCCTGTGTCACAGTACTAGAGAAAAACCAGGGTGTATATCATGATCGAATTGCTTGTGTTTGATCCCAAACATAGTGAAGTGTCATACCACACCCCGACTTTAACAACTCCAAGGCAAAGCTGGTTGCGGGAGATAACGTGTTGCCTTTGAAGGGCCCAAATCAGTATGTGCTGAAAGGGTACGACCGCTGAGTCTGAAATCGAGTTCCACAGTACTTTCTTTTGGGCATAATTAGATTTGCCACCAGGGGGAAAAAAAAACCTGTCAGAGGGACACATATTTGCCCGGAAGAGGCAGTAAAAAGCAACAAGCCATGGCTGGCACCCCTTGCAGTGACTACCTGCAGAGAAAATTTACATGTGATTGATTTCAACTAACTAGAGGAATGGGTAATTAATATCCGTTAACTTTAATGACCAAAACTGCTTGAGATGGAGTTTTGCATGAACAGTTTAGGGAAATATAGTTGAAACAATATGTTTGTTGTTGTTATTATGAAGTTATGGTCTCTTGAGTTTTATTAATGGGACTGCGGGTGCAATCTGTTTCTAAAGTGATGGAGGATGTGTGTTTACGTGAGAGTGCAGTGAGTGGCGTTCCAGTGCACAGACTAATGTGAAGAGGAACAGGGCTCTGAGAGCAGGGAAAGAGGAAGAGAGATTGACTGGAGTTATCTATAGAGACAGCTAGTTAGCAAAAACAAATCTTCCCACCCTCCATTAGATTACAACAGATCTGTGTGGGTGGTTGACATTTTAAGAAAGTTAGAAAAATAAATTTCCAGTAAACAATACATACCCATACATATTGTACATACGGTTGGCTAGACAAAAAACTAGTATATTTAAACTAAATTTGTAATTTTTTTACGTAAGCCTATCCCTTTTTATATATAAAAATGTAACTCTGATCTGTTTACTTTATCTTTCCCTAAGAATTGTAGTAATTTGTTCCCTGTGCTTTCCTTTTCCCACTGCAATAACATAACACCATTAATCAATCTTTTTCTGAAAGAAAGGAGATTTGAGAATTGCAATGGGCTTGCTGTGAAGTTAGGTAAGAGAATTGGATGCATTAATGTTCAAAAACAATATAGTTGGATTTTAAACGTGTTAGATCATTATCTGTTTTCTGTCACGTGTCTTGAGGTTGAAGATGAAATCTTGTCTGAAGTTCCTGTTATTCTGTTTGTCGATATATGTGTTTTCGCACCGGGTAGTTATAGGAACTAACCACCAGGGCAGTCCCCCGAGGACTAAATCTTCCCCTAAGGCAGGGGTAGGCAAGTTCGGTCCTAGAGAGCCACTGTCCTGCAGAGTTTAGCTCAAGCCCTAATAAAACACACCTGAACAAGCTAATCAATGTATTGAGGATTACTAAGGCTATAGGCAGGTAAGTTTTTTTTTTTTTTTTTTCTTTCAGGGTTGGAGCCAAATTCTGCAAGACAGCGGCTCTCTAGGATCGAACTTGCCTACGCCTGCCCTATGGCTATTTTCCTGGTTGTATTCGCACTGCCAGTAGGAACTCTGAAGTGACGTAAGCCGGCCGTCGGCCATATTTAAGCTCTGCATTCAACAACTCCATATTGTAAAGTTTGATGAGTGCCTTGACTCTGGTGTCTGTCCATCTATCACTGTTTTCCATGTTCGTGGAGTTAGTTAGGCTATAAACTGTGTTTATACACCTTTTTGCCTGGGTTCTCCCAAGGTTTTTTTTTCTCCATTAGGTCACCTGATGGAGTTTTAGGACACCATTAGGTCACTTGATGGAGTTTTCGGCTCCTTGCCACTGTTGCCTTTGGCTTGCTCAGTTGGGGATATTTTGGGGATATTTAATTTTATCAATCAATAAATTTACACTAGAAACAAACCTTGTTGTGTTATTTTGGTTTAATGCTGTGAAGCTGCTTTGATGCAATCTGTATTGTGAAAAGCGCTATATAAATAGACTTGACTTGACTTGACCTCTTTAAAAATGGCGGGTCCCGGTGTTTCGTATGGTTTGCATTCAGCCAATCAGTTCGTACATTTACGTCACTGATAGTTCCTATTGTGCTGGGTTTGACACTACTCTGAAATGGAAGCTAATTTAGCCCCCCCAAAAGGTGTTACTACTAAAATCGTTCCCAGTTCCTGATAATTCCGCCAAAGGTTTTAGGAACAATGAAAACATTCCTCCGGTGTGAAAGCCCCTAGTGATAAAGCGTGAATCTCTCAGCGAATTTCAACAATCTGCAAAAACACAATTCAATTTGTTTGGATACTATCAGACCAAATGCAGTGCTGACTGGTTTTAAGTATCAGACAAAACTTGAACTGGTTTTGAATATCGAACAGAACTCTGTTTAAGGGTTTTTGATACCAGAAGAGCGGATATCTTCTGACGGGATCTGGTGAGAAAGACAGGTTCCAACAAAATCTTTAGTCTTTGGCTGGGTCAGCATCCTCATAGCATATCAAATGACCATACAGCTTTTAATGCTTTTAATGACCAAAAATGTAAAAGTTTTCCTTTTTGCTGTAGCACTTTATGACTCAAGCACTGAAAAAGTTAATAGCGTGTATCATTTTTCATTCTCTTACAAAATCTTTCAGAACTGCTAACTTCTGTATTATGTATGATCCTCAGTATTTATAGTTCTGATTTAATTTTAAATTTTATAGTTCTGATTTTTTTTGAGTGAGGAGAGGAAAAGACGTCCTGGAACATGAAATATTTTGATCTCTATTCTTGATAGATATAAATGAGCACTGATTAAAATTCTAGAATACTCAGCAAGTGCATATGAATAATGAGGACGAACAAGCACTTTCCATGAATATGGCGCCCTTTGCTGTCTCATTACTTTTTTCTAAGCTTTAGAGACAAAAATCTCAGATTTGAAATGTGCTATCAAATAAACCCAACATAGAATAGCTAGTTTTAAACCCATCAAATGTGTATACTCGTGAAGTTATATTCAATTCCTTGTAGTAAACTATTTTTAATTATTAATTCAGTTTAATTACCAAGCATGTAATATTTAATCCACATTTTGGGACCCTGCTTTATTTTCCCCCTATTAAAAAACAGTGACACCTAAGAAGTAACTCTACTGCAACTTTGTTTTACCATTCCAATTTTTTTAATGAACTTTTTCTATTTCATTTTTATGTTTATTTAATCAGGTTTTTAAACGATTCGTTTAGTTCCAAAATTCTGGTAACAGGGTTGAAAAAATTATAAGCCTTATACGGTGTAAAATGACTAAAATATAAAACAGCTTATATAATATGAAACTTTTGACATAGTGAGGTTGACAATCAATTTTTGAACTTTTTATTTATGAGTTTTGGACCCATTTTGCACCATGTTCATGGAAAGTGTCGCATATTAAGACGGCTACCTCTTAACCATGTTTGACAGCCTGGAATGTAACGTCACATCAACCATCCGTGTGCTGGGGAAAACATAAGGGACATGCAGAAGTTGTGCCAGGAAGAAAGTAGCGACAGATGAGAAGAGAGGGAGAGAGAGAGAGAGAGAGAGAGAGAGATGGGGGGATGGAGGAATGGGGGGAGGGTTGGGTGTATGGCTGCATGCCGCTAGAGTCAGAGGGTTGTCATGGTGATTGGTGTGAAAAAGAAAAAGGCAGGCTTGTATTGACACCTTGCTAGCGTCACACTATTGGACAGCAATGCAATCCATTCTCCATCCGATAATGGCAGAATGAATCACTGTGTTTTTACACCAGTCCGTCCGGTCTCAGGTTTAGCTTCCTCTGCAAATGCACTGATACCACACAGACTTTGCCAGCACTGGCAGTATGGAGTACGACAGACGGTATGCATTTCACAGTACACTCTCTCTCAGCCAACATGACCCCATTTTCTCACAATTCAGACAAAGACATTTGAATGACAGTCAAATCGCTTCAAACCGATTTCGCTTGTTCATGCTGCATGAGCCACTAATGGCTTATGTCACTGTGTGCATGCATGTGAATTGCTGAAAGACAGACGTTTGGTCTAAACGTCTGCGGTGCAGATGAGATAAATATATAGAACCACATTGGCTCAAGAAAGATGAGTTTCTCAGCTCAATTTTTTTTTACATAGCACATATCCACTCGACCTACAGAACCTACATCCGCAGCCCGGAAGCAACGTCTCGCTTATTTCTTTTCACAGATCCCAAGAGTCGCTCTTTTTTCGATTATAACAGGAGCACTTAGAGGCAAGTGCTGCTTTGCAACTTTCAACAAAGTTAATAGTGCTGGTGGTGAAGAAATGTTCCTTTGGTCTGGTTAATCGGGGCTTGATGATCTGAAAGCTGCAGCAGAATGAACATCTGATAATAATATAGACCACATCCTTCCGATAAAAATATATTTTTCTTGACTCAGGGCTGCCATTTCACCCAATTAACTTCTCACGCTCTCACATTTCCTCATGCTGTGAAACATCAGCAAAGAGGACACTGACACCGACAGACAAGACAGAGCAGGGTTCGTTTGATATGAAACAAAGTCTCAGCTTTCAAATTCTGTCAATTTTATTACGAAATTCAAACAATAAATACCGTTTTGTGGCTCTTTAATGTGGCTCGTGACAGATCTCTGTAGCGCCTCAGTTCAAGCGGCACATGCAGAACGATCATTTACTAGTTGATAGTAAATAAACACAAATTATTATCAGAAGGTATGTAGCAAGATACAGAGCAACTTACTGAAATGAATCATGTCTCATGTAATTGAATGTAATTACATGGAAAGCCCCCCCCCCCCACCTCCCCTTCAAGCAAAACTCAAAAGTTGGCAGCCTTGACTATTTTGTTTCACTTTAGTCAGCTGTGTTCATGCCACTTCACAGATGAGGCAAGGCTGCGGTCTCTGAATGCAAATCCTGTGAAATACTAAAGCAGGGCTGACCTTGACCTGTCAATACTTCTCATTTCCATAAGAGAGGAGAGTACTAGCGCAGATTAGGTGTAGCCTAGAATTCGCCTACCCATTTTTCCCATTCACTGCATAAGAAAGAAGTAAATACATCAGGTTCTTTAGGTAATGAGACAAGAAGTCGCGAGGGCATCATGAATAATCCAAAGCAGAAATGGCTGATAGCTTTAAAGATTGCTGAATAGAGTAATGGACTTAACTGCTTTGCTGAGTGTTTTCCTGTATACAGGTTTAGGGGAAAGTACTTTGTAACTGCATTTAGGTTTATTTATTTGGCAGACACTTTAAAGGTAGTGTATCTTTTACAGTGTAAACCAAACCGTGGCACTATCAAAACATTACTTGCTTGTCTGAGTAGATATATATATGTATATGTGTGTGTGTGTGTATGTGACATACATATACATATACATATACAAATACATATACATATAAACATACACATGCATTCATACAACTTTTATGTAAGATGTGATTAATCGATTTACGTGTGTGTATATAGAGAGAGAGAGATATAGAGATATAGAGATATAGATATAGAGATAGAGAGATAGAGAGATAGTGTATATGTATGTGTGTGTTCTTTCTTTCTTTTTCTGCTCACTTGGTTGCCAAACATTTGCATATGCATTTGTATTTTTATTATGCTTGTTCCCTAGGAATCAAACCAGCGATCTTGGTGTTGCTAGCACCCTGTTGAGCTACTTTGATAGGAGGCCTTGTAGTGGGTGGTATCTGTCATGGTAAAGCGTGTTTTGCGGTGTAATGTCACAGCTGATGGTGTGGACGGGCTGTCCATCAGTCTGGGTATGATAAGGGTGTGGGGTTGTGTGCGTCTCCCCACGGGAGCGGCTGACATGCCCCGCGTGTCACACAACCCCTCGACAGCTGCGCTCCCCCCAGTGCTCTCCACTTATCACTGGGCCCAAGGGACCTGTAACACCTCCACGCACACTCATGCGCACTTACTGACAGCCTGTACCCCGTCTCCATCAGATGTAGGACCCTCGGATGTAAGCCAGCTACAGCATGTGGCATGCTAATGATATGCTTCCATGCAATTGTGTGGTCCAGGCCTTATTAAGGCCTAATTGAGCTGCTGGGGTTTGAGATGTGCTGGCCTTAATTATCCTCTGTGTTGTGTTGCTGTGACATGCTGTTTTGGCTTGGTCAAATGTTATTGTTGTATGCATGATTATGCTTTTCTGAGTTTAACAAGGTTGTAGACTTTACTATTCATGTATGAATTCCTTGTTTATTTTAACTATATTCTAGTTTTGGGTACATGGATATTTTTCATGTTTTTAACAAAGTTAAAAAAAAAAATAATAATAATAATAATAATATATATATATATATATATATATATATATATATATATATATATATATATATATATATATATATATATATATATATATATATTATTCTATGTATATTTTATAGCATATATTACATCATTTTTTACAATTTGTATTTTTAAAAAATGTTATTATCCCTTATCCCTGTGAAATGTCAAGTGCCCTGTCAAATGCCCCGTTGAAGGTCTGTCAGTGTAGAGCAGGATGTGTCTATCCTATCTGTCTGCCATAGAGCGCTCGAGACCATTTCTCTAAATGCCCTCACCTGTCTCATCAGTTCAATTTTGACCCCCTTTGACAGTACCCGTGAACTGCAATCCTGCATTGAGACCCAAGTCAGGTGGAAAGACCCGGTTTGTATATCAAAAGAGAAAAATCAAAAGTGAAGGTCAAAGTCGTGGCTGAATTTAGTCAATTGAGAGAGTGTCTATATACTCCGGGGCAGGAAAGTAGCTGTGCCTGACAAAAGCGGACCGAAGGGGGAGGGAGAAAGAAGGTCAGTGGTAATGGGTTTTCCGCTTAATTTCATAATGCTATGATTGCTACATTTACCAGAGCGAATATTGACTCACTGTAGCCTTTTATGAGTTTAGGCCTCCCCACATACATCTGTCCCATGCTAGCATGTCACTCCATGAGCTCTTTAAGCAACATTTGTCATATTAATTACCTCTTTAGTGGAGAATATCTTAATGTCTACAGAGATTAGTCGTCGTTGTTGGCTTGTTGGAATAGGGTGAAATTTGTAATTGGGTGACCGGCCAAGTGTGCATGTCATGCATCATCCCAAAGCACCAGAGGTGTTTCTTTAATGAACACTGGTGTTCCACAAGCTTAGTATGTCATTGGGACTGACACTAACAAAGTGAATATGGCCCATTTAGAGTTGAGACGGAGACACTAAGAATCTGTGCCAGTGAATCTGTGGGCGTTTGTTCCAAACCAATGGTGCACCTTTTCATTTTGATGCTGACATCAATTTACTTTTCCCTTTTTTTCCTCAATCCAAGGCTGTGCAAGTATCCCAGATTTGCAAGTGCAATAGAAAATAGATAGACAGACAGACAGACAGACAGACATCTTACAGTGTAAAGTGCTTTGAGTCTATATGAGAAAAGCGCTATATAAATTTAACTAATAATAATAAATGGCTGACTTTATCTTTGTATACATGTTCATTAACGAACCAAGTGACTCTGCAGCTATGCCATATGGAGCTACACATGTTGCTGTCGGCTAGATAAAATTGAAGTTTTCTAGCTGGTTAATTTTCCCTGAATGTTGTCATAATTTTCTAGACTCCATGTTCCCACATTTCTCTTGCTCTCTTTGTATAACCATCAGATTAATTTTTAATATCATTATTCAATCAGAATCTCCTTTGATCTTGAGGCATCTCCGTCCCTCCCTCTATCTCTCCTCTCTCTCCCTTCCCCCCTCAAGCTCTGTTAGAAATGTCTATACCCCCTTTTCCACCTTTCTTGTCTTAATGAACACACATCTTTTCTTGAATTATTCACCAAGTCTTTTATTCCCTCTGTTTTTATTGTGTCTTAAGGGAAAAAACATCAATAAATAAATAAACCTGACGGCTACTGCCTCATAACATGGAAAAAGACAACGGGAGGGATTTATTTTTTTTCCTAGATGATTTTCCTTGTTGACATTGAGTGTGGTTAGAGCATAATATCTCGCAAACTGAAAAGCGTCAGATAGATTCATGTTTATAGTGTGTTGCAAGCTTGATCATGTGAATGCTGCATGACTCCAAGATATCTTCCCAGTGTGTGTGTGTGCGTGCGTGCATGCCTGTGAATAACTGAATTTGTATGTCCATGTGTGGAGGAGATGCTGTGGAGACCCCGTTGCCATGGTAACGTGGATGGAGCAAGTGGGCGTTAGCCCCTCTGACAACCTTTATTTTCTACAGCTTTCTGTGTCTCTGATATTAACCCTTAACCTAGATAAACAGTGAGGGGGAAGCATGAGCGAGGGTTTTTAGAAAACAAGAACCAGAATAATTACGGGAAAAAAAGCTCTGCCGGCCTTAGACTCGGTGTTCCGCAAACATTGCATCAGTACCGATCTAAGATACAGGTCAGTTGTCAGGTGGTTAGGGCGACTCTCTGCTCTCCTGTGCTGTCGGCACACATCAGAGGCCTTTATGAAGATGAGAAGCCGCATCCACACAGGGGGACCCTTGGGTAAACCGCATAGGATGTCAAGTCAATAAAGCAGCGAAATATCGCCTCAAGTCAGCAGTGTGGTGATCTGGGTGCACTTTAGAACTGTCCAAAGCCAGGCAAAGAGGAGTGTGTGCTTATATGTCCCTCTGTGAAGAACAGATAAACTAAAGTGTATCGTATCAAGGGAGTCAAAGAGACCTGTTCATCCTTTTATAAAAGGGAGAGAGAAATAATATCCGATCCTCTATAGTTTATAGTTTCTCTTGTTATTTTGAATGCTCTGTTTGTACACCCTACAGTGTTTCCTACAGAATTATATTTTTGCAGTAAGGAAGAGTCACCATCCATCCTGTACTATTATGTAGATATAGTCCTTTATTACAAAAGAAAAACGTTGTTGTATATATATATATATATATATATATATATATATATATCAGTTCATAGGAGGATTCGTCAGACTGATCCAAATCGGTTACTTGCACTGATGGTTAGGGTTAGTAGATAAAGGGGTTAGGGTTAGTAGAATGTACTTGCCAAGTTACTTATAGTCAGTAGAATGTCTGTTGGGGGGAGCAGACAGTCTACTAATACTTTACTAATTCTGTTATGGAGTTGATCGACATGTACAGTAGGTGCAATGTTACTTGGAGTCAACAGAATGTCTAAAGGGGGCCATCAAAATAGTGTTACCATTTTTTTTTTTTTTAGCTGCTGAACGATAAAAACATTGTGATCTAATCAGAATAGACCAAGAAACCACTCTTGTCACTAATAAGAGAAATCACAATGTCTGAGTCTTATGATTGACAACCTACCATTACTAATACAGCATAAGGTACATATATGTAGCCTTTACAGTCCAGAAAATCCCTTGCTCACAAATATTCCGATATTGCATAACCATCTCACCATCGGCCAGGCTAAAAAACTACCCGTATACTGTAAGCTCAGCTTGAATGACGGATGTCTGCTCTAAACAAATTAGTCATCTGGGTTTTGAATTGAATATGTTTATAATATTGTTGTTATCAAAATGACCATTTTTCTTTTGAAAGAAAAAAGTGTCAAGTTTTTTTGGCCATCCTGTCATGTGATCTCAGGTATGTCCTGATCTGGTTTGTTACGGAAAAAAAACAAGAGTTTCACATTCATCCAGGCCACCTCATAAACCCACAGCAAAAACCACTATTGTTGCAATCATAAATAGCTTTTAAGAATAATAAAACAAATGTTGGGAAAGAGGCACTCAATTGAAAGACGTTTCTTGCCAATAATATCACGATTCACGTTGTTTTTTACTCCATCATATTCAATACAGCCTGCAAACTCAAATTCACAACTCGAGGTAAATATGATATGTTTTGCTGTATAAAATTCAACAATAGCGGCATAGATTCACTACTGTGCAGGAAACACTAGTGCGCATGTTTAAAAGACAAACATTGCATGTTCTCAATAGAATATTGACTTTTTATTAGTGAGCAATAATTGCTGCTTTCACTACTATCGTCTGAGCATAATGGGATCAATGTAATCCTTGATCTAGCATTCCATGCACACTATTGTGTGGAGCTTGTCTGCTTGAATCAGGGACCAGTAGTATTTTTGCTTTACCTCGCTTTATGCACTTAACCCTTGAGTTACCTGCAACAGGTTCATGCAAATAGGAGGCTGGTCTTTAAGAAGACCCAGACACAGTGATGTCTGTGTGCACAGAGAGGGACAATCTGGCCCCGGACCAAATATATGGTGAACAAACTGATATGAATTATGAATTTAAGTGAATTCAGGGCAAATTGTATCGGTAGGGAAGGCCAGGCTATAAATAATTTACCCTGCAGGGGGTCTCTGTAAATTACTGGCCCCCCTCTATGTCTCCTTGTCTTCTGCCACTCCTCTTTTTTCCCATTACCTTCAGTCACCTATCTCCTCCCCCTCTTTTTTCCTGTCCTTCTTTTTGTGTTGCTGTCCGTCGCTCGGCTTTCCAGACAGACAGACCCTCAGGGAGGTCTTGAGGGTGGAGGGCAAGCATGTATTCATTTATTCCCCATCTCTCTCTCTCTCTCTCCTTCAGTCTTTGACACGCATCCTCACAGTTGGAGGTGGTAAATATTTAAAGAGGAGGCATGACAGAGCCCAGCCCTTATAAACGCATACTGTACAGATGACTTTCACTGGATAAACACTCTTAGTGCTACTGTGGTTTGGGAAAACGGCAGAACGCAGGGTATTGTTTGAAGAAAGCGCCTGTATGTAGATTAATATTTGCACTTTTTTTTCTCATTTTAAATTAGTGTGCTAGAATACATATTCTCACTAGTTGCTTGAGGGTGCAGGGAAAATAATTATGCAAGCAGTAGATGATGATTTTAGAACAGATAAGAGATATTACATCTCAGAACAGTGAAGTCTACACTGTCTCCTGCTGGTTTTTCTTGTAACCTGTATAATCTGAGGTCGTGATTTTGCCAAGTAAGACATGTTCCTGGATCAACATCTTTTTTTGATCCTGGAACAACAATCCTGTTCAAAAATATTGTTCTAACCCTATCCCCATACTTAAACCTAACTCTACCCATAACTTATCCCTAAAATCAGAGGGAAATGATAGGTGAATAACACTGATGTAGAAGCACCTAACCCTGGTTGTAAGCCTAAACTTGACATTAACTGTAAACCTATTCCTCAAATTTTGGAATTTCCCTCAGATTGGAATGTTGTTCCAGAATCAACAAAGATGTTGATCCAGGGACATGCTTTACTTGGTGAAAGACTCTTTGTTTGTAATTGGCACTTCTACTTCATCCTCCCAAACGATGTGTGGTTATTTATCTTGTAGATACATTGGCCCAATATATATATTACCGTACACAAATTTGCGGTCAGTAATATTTTTCAAAGTTAAAAGAATTGTGTTGAAAGAAGTCTCTTATGCTCACGAAGGCTGCATTTATTTGATCAAAATACAGTAAACATTTTTTATTTTATTGCCATTTAAAATAACTGTTTTCGGATAACCTCAGGATCAAATAAGAGCAGGATTTACACTTCTAGAATCCCACTATAATCTCTGACATGACCAGAATAATGATAAAGGAAGAAGTGTAGCTCTCAGCTCCTGAAATACAGTGTTCAGCAAGTTGATCCACTGACGATTATATAACACCACATTTAAAAAAAGAATAATAATAATTTACACTATTAATGTACTTGAATAAGAACCACCCTTTTCTTGTTCCAAAGTTCTTGTATTTAGAAGCTTAAAAAATTACTACTGTCATTTTTAGAAGCTGTGATCCACATAACCTTTGCTGTGATTACATTCAAAACAACTATCTGTGATGATATCATTCACATTTCCACTGAAATTAAAGCAGTATGTGCTGTGAGTGAAGTGTTATGCTCCATTTCGCAAAGATAATTGTTTGTTTTTCAGTTGCCTCAGGGTTGGCATTACAGAGTTTGTTTATATGGGATGCTGCATCAATTCTCTGTGGCGCTGAAAGCATGGTATGTTATGACTATTATTTTTTTTTATTTTTTTTTGCATGCACATCTGTTCTACGAAAACGACATAATTGCCTTCGGTTCCCGTCCGCTGCAGGGAATCAGTGACGTTTAGTCTATGACCTTAGGTAATGAGGCAGGTGACAGGATTAGATACTATCAGCAACAGCTGCACAGCAGCGCTGAGAGACCCTGGCCATTGTCAATCTCTCTCACATCAGCAATAGAGGCCATGTAAGCCGTGATAGACAAGGTTCTTATCAGCATGTTGGGGTTCAAGTAGTGCCTGGAGCTCATTTCATGGAAATGAGACACTCCCCTTCAGTTCCACACCCTCAAACCCCTCCTTTCCTGCTTTATTCTCTGCAAGCCAGTCATGCTTGACTTGGTCACCTAGTTAGCGGGTACTGCTTGATCACATGTTACTGGGTACTTATTTGATTGGCGGTTGGCTCCCTCCGGAGCAGAGGTGTGACAGGCCTAATCGGACTACGCTCAGCACCTCTCAGTGCCAATGAAATCCAATGAAGGCCCGACTCGATTCATCCTCATTTGATGGCATTTGTTAAAGGCCAACGGAGGCTTACCTGGCATCTAATTGGCTGCTTACACATCCCCCTCCCCCTCTGATCAGTTAATACTAATATCACCGAGTCTAAAGGATGAAAGGTGACTGATTGATTTGGGCAGCTGTGTGATTTAATGGAGGAATGGATTACTGTCTTGGCTGTCATCTTCTTACACCCTTTCCACTCCTCCTTTTTTTCTCTCCTCTTGCCTTTCACCAAGAGATTTGCAGGCACAGCGCTGATACGAGGTGACTCTCATATAAGAGGTGATTGTGCTTAATGAGCCACGTAATCCAAGATTGAGGTGCTACACCAACATTATGTGTATGATCTTCTATATGTGACCTGTAAGTAACATTATGTGGGTCTTCAGTTCTCCTACCTTTGTTTTTCTTGGTTTAAAAGACCAACACGGTATCCTGTATTTTGGATGCTGGAATGTTTGGGTTAGGTTTCTTAACTAGTTTAAACAGCAAGATTTTCAACCAAGAAATTTTCACCAACATAAAAAATGTATGATATTATTGCTAACATATCAGTTTTTAATTTCAGTTGATATACAAATATTGGCTGATATATATCCAATATTTAATTGTGCATTGTCATTTCCACAGTTTGTACATGTAGAATACCTTTGCAGTCATCTAAAAGCTAATCTTAAAAACACTTGTAGGTGTAATCTTTAGCAAATCTTAAAATGTGTATTCATTTTTCATACTTGTAGCTACATCATAAAATATGTAGAATTTAAATTGTAAGAATTTCTACTAAAGTAGAATTTAAAATTATTTATTTTATAGTATGTAATTTTAGATTGACCCCTTATCAGTTATCAGCCAGAACATGAAAACAATTAAAGTGCGGTCACATTTACCACTGTTTGGCGAATTTTCACGGGTGGAGTTCCAATTTGAATTGAAATTCACGCGATTGGGATCGTGAAGGCGGGTGCACAGATTCTGCAATGAAGACTCGTCATGTTTACTAACAGAAATTTGGATTCATGCCGATTGTGCGGTACATGAGCCCAAGTTTATTTGTATGGAGCATTTCCCACATGCCAATAGTTTTAGGCGTTTAGGCTTGCCGTTTTTTTCTATTTTGAATTCCTATTATGAATTCTGAACTAAAATTTAAATTTAAATACTTCATTTTTCAGTTCTGTTTGTTCTGAATGCCGTTAAACTTAAACCCAGATAGCAAAAAATATCTGCACGGCTTCTTTTTGCCGCCGGCCCCAAGCTGTCGGCTATAGGTGCGCCCCGCTGGCGGAGATTAAACGTTTGCCGCCGAATACGTCACTCCCATTTCTTGCGAGATGCCGCCGGCGAACAGCCGCCGGGCCGCCGACTTCATTCTCTCTGACGGCTGCCGCCGTCTAAATGAACCGCGGCCGGCTGGCGGCAAGCCGCTTTGATATCGACCAGCCATGAGTGAAACTGATAGCATTTTAACTACTTTTCACATTTAAAGCGATTATAATTATTATGTGAATTATATAAATTTTTGTTGTTGCTCTAAAGCCATTAGGGGTTATAACAGATTTGACTCTGATTCCATTTAAATTAGCCTACTTTGAAACTCTGAAGCGATAGCAGATATGTAAAATATATAGAACCTTTTATTCACTTAAGGTGACAATTCTTTACATTTCTTTGATTTATGCACAATTTGAGATGTACCAATAATAGACCAAAAATGATTAATTTTTCTAAAACTTACTTGGCAATAAATATCTTTCTGATTCTGATTATTTTTTTAAATAAATATTTCATTCATGGTATGAACAATTTAGATTTTTCACCAATGCCTGAAATCAGTGAACAATGAAAGACATCTGCAACTTGGCCAAAATCTTGGGTTTGCTTTATATTTTTTTTTATTAATTTGCAACCATGGTAATGTCTATGAGAAACATGAAAATGTCTGTTTTGACCTGAAGGATAAAGTGAAATATTTAGAAATATTTTGTCTCTCTGTCATGTCTTTCATTGTTTTTACAAGCTAATTTTTTTTAATTTATTTTACCTTTTACATGTATAAGGGATTACTTTGCAGTTTGCAATTGCGAGTTTCACGACCTGTACAAATGTTTAAGAAAATGTTAAAGCACAAACAGAGAAGTACCTCCACCGGTCGAGAGGGGCAGCACCTAAAAAACTGAAGCAGATAACTCGTCTCGTCACCTCTATGCTCCTCACACGGTTGCAGTATTTGGAGAGAGGAAATATACGATCTTTTAAGTAAGTACATTTTGCCTTTTTGTGTGATGCAATATTACTATGTTCATTTTTGACATTGTTTTTAGTACTTCTTCTTAAAATCTGTTCTTGCCTAACTAGTCAAGCTAAAGTAACTTAAGTTAGTCTTGTTTGCAAAGTTTCCGCCATGTTTCTGACATAGCTAGGCTAACGTTACTTGGTTTCTTCCTGGCGTTGAGTTTTTTTCTTCTTCTAAGTATATGTTTAACTGTTACGTATGTTTGTACAAGTGTGAGTACATGTGGTTTAAGATAGTATTGGTCAGTCGAATTAACTAACGTTACAGTTCCTGAACTACGGACAATTATTCTGCCGCCTAACGTTACGTGGGAATGGAAACGTTAGCAAAATCTTCACGACAAGAAAGACTGATTTTTATAGTAGTATAACTTGTGTTGTTTTCTAACTAAACATAATTATGCTGCTAGTCTAGATTACAGTGTTCGCTACCACATGCTGTTCACCTTTTTTACACAGTTCAAGCATGTTCTAACGTTGCTACATGTTGAAATGTATCTAGCTACAGTAGGTAACGTTAGCCAAACTTTACATCTAGAAAGACTTAGCGGTAGTTTAACTTTTGGTGTTTTCTTACAAAAATAACGATATATATAGGTTGTTTATATGATTTTGTTTGTCTGAACATGGTTTTCTGTTGATCCACTTGTGAAAATTACTGCTTTTTCGAAGGGGTGAGCATTTTAATGTTGTTGATTTTGCCTGAAAAAAATGAATCAAAAAGTATACTTTATGCTAATGTGTCTTCTATTTTAGATGCTTCACATTGTTCAGTTTATCAACAAGGAGGATCTGCCATTTGCAGTGGTTCCGCAAGAGTGGTTTAGCGAAGGGCATGTGCCATTGGCCCCCATTTAACCTCCGCAAAAAAGACAAGGGAACAATTTAGCCATCCGCTGCACACCTCCACACAGCACCTGGGAGAAACATCATTTTAAGTTCATGAAGGGAGCAGGTATATGGGTCTGACTTGTACATTTGATTTTCCTTTATTTCATCTGTGTAATTTATTTGTCTGTTCATTGTGGATAACGGACTCTTTCATTCATTATTATTATTATTATTATTATTATTATTATTATTATCAAATTTCTGTTTCCTCTTCCTCAGAACCAGGTTTCTCCCCAGTAATCCAGAATCCGCCAAGAGTTTGAGTACAAGTAAGTGATGTTATTTGTGAAGTTTTTTGTCTTGGAAACTATTGCTTCTATTTAAAGTCGGCATGAACCAGAAGTTACAAACGACTTTTCTCCAGTGTTGTGATGTATTTCCAAGTGAAAGGGAATATTGAATAGAGGAGCAGGGTTTTACTCTAGCTCTCCTCACCTCCATCTCTGCTCATAGCAGACTAATGGTTTGAGGGAAGTTGCCACGCCCTCACGCCATTGCACATGACTGGAAGAGAAGTTGTTTCGAGGGGGGAGGGAAGGGTAATGTATTTGATTAAAGATTATAAGGGTACATGAATAAAAAAAAAATGAAGTGCACAGATGAATCATTTACATAAACACTACAATAGTACATATAAAAATACAAATTGTAAAAAAAAATTCATGCTGACTTTAAGATGATGAATCCTTTTATCATAATCTGTTTTTCACTAGGACACTTGATGGGATTCGCTGCAGCAGTTTCTGGATGAAAGGTGTTGAGGTGTGTTGTACATTCCATTAGCTTTGCACAGTTCAATTATTGTTTCGTTACTGAATATGCAATACTCTGCATTGAAATGAAAGATGTTATGTTTGCTCCCCCAGCTCATCAAGTACTAAGCTTTACACCCCCGGCAGCAAATTTACCCTGGCAGCATATGGGTGAAAACTCTGGAGATATGTAATACGTTGCGCTTAACTAAGTGTTACATTTAAGTCCAATTCATTAAATGTATGCACTAACTTCAAACATATTTTTACATGTCAATGATTGTCAATAGGAGGGAGAAAGTCATTGATCTATTGTTGGCCCTTGTACTCCAATGGCATCTCGTGTCAAGCATGAAGTTTTCAGCTGTGAAGGTATATTCTAGCCCTATGTTTTAATGTCCAGTGTTTTAACAGTATTGAAAATAGTGCCTTTAGTTGTTTTTTATTTTATTTTTTAAATGTAGAACCAGGCCCTGAGGGAAAGCATTGCACGAGCAGGTGAGAATTTGCACTGTTTCTTAAATTGTACTTTTTTGTGTGTGATGTAAGTCCAAAATTACCATATGCCTTTCATTTTGTAGCTTCGGATGACAGCGGCTTACTTCAAGAGCAGGTGAAGCAAGTTCAACAAACAATGTTGAAGATGTTTGCTTGCACTGGGCAATCAGGTACAACTTGCAAACAGCACTTGTGGTTGTTGGTTTAATTCCCACTGGGGCTACCTGTACATGTAGTAGATCTAGATATAAATGTCATAGTTTAGTAATTGAGGGACCAGGACTGACTATTTTATTCTGGGAAACCCTGTAGGTGCAGATCAGACCCTTATGCTGTGACGTCTTGCAGAATTTGGTGATGTTGTGTCTGTTGGAGTTATCCCTGTCAGGGGATCTGTTACTCCCCCTACACACCCAGGAAGATTTGCCGTGTCTTGACAACAGTTTGAAGCAGGATAAAAAGCTCCAGGAACAATTTGTAAGTTTGCTGATTATAACGCCATAGAGTAATCTAAAAAGTAAAATTTAAGATTGTATACTGCATATATTACAGTCTGAATCCTTAGCCTTTCACATTTTTTATTTATTTATGAGAAGCTTCAGAGAAATGTAATTTGTAACACTTTTTTGGATTTTCAGCTTGGTGTCGGGGATAAAGCATGTTTTAGAGACATGTTCCTGAAGATCATTGTTCAAAGTAAGTTGGATATATTTTTTATTATATTTAAGTAGATGTGTATGGCCTCAAGCAATTCAAATGAAATGATAGATCTGTATTTTCTAAATTAGCCATCAGGAAGAACCCGGCAACCCAGGATGCCACTGATGAAGCAGTCTAGGTTAACGTTTCGCGTTACCTGAAAGGAGCATCTGACCGTGAAGGCAGAAAAAGGCACCAGGCTGACTACTGACACCCCAGAATCACTGACAACTGGAATCCTTTCTTAATCTTGCAGTCAGTAACATCAAGACCCCTAAAGAAGTCAGAAGTGTCACGCTATACTCACTAACTGTGCAAAATACTTTTATTTTCTTTTTTCAAATATTAGTCCTTGTGCCACAGGTCAGCATTGCAGTTATACCGGTAATGGTCTATTCTACTCCAGAGCTTTACTATAAATTACTGCCACTTATCCTATTGTTAGAAATGGCTTGTAAATGTGATGTCATACTTTTATTTATTTTATTTGGTATGCTGCACATTATTTTCAAGTATTCTCTTTACTTGTCATAATGTTTACTGGTAATTTTTTTCACCCTAGAGCTGTCCTCTTTATATGAACAATTATTGTAAGAGTTGTAATTTGCTTGTAAGGCTGTTTTTTGTTGTTCTTTTTTACCAAAATTTAATTAGAAACCTGCATGTTAGTATATTTATTTATTTATTTTTCTGTTATGTTTCAGTGATCTGACACATCTTGTTTAAATGACAGTTACTGTACTTTGAAATGTGGAATAAAAATGCCAAGTGGATATTTGTCTGGTTTGAGCAATCATTATTCTTGATAAACTGCATGCTATAAATATTAAATATATATATATATATATAGCCAGAATAAGCGGCGGCAGATCGCTGGAAAATAGCGCTTGCCTCCGGCGGGCCGCGGAAGGGTCGCCTTCAATATAAAGGCGGCGGAATAGTGGTTGGCCCGCGGGCCGGCCGCGGAACGAAGGCGGTAGGAAGGCGGCTGCCGCTTTTAAAAAGCGGCTGCCGCCGGCGGTGCGCCGTCCAACGTGTTTGCGATGTCGCCATTCTGCCGCTTCTACTGCCGCCGGAGCACCGACGGTGGTCCGCCGACTCATTGCTATCTGGGAAGGAGAACTCCGGTCAATTTTTAACATTGAGCTAATTTTTTTGTAAATTTGGAGTGCTGTCAGTACAGAGAACAACGACAAAAATCGGTGTTGCCTACACAGTGTTATCCTCTTTTTAAAATTTGCACCCTGTTGACTTCAATGGGGCAAGTTTTAAACCTGCTTTTAGCCTCTTAACATCCTTGATGTGTCATTACAAGTGCACAGCCAATGTGAGTGATTCCTTCAGAGGTCAAAGTCCACAGTAGTCGATTGTTGAGTTCACGCGCATAGGTTTAGTACCTATGATCACGCGCGTGAACTCCACAATCGACTACTGTGGACTTTGCCCGAAAACAGGAAGTAAATACAGGTATGTGCGCTGGCTGAATTATCATTTTTATTCATATCTTTCACATCTACTCCAGTCAGATTCACCGTGTTTACTCTGAAGGAATCACTCACATTGGCTGTGCACTTGTAATGACACATCAAGGATCTTAAGAGGCTAAAAGCAGGTTTAAAACTTGCCCCATTTAAGTCAACAGGGTGCAAATTTTAAAAAGAGGATAACACTGTGTAGGATAACACCGATTTTTGTCGTTGTTCTCTGTACTGACAGCACTCCAAATTTACAAAAAAATGAGCTCAATGTTAAAATTGACCGGAGTTCTCCTTTAAAGGATTTGTTGAGTGATTATGATTATGATTGTTTATAATGTTTGTAAAAGTTTTGTTTTATTTACCAGTTTTTTTAGGGGGTTAACATAATTTCTAAATGTTATAATAGAATGTGACTTATGCAGATACAACTGATCTATGTTTTTTTCTTTTAAAAATGCAATTGTGACCCAGTGCGACTTATTTTCTGGAAAATACAGTAGTTAGTTTAAAAGTGACTTCTGTGTGTTTCAAACATCGATAAACGTGACCATGAGTAATGGTCTTTTTTTTGCGAAATTTTGCTGACATTTTTGTGACCGCACATTTTTAATCATTTTTTGTTGTATTTTATTATTTTTTTACAAAATAGTATAGATTTTCGAGAAGCGTTTCACCACAGCCTACATTAAACATCTAACCCGGCCCACAGCCATGTGTGACATCAGAAGCCACGCCCATGTCCATATATGTCAAACCAGTTCAGTGGGAACTCCGCCCTGCAGCCGATTCTTAAGATTTTATTGGTCATGTCAATCACAGTGCTGATTGCCTACACCAAACAGTGATCCCTAAACCTACCCATCACTGTAACCTTAAGCAATGAAATTAGCTGCAGTGCTGGATTACTGGTGAAGTGGTTTGGGGGGAAAAATTGTGCTTCCTCATTAACTGTGAAACAGGAAGAAGCATCGAGTAGCAAAGACTTAAGAAGCAAAGACTTAAGGTCCTTGCACACCGAGTCCGAAATTCTCGTCCGAAATTTTCACACATTAAAAAATAAATACGACCTCTCGTTGTGTCAATCACATTTACACACTGCTTCCGTTCTAAAAAATTTGGATTGGGTTCGATTTTCTGCGTTTTTCGCATCCGTAGCAAGCATTTTGAGAGTTGTTTTGACAATTCACAGTCACCGAATGACGAATATGAAAAAACTTATACGAAAATTTCGGACTCAGTGTGCAAGGACCCTTAAACCTTCATGCCTAACTCTTTTTCATTTACTACTTATATTTCTCTTTTTATGACAGACCGCACTGAAACACACTCAAAACCTACCCTTACACTTTCAATCGGAAACCTACATAAAACAAATCGGGTTTCTGGGGCGGGATGGGAGTCACAAGGTGACGTATTGGACACGGGCGTGGCTTCTTACATCACACTTGGATGAGGGTGGGTTTGGATGTCCACCGCAGGATGCAGCAAGCCCTCCTTGGGATTTTTTGTTTTATGCATGTTAAAGGGTCTGCCACTAGGGGCAGCAGAGGTAGCTGGAAAGAGCCAGGGTGGCGTGTCTGGCGACCTCCAAAGAGGTTTTTCTCAGGGGCCTTGTGAGACTGTGATCCAGCCCTGTGGTGCTTTTCTGCCAGTACTACCAGCACCAAACCACCATAGACCTTCCCGAAACCTCTTGGAAATTCATGCTAGTCTAAGCCTTGTGCTTTACTCCTCCTTCAACCTTTCCTTCTGCTCCAAGGTCACTCAGCTCCAGGGTTTGGCACCAGTAGGGTACAGCGGTGCCCAGCTAAAGATATGCATAGCTGCCAGCTGCTGTCAGACACGCTCTTCCCGAGCCAACAAAAATATCCACCTCTCGCTTTTTATTTTCATCCCCATTCTCTGCCTGAGGTTTTTATCACAAGTCCTTGGGGAGCTCCTTTTTGTACTGTATTGTGATCAAGGCAAGTGAATAAAAAAAGATTGCTTGATCCAGTGATAGTGCTGATAAATGGAGCTGCACACGCAGGTCTTTGTGGTGTCATTTGGCAAGCCCAGGTACAGATGGAGAACTCCTCCTGCAGCGTAGCTCATAAGCCTGTGGCGTGAGCGATAGCTGCTCTAATAGATGCATATCTTTTCCATTAAAAAGGGCTCCTCAAAAAGACCCAGACAATGTTTCATATTCATCTTTTTGCTTGCACCGGCCTCCATTCATCATTATCCATTAATGCCATGACCATTAAGATCTTCTGAGATCTTGCTGAGGAAATTCATTGAGTAAATGGCTTTGAGGTCACAATTGATCTGTGCTTGAGATAAGGACATTTTGCCATGTGCTACTACTGATGCTCAGTTCATCTATAAAATGATGTCTAGTATTTATTTCAATGGAATGTATTGTATTCTGTTTTCAATTAAGTCTTTCAGACATAAGTGGCCACACTATATATTTAAGTGCCTTGATATAGAAGTTTTAGCTGATGCAGAATATGTTAATTTTATAACTGATAGCTACATTTAAAGCATACAATTTTTAATGTAGGGCAGGCTATAGTCGAAAGGGAAAAATCTATTATATTACTCTACCAATATCAGATAATAATATTATTATTATTATTTAAATATTAACCAACTAAAAGTACCATGGTACTACCATAGTTGTTGGACTACCATGGTATTGTTTGAAGTACCTTGGAGTACAATGCACAGTTAATAGCATGGCACATGAAATGATTTTAATAATCATTTTGTACCATGGTATTGCCATCTGAAATTATCTCTTCACCATGTTACCATTGCATCTTTTTGTAATGGGTTAACTTTCACAACATATCATCCACCTTCATTTTTTTTTACATGCACCCAGCTCCACCCCTCTCTCTGGCTCACTCTGTCTCTTCTGGCTCACTCTGTCCTGGGCCATGTGGAAGTCTGAGTGTTTTTTCTCTACGCATGTGGGTCTGCCCTTCCTGCCCCTCCCTTCATCACGCTCTCTCTCCCTCTTCTCTTGCAGTGAGAGTGCATCAGGAGTGTGTGGACCTGAGAGAAACATACAGGAAGAAGAAACAGTGAAGTCTGCTCTTCTCTGATTGGGATAATCTGAGATTTTCTAGCCCGTTGTGTTTGTGCCTGCCAGCAGGTGCAATGCCTGCCACGTCACTACAGCAGGTGGGCAGCAGGGGGCGATGTGCTGCTCTCCTGCTCCCTCTCCTCCCTCTCCTCCTGCTGTCTGTGGCTCCAAAGCCCGGGGACACCATGATCAACATCCCATCCAAATGTGAGTACAGGATTTGACATTAAATTAAATGTTAAGTGCATGGCGAGTGTGTGTGCACGTGTGTTTTTTTTGTTTTGTTTTTTTCATTGATTTTTGCAGAATTATAATGTTTGCTATGGCTTATTGTTAGGTGAATGTGAGATAAAAAGTGCAGAATGAGCAGTTATAAGTGAGTTTAATTGCTCAATTGATTATACTATTGACCTGAATGCCTAGTACAGTCCTGATTGGAAAGGACAGTCAAGCGCACAGTGATTGAAACCCACCTGAGCAGGAACTGTAAAAACAGCAGCTTCTACAAGCTTCCTAAATCTATTAACAGCACTGGGTTTGTTGCTATTATTGTACATCTGCAATTTAAGATTGCAGTCATGTATCAGTGTAACAGAGCATCTCTCTTTCCCGCCCCTCCAAACACACACACACACACACACACACACAAAAAAAGATGAAAAAGACTAGATTATGAAAACAACAAAACAGAAATGCACCAGAATGAGATGTCAGTGAAAAATTACATCTGCATGAAAGGTCACGATTTCTCTTGACTTCAATTAGTGACCTTTAAATGGGAAACAGACACAATGGATGTGATCATTGAGATCGACAACACACCAGGGCTCTCAAGTTTTGAAGACAGGCAAGAGTGACATTACCCCAGCGCCCCACCCCCCCGCGTTTTTCCGCGTGAGAAATACAATGTGTGGCGGGAGTGAGCCCTGACACACCCACATTAAAATGTCTGACCGAGTCAGGCCCATATGCTAACGTTCTGTTTCTGTCTCCCTGCCATGTTGCAGTTTTCAGACATTCAGCGCGTTTGTTTTCTTAAGTTGTTGGGACTGCAGTACCAAGCAGTCTTGCAAAGGGTGGTTGAAGTCAAAGGAAAGAAAATGGCTAGATCAGGAGGGAGTTTATTTTAGCTCTGCTTTGCCAGCATCTTGTTATCTCTAGTGTGCCTCTTGTTGGCCAGCTGAACTACAGTCCAGGTGTCTGATCTGGCATCATGTGTTTTCTTTGTTTCACCTCCAAACAGTGTAATCATAACATTTTGTTTTATTTAAAGGATTAATGCAATCTAGGTGGTGGTGGGGAAGTCAGGATTTGCCTTCACTGTTGAAGCAAATGTTGTCACGAGGATAGTAAAACCTCATATTAACAACAAATAATGTCTTAATGAAAATCTAAAAATGCAAAATAGTTTCTGTGAGGGTTAAGAGATATAAAAAAATACATATATATATATATATATATATATATATAAAAATAGAAAATATCAATAAAAAAACAAGTTAATTGAAAGTTCACACCATGACAGAAGAACAAATGTGTGTTTATGTGCACTTGTTTGCTATACCTCTAAAAATGCCCTTGCAAATACAGTAAAGCATCTAATCCTCATTAGGGTTAGATGCTGGTAGTTGTAATTAGCTTTACTTAGGAATAATAGTCATAGGAATAGTTTGTGTATGTGTGTGCATGTTCTATGTGTTCGTGTGTGTACAATATAAGTGCATGCTGTCGGTGTGCATTACTGTACTGTAAACTAAAAAGTTTTTTTTTTTTCCCTTTTCCCGCTGACCAAATGGACAGACAAAATAAGACACTGTGAGTATTTCTAGCATATGTCTATGCATGCACTGACTCTACTCCACTAACATTTCCCAGACTCATTCCAATAACGGAACACAGCCTGCAGCAAACAGCCCAAACTGATCAGCTGAGATATTTGTTTGTTATATTTAGAAGTGTGGGAATGATTTTTTTTTTTTTTAATTGAGGGTGCATTAAGGCATGAGTCTTTTAAAATGAATGATTATCTTCGGTAGATGGGTGAGGTGTGGCCATGCCTCCCAGTTATAATGGTTAATGGCCCATAAAATGGTCCATCACCAGGGATTGCTTTCATTTTTGAACAGTTTACTTTTTTAATCTGTTTTTTCTTCTTCTTATAGATTGATAGAGATATAGATAGATAGATAGATAGATTGATAGATAGATGAGGATATAAGCTGCATAGTGAGGGATCACTGTAACCATTCCCAGACATCAGTGTTGTTATGTGTCCAGTATAAGCACTTGTTAATAGCCTCAGTGACTCTGTCAGTAGATTACATCACTAATGCTTTATGCTCTCGCTGTCTGCCTCTCTTATTCATTCCTCAAGTCTAATTTTCTTCCTGCTCTCCAATTCTTTCACGGGCCACTCATCCGTAAAACAACAGACACTTAGATAACATCTCGGGTCTCTGGACGCTTTACACCGTGCTCTTCATTTCCATCTTTTCACTTTGGGAGTTTCTAATGATATGGACGAAATTCCGTTTCCTGGAACTAATCGAGTGAGTGTTGAGGAGATTCAGAGGCACTTGCTTCAGAACATTGTTGAGGTTTAGCGGGAAACTTAACTGAAGTCAGTGGCGCTGCGGATCATTAAGTTGTTTTGAATATTGTGATTACAGCAGGTCAGCGGAAAGGCTGCTCAACTCCTGTGACTAATATGCGTTCATCATCCACGTCTGAAGCAACTAACAAATGAGCTGTTATTATAGCTTTTTGGAATGTCTATTTCTATTTTAAGGGTGTTGCTTTGCTGACTCCACAGTTTGCAGAAATATCCAGGGTAATTGAATGTTTTGAGTGTGATGCACTCTCTCCGCAGTGAAAAGCCCCCCTGTGATCACTGCCCAGCCAGTGTCTATCACCACCTTTTCAGCAGATGACATCACACTCACCTGTGAGGCAACTGGGAATCCCCCACCCATGTTAGTATCCATAGCAACACAGTTACATAATTTGGTAACCGTTTAGTTGAAGCCTTTATATATTGCTTTTTTTTTTGCATTGTATTCATTCATAAATAATTGTAGCCACAATTACATAACCAATACCAAAGATTTTAAAGAATTGGACTTTAATGGCTTTTATGTCTGGTAGTTTAGTCATATGTCTATATGCCATGGAAGACTAGGAGTGTCACTTAAAAATAAAATAAAGAATTTATCAATTTATTAATTCAAAAATAAAAATGCAAATAATCACTTTGTAAGTAGACATTTTATTTAATTCTTTAGAATTTATTTAATTTTTTTTTTTTTTTTTTATGATTTTTTAAATGTTTTTAAAAATGTAATGCATCCTTGTTGAATAGATGTATTAAAGGGATACTTTAAGTTGCTCCAAACCTATATGAATTTTTTTCTTGTTTTGTGTTCAACAGAGGATATTTTGAAGAATATGGGTAACCAAAGAGTTGACCATCAACATCAACCACCAACTTTTTGGTTACCAACATTCTTCAAAATAACTTATTTTGTGTTCAACAGAAGAAAGAAATTCATACAGGTTTGGAACAACTTGAGGGAGAGTAAATGATGATAGAATTCACATTTTTGGATGAACTTTCCCTTTAATTTCTTTTTATAAAGAAAAATATTGCTGAATGGTGTATACAGTACAGGCTTTTTACAGATAGTTTATTACTAATCTTAGAAGGGATTAATTGAGAAAAAATACTATGTCACTATAGTAATTTAATTTATGGACACTTATTTCTTATCTGTATCCTTGCTAGGTTCCGCTGGGTGAAGGATGGTTTGGAGTTTGACCCCTCTAAAGACCCTGACCTCTCAGTGTCCAGAGATTCTGGGACCTTCTCGTTGACAGCCAAGGATGGACCCATCCACCAGTACCAGGGCAGATATAACTGCTACGCATCCAACGAGCTCGGCACGGCCGTATCTAAAGAGGCTCGTATTATCACAGAGAGTAAGTCACTCTCATTACCACAACATTATAGAGCAGCACACTTATGATTGCCTGTTTGATATCCCTGACACACCACATGTGGCGAGTTTTCTGTTGAGAGATTCTGGCGTGCAGCAGATAACAGCCCAAAATCAAGCCCCCTGCCCCCTGTTGTGTGTCATATGCAGAAATTGTCATTTAGAGGAAAATTACAGCTCATTGTGTGTGCCAGTCACACAAGCGCTTCGAAGAATTCCAGAACGAATATAAATCCCAGATTGCTTCCCAATTAACTATCAAACACAACACTGTGAGTGGCTCACTGTAACAACAACAACACCACCACATCTATCTAGCAATCTACCTGTCTCCCTGTCCCGACCTCTCTGCCAGTTTCCCTGACAACAGTTACCTCAGAAACCAGTGTGAGTCGTGTAAGTGTGTCAGCGGGGACGACCACTCCTGGGATTAGTATGTGCAGGAAGTGAGGGTACTCAGCATGAGCATGGCTAACAATAGCCTGCGTATTATGAACTCCACACACAGCTGGTGCTGCTGGCCACATTAATATGTGCACCATCACACACGTATTTCATATCAGTTCAAGCCAAGGCATCTTCTAAATAATGTTGTAGTTTTTAATTGCATTCTGGTGTTCCTTTGTTTTGTCAGCTGTGCTGGATATAATTACTTGCTAGCTAATTAGCATACTCTAGTTTCTCACAAGGATAAAATGTATTTTAAATGGTCAATTGTTGTAAATAATAATTAAAAATCTTCCCCATCCATGAATTTGATAGAATGAATTTAATAATTTTTTTATTAATTTACACTAGTATTTAAAAGTTTGGAATCAGTAAGTGTCACTTTGTTGAAAGAAATGAATACTTTTTTATTTCTTTTTTTTTTTAGCTAGGATACTTTAAAGTGATGTGAAGTGACAGTAAATACATTTATAATTTTACAAAAGATTTCTGCTTCAAATAAATGAACTTTCTTTTCATAAAAAAATCACGGTTTCCACAACAATATTACACAGCACAACTTTTTTTCAATATTGACAATAATAAGAAATATTTCTTGAGCACCAAATCAGCATATTAGAATGATTTCTGAAAGATCATGTGGCACTGAAGATAGAAATAGAATTAAAATAGAAAAGTTATTTAACATTTTTTATTTTTTAATCAAATAAATCCAGCCTTGTTGAGCATAAGACTTCTTTAAAAAACTTTAGACATTTTTACCGACCCCAAACTTTTGAATGTAATTTTAATTCATTCTCTCTCGCAGACACTCCCACTCTACAGAAGGAGAAGAAGGTGTCAAAGAAAGTTGAGGAAGGAGAGAGTGTGGTGCTTCCCTGTAATCCTCCTAACAGCACCGTGGCCCCGGTCATCCACTGGATGGACAAAAGTTAGTCTGTTTTTATCCTGGTTTATCCGTGTTAAACATGAACAACATCTCAGCAATATCTATATGCAGTACATGAAACTTTTTCTCTTAGGGCTGCGGCACATTCAGCAAAACGAGCGTGTGATTCAGGGTCGCGATGGAAACTTGTACTTCTCTCATGTGACTACGGCAGACAGCCGAGATGACTACACCTGCAACACTCAGTTCCTCAGCGCATTCATCATCCAGCTCAAAGAGCCCATCAAACTCACTGTTGTCCCCTGTAAGTATCAAGGCAGAGTGGATGCTGACTGTCCTTGGCAAACCAGAGCTATTTTATAAAACTTTTGAGCTGAACAGTAGAAAAGAGCACGACTTTTTTAACATTGAGCTATTTTTTAACATACATAACACAGTGTCTAAGATTCAATGCCAATGGTGCAAAATACTGACAAACAGCGAGACTCGATTCAGCAACCAAAGATGTTCTTCTGTACATAGACTAAAAATGTAAAAAAAAACACTGATGGGGTGCCTTTGTAGGGATGGACTATGTATGTATTTATGTGTGTATGCATGTCTGTCTATCGTAATCAATCTAATATCTATCAATCCATCCATTGGGGATATTGTTTTAGCTGTTTTGCCCAGCTTTAGTCCTGTGTGAACACCCACTTACTGCAGCTGTGATTGTTTACCATGCTCTCTCTCTCCTCATTTCCCTCAATAATTCTGTCTTTGTCTGTGTCTGTAGCTAACTCAGTGGTGCGCAACAGAAGGCCACAAATGATGCAACCCACTGGCTCCCGCAGCTCCTACCTGGTGCTCAGTGGCCAAGACCTAGAGCTGGAATGCATTGTTCAGGGCCTGTAAGTCAAACCTGATATGGCTGTGTGTCTTTCAGAGTTTTCACTTACTTAAAAAGTGTACTTCAAAAGTGTTCTGTTTGTTTGCATCCTGTTCTTTCCCTCATTAGGCCGGCTCCCAGTATCCAGTGGATCAGGAAAGATGGAGTTCTGTCTGAGTCACGCACCTCCACTGACAGTTATAACAGAGTTCTGCGCTTTAAGAATATCTCAGAGTCTGACGGTGGCGAGTACCAATGTACCGCCACAAATCTGCAAGGCATGATCTCTCACACCTACAGCATCACTGTGGAAGGTACTGTATGCTTCACACTGGCAGATCACTTCCTCTGCAGATTTAGATGTGGGGTGTGAACTTGAGGAGATAATTGGGAAGATGACTAAAAATAACTTAAAATTACACTTTGCTGACGAAAAAGAAACAATCTCAGTCAGGATTTACATTGTTAGCCTTGCATGATTGGTGTATAATTGCTTAATAAAAGCTTATTGCCTACTTTGCATCCCTTCTGGAAAGTTGTACAATTGTTGCCAGAGACCTTTCATGATTAGTTGTTTGTTTTGTGGTGGTCTAGCTGCCCCATATTGGACGAAAGAACCAAAGAGCCAGCTATACGCCCCGGGAGAGACGGTCAAACTGGAATGTAAGGCTGACGGCATTCCCAGCCCTGAGGTCACCTGGAGCATCAATGGCAATCTTCTTACTGGTAACTGACTCAGTCAGGAAACATTCCATGTCTTAATGCAGGGTTTCTTAAACTGCGGGGGTTCGAATTAATAAAATCATAAAAGTTTAAATAAATAATTATAAAATAAAAAATCTAAATATAACGTGATAGTTTTTTTCTGTATGCACCTGACTTAAGTTTTACCAAGTGTCCCTGACACCTGCAAAATTATACTCGGGTGACTTCCCCTCTGACCGTGTTGGTTGACACATAAGTGTAACTACTCTGACTCGACTCTACTCTAAGAGTCTCACACTGAGTCAAACGACGTCTCGTTCCTTTTTGAACACTATCACTTGGGAATAAAGTCTTTAGTGTTCCACTAAGCTGCTGCGGAGCAATAATCAAACTGACTCCAGACAATGCCTTCGAATATGCTTTAATCACAGCTTGAGGATCTCAGACCAATTTCAGAGAGAATCCCACCAGCACAAAAATACTGTACAGCAGTTTTTATAGAATAAGAGCATGGCAAAGGTGACATGATTCATTACATCATTTTCCTACAATATGATTGGTTCATCATATGTATAATCCAGCAAACCCTTCTGTTACTAGGCAGAAGCAAACTCTGGATTTCTTGATTACTCAAAATCATGAGTTTATAAATTTAGATACCTTTCTAGTTTAATTTCCCCTCTTGTTATATTCGGAGATGATTCAAACACACCTACTGACTTTGACCAAAGTGTTTGGAAACATTTAGGTTTCAAAAGCATATAAATGTTATCCTGCAAGGAAAATAAATGTTAGTTATGATTAATTTAAAAATCCATCACAAACACTAAAAGAATATGAAATACTATGCAAATGTGTTGCTAAATGGTTGAAATATTAACTTAAAAATACTTGAAAAAAAAAAAAACTTGCACACCCAAATCAATTGTTGTATGAAATTACAATAGGCTGTCAGCTTGGTTGACCGAAATGTTGTCATTAAAATATATTTGTCGTAAATGTCGTAAAATCTCAGGGGGTACTTAAAATAAATATTTTAGATTAAAGAGGTTCAGCTGACAAAAAAGTTTGGGAATCCCTGTCTTAATGTATATTTTGTTTGTATATGTTAAACAATCTTTATCTGTTCGGGTGAGACATGAGAGACATTGGTATAGTCTTGATGTACTGAGGTGTCTTTTTTGCATAGATACTGACCCAGAGCCCCGTCGCAGTTTGAAACATGGTGTTCTCACTCTGAAGAATGTGGAACTCAGTGACACTGCGGTGTATCAGTGCAAAGCTGCCAATAAGCACGGATCCATCCTCATCAATGCTTACGTCTATGTTATAGGTAAATTAATTTTCGAAAGCAGCTCTAAAAAAAAGCTGTTTTTTTTTGTGGTGATTGCTAAGGCAGCATTCAGGGACTACAATATCATAGATTTGTGTGTTTTTTTGTTTCTCTAGAACTGCCTCCCCAGATTTTGACAGAAGATGTACTCATGTACTCTGTGGCAGAGGGACAGACGATTGATCTGGCTTGCGAGACCTTTGGCTCTCCTCGGCCCAATGTCACATGGTAAGACAGACTCGATCCTGTGGGGTGTCCCTTCCTCACATGCCAGAACTGCTCTAGCCAGCTGTCCTGATATTGTTGGGGGGAAGCTGCTTTGTTGGGAGTCCATTAGGGCACACGGGCAGAATCACACTCAGTAGTCAGCATTTCTAAATATCGGTGTTCTTGTAATATCGCACATTGCTTCCATTTAAACGGGCTAAAATGAATATTTTGTGTGTTCACAGGGAGGGTGAGTCCTGGGGCGCACTTATAGCCAACCCAAGGATGAGTCAGTTATCTGATGGCTCTCTAAAGATCAGTAACGCCTCCCTCAATGACAGCGGCCAGTACACCTGCACTGTCAGCAACAGCAAAATCACCATCACTGCTGAGCTGGCCGTACTCAGTGAGTTTAACATGCATGAATGCTCATGCAATCACACATACTTGATTTATAACTGGTTTCACTTCAGACTGTTAGGGTCATTTCTTTTCATTACACTAATTTAATGTTGATGCTTTTATTGTATTCTAATATCCCCATAAAGCCAACAAACTGCAAAAAGAATTTGATTTCCAGTAAAATATCTAAATATTCTTAGCAAAATTGCATGCATGATATTATGCATATTTTAATTATTATCATCATCATCATCACTGAAGTTTATAAGTTATTTTTCTTCTTTTGTTTAGCTTTTTATAATAAGCAAAAATCTAACTGGTTGAAAATAGGTTAGGAAAAATACAGTTTAGGATATATTGCATAAAAAAAGTACACATTTTTATAAAGTCTAAATTTGAGATAAAGTAATAAATTGGCCAATAAAGTAATTTACTAAAACATAAGGCAAGAAAAATACTATTTTATATATATATATATATATATATATATATATATATATATATATATATATATATATATATATATATATATATATATATATATATATATATATATATATATATATAATACTATTTTATATATATATAATACTATTATTTATATATATATATATATATATATATATATATATATATATATATATATATATATATATATATATATATATATATATATATATATATATATATTTTATTTTTTATTTTATTTTTTTATTAATAAAAAAAAAAACTTAAAATCAAGATTTTCTTTTACAAATTCTGTCTTCTAGATAAGACAGTCATTGTGAAACCTCCGTTGGCTCTGCGAATTCAGCGGGGGAAGCCGGCTAACCTCACCTGCGAGTACCAGGTGGACTCCAGGCAGGGCGCCCCTCAAGTCCAGTGGAGGAAGAACCATAAGAAGCTCACAGAGTCCTCTGATTCAGACAAGTATGCTTTTATACCTTCATGTCCCTCAAATGCTGCAGAATGGCTTAGTTTGAACTGTATAACGTGATTTCATGAACATTATTAACCATAAATATCTTAGGTACAAGATAGATGAAACCACCCTCATAATACTTGAAGTTGAAGAAGACGATGAAGGGATATACACCTGTGAAGTCATTACCACTCTGGATATGGCGGAAGCGAGTGGCTCCATCACTATCGTTGGTAGTTAACTTTATAAATGGCCTGTTCCCTATAACATTGCCATCCCTAAACCTTACATGTCTGGATCTATATAGCTGTATGTGTGCTGCATGTTGTATGATAATGTGACCTACAGAAAGGACAAAGGACATGTTTGGCTGTAGGCAGATTCAAGAAATAACCTTTAAAATCATAGATGCCTTGTTTTAACTGGCATCTTACCCCTTGACCTCTTTGTCAACCCTCATTCACCAGATCGACCAGACTCTCCAACCCAAATACAAATGACCGAACCTAAAGAACGCAGTGTCACTCTCAGCTGGACACCTGGAGATGATCACAACAGCCCTGTGATAGGTACAGTTACAATAAATGTGTTTTTCCCCCTGTGTTTATGCAATACATACAGTTTGTGTATGCAGTTTTTATTTGATACATGTTCATTATTTGAAATTCTTATTGATTTTTTTCCCCCTTTAAATGTCAAATGCTGTATAAATTGATGGTTTAACAAAGATTTGAAAGTTTTTTGGACACTCAAACCACACTTAAAATAAATGTCATTGTGCTCAATAACAAAATATCACATCAATATCAAACCACATTTTCTCAGTTTGCGCAGGGATTCCCTTTTCTTTCTTTTTTTTGTCAGCCAGACTTAAAATATTTACTTGAGGTACGCATTTTTCTTCTCTGATGTTGGCAACTAGTTACTTTACATACAGTTAAACAAATAAAATATTTGTCTAAATTTTTTCAATAAATATTTTACAAAAATACTAAGTGTTTCCTTTTGTTTTTATTTATATGTTTTATTAATTGTTTTAATTTCACATTTTGTATGATTGATTTATTTTATTATTAGCGTTTCATCAACTCACAAAACTCATTTTGGGAAACCATCATTTAAAAAACAAAAACAAATCTTATACTTGAAAAGTGTGCTTTCTATTAAAAAAATGATATTTGACTTAATATTTTTCATCTAATGCATTGGCATTCATACATTTTTAAGTGTGTTTGAAGTGTCCAAATACTTTTTGGGGGCTAGTCTATATAAAATCAGTGTCATTTCCTGTTTTATGTATATATACATGTTTGTGTCTAGAGTATTTGATTGAGTTCGAGGAGACAGGATCTGAAAGAAAGGAATGGGAGCAGCTAAGCCGTGTGTCAGGCAGCATTCAGCGAACTACCCTTCCCTTGAAGCCCTTCATTTCTTACCGTTTCCGAATCATCGCCATCAATGACATCGGCAAGAGTGACCCGAGCAAGGAAACGGAGGCTTATTCCACACCAGCTGCTCGTAAGTTAACATTGCATGTGTGTGCGAGTGTGTGAACGCTTACATTGCCTTGAAAAAGAAAATGCTTGTCCCGCTACATTGTGATGCATTTGTTTTGTCTTTTGAATCATTGTATGACACTTTGAATTTGTGTTTGTATCTTCTCTCAGTATGTGGCTGATGTAAAGTGACAGTTTTATTGCCATGTTAGAACATCTTGGCACTAAATTATGATTTGTCCTCTACAGCTCCAGACAGAAACCCTGAAGGAGTGCGCAGTGATTCCATCGACCCAGGCACCCTTGTCATCACATGGAAGGTGCGCTGCGCAATTCAGACCAAAAATGATTCTTGCATTCACTTCATGTCGTTCCAAGCCTGTTTGTTTTTTTTCCCCATGGAACACAAAAGAAAGTAAACAGAAGCTTGAAAATGGACAAAAAAGTTAGATAAAAGGAATCCATATAATGTACATACAGTATCACTACATTTTTGGTTGCACAAGTAGTGGTGTAGCATAACCAACTGTTTTTAAAATGTTTTAAAAAGTCAGTATACACGGCTGTCTCTCTCTCTTAAGTAATGTTGTCATGAATGATTTATTCTATTTATTCTTCTCTCTCTCTCTCTCTCTCTCTCTCAAATTGTTAAAAATTAGATTCATTTTAGTGAACTGGTTCATCTTAAATCGTCCTCTTTCTCATATATAGAGTATATGTAGTGTTAGAAAAGTATTATTAATTTTACTGAATTAGTTAATCCTAAACAGTCATCTCACTCTCTCTCATGTGTAATGTTGGAAAGTTTGATTCATCCATTAGTTCATCCTAAACGATCCAATCTTTCTCGTGTAGCGTTGGAAAGTCTGATTCATTCTAGTGAATCAGTTCGTCCGGACAGTTAATGTAAATAAACTGATAAAAAAAAGGAATCCCTGTACTTGTTGCCAATGTTTTGAAATTCTCATTGTTCACAGAAAGATACATTCTAGCTCAAGACTGAGTCTTTGTTCTTGCAGGAGTTGGACAGGCGTAGTTTCAATGGCCCAGATTTTCGCTACAAAGTGATGTGGAGGAAGGTTTTGGGCAGCGGTCCGTCCTGGCACACCAAAGACGTTACCTCTCCACCCTTCATCGTCACAGATGTGGGCAACTTCTCTGCCTTTGAGATAAAAGTGCAAGCTGTTAATGAGATGGGAGAATGTCCAGAGCCCAAAACCGCCATTGGATACTCTGGAGAGGAGAGTGAGTTTTTCATGTTGTATATTTTTGCTGCTATTGTGAGCCCTTTTTCCTGACATCTTCCTGTAAGGTCATCTCAATTCACCCCAATTGAACAATGATTTTAGTTAATCCTGAGATGTTTTTAAGGGAATCAAAGTGTGGGTGCTCTTTCTCCCTGTCAGTCCCTCTTGAGGCCCCTCTGGATGTGGGAGTGGATCTGATCAACAGCACTGCTATTGAAGTGACATGGGCGGCCGTGAACAGAGAAACTGTGAGGGGCCTTCTGCAGGGTTACAAGGTAACATTCTGTGTTGTATTAAACTCAGCCAAAAATTAAAAAATGTAAGATGTAAAATCTCTTCAACAAATTGTCTATCATCCATCCTATAGATTTATCTGAAGCACTTTGACCCAGAAAGCAGACACCTCAGACGGGAGCGTGTTAGGGAGGGTAGGCCGACAAACATCTCAGTTGTGACAACGGACAGTAACGAGGAGAAGAAGATTCTGGGAGATCTGCAGCCCTACTCCCATTACTCACTGACTGTAAGTGCCTTTAATTATAAAGGAGAAGGACCCGAGTCTGAAGCCCTCACTTTCCACACTCCAGAAGGAGGTAAGAACGTGAGACAAAAAGCAAAAATAGTTGAAGAAAGGTGAGGGCTTCAAATTCTGTCATCCATTTTTTTCAGTACCTGGTCCTCCATCATTTTTACTGCTGGAAAGCCCATCAGAGACAGAAATGATACTGCGATGGTCTGCGCCCAACCAGCCAAATGGAGTCCTGAAAGGATACATATTACAGTATCAACAAGGTGTGTGAACTAACAGCCTGATTCATTCTCATCAGGATTATTAGAAGCAGTTTGTTGAGGAGAGGGATTTTTGCCTGGTATACAATACAATGGTTGAAAAAAATCCTAGAGATTTACATTGAAGGAAGGAACCAATCTATGTCTAGACACTCTTTTGACTTGGCTAAGTAAAAAACCAGCAAGCATCTAATCAGAACACCCTAGATATCACCTAGCAATGCTCTAGTAACCACCCAAGCACTCAAAACACCTTGGCAACTCCTTAGAAACCACACTATCAGCTGCATAGCAACTCAAAAAACTGTCAAAATACCTTAGCAACTACATAGCAACCCCAAAACACTTAGCCTCTGCATAGCAACACCTTGGAAACCACCTACGACAACCTAGCTGCTTAGCAACAAACAAAACACTTTCAAAATACCTTAACAATATATATGACGTATGAACTACCACCCATAACATCTTAGCAACTGCATAGCAACACACTAAAAACACTTAAAACATCTTAGCAACTGCAGAGCAACAACAACAAAAAAACACTCAGAATATCTAAGCAACTGCATATAAACAAAATCATTTTAATGCCGGGGACACACTTAACGACTAGCTGAAACATTCTAAGACTGAACTGAACACACTTACAGACTGTTTCCAACGACTGGAGCAGATTTTAAACACCGACTGTGAACAACGACTGAACGCAACTATCTCTGACTCAGCGCGTTTCGGCAAATTACACTTATAATCGGCCTTACAGTCGTTAAGTGTGTCCTCGGCTTAAGACAAGTCATTTCACTTGGCGGTTATCTTTGAAACGCCTCTCGGGCATGTAAGTTCAGCTCCAATCTCTTTGAATGAGGAAACATCAAGTTCTCCAAAACTGTTTGCCAAGCTTACGATTAAATTTCATATTTGAAATCACCAATGAAAACGGTCTCATAAATTTTGCTTCTAAAAGCTCACATCATGACAAAAAACAACATTTTTCGCATGCGTAGTCCTAAGCATGCGTCTCAGAACACTGACTGTTTCTATAGGAACCGGAGCTTCTAACGGCAGCTGCAGTGATGCGATAAACATTACCGATAGGGGAATGGCTCTTTTCTTTAGAAGGCGGGACTTATTCCACCATTTTGCATGTTGCACTTTCTCTCAGTTAAAGTAATACAAGTGCACCATCTTTCTTTATATAAAGTCTATTATATAAATACACAAAAACACTCAGAAACACCTTAGCAATTGTATAAAAATGCACAAAAATGCCCAGAATGCCTTAATTTTACATTAAAATTTTTGAACAACTATAACTACTTAATATAAACTCACCAACCAATGTTTAAAACAATATTTTTTACTCATTTGTTGTCTCCCCCCATTTCTCTGCAGTTGATAATGAAGACAGCCCTATGCTGGTAGAAAAGATTAGTGACCACAGCAAAAATCACTTCAAGTTAAAGCTGGACCCTCGCAGCCGTTACCGCTTCCACCTGCGGGGATACACGGCTGCTGGAGAAGGACTGCCAATCATCAGCGAGGGAGCTACCACACTGGATGGAGGTCCAACACTTTACCCATCACTGAATGATTTATCTGGACATAGAGTTGTATCTAACTGCACATGCGTTTTGAGGGGTTTTACATGATGGGGGAATGTTTTCACACACATTTTAAACACTATGTCCTAACCAGACATGATGCAACACACTTCTAGTGACAAGTAATTTGTGTGTCCACGCTGAAAATGTGTGAAAATGTGACACAATCAGTGTTGGGGAAAGTTACTTTTAAAAGTAATGCATTACGATATTGTGTGTTACTCTCCCTAAAAAAGTAAATAATTGAATTACTTTTTATGGAATTATGTTACTTTTTCTCACCTTGGCTGGGCTTGCCTGTTTTTTTATTTTGTTTTGTTTTTTGGCAAAAGTTAAATGAATAATCCTCAGGCTGAAGGAAATGCAAATTCACGGCTGTACAGTAGAGGGCGCAGCTCAAACAAACCTTTCAGCTCTGCAGCCATTCTGGATTGTTGAAGAATATAATCCAGGAGAAGAAAGTTTGGCTGTGTCCCAGTTCAAAGGGTGTATTCTTCGAAGGTCAGGCTAAGCGTTGTTAAATGGGACGGTCTAACTTACGGAGGACTGTTCTTGTCACCTAGCATCTGTGACAGCTGCCGTTAACAAGCGGCAGTGACGTTTGTACTGGACTTTTTTGAGAGTTAGGCCTATATTAAACTGTCTGAAAACAAAAGAGTGTTCACAAGCTGTCTAAATATGTTCACCATGGTCCATTTCTGTGTATAATAAATAGTATAAACTATATATACTTGCATCTTAGTAAGATATGTAATTTGAACAGCTGAAACCCAATACTTGCGTTTAAAAGTGTATTTCGGCAATTTCTCTCAAAAAAATCCTGTCATCACTGGCGCACAATGAATTCTGGGGTAGGCAAGGCCGCGAAGGATCCACCTGATGTATCCTTCATTTTATGAGAAACGAAGGATGCATTTGGAGGCCGCATTTGAAGGATCCTTTGAATTAGGACAACCTTCGTCGCACCACTGAGATGCAACCGGACTTCGAATGCGGCCTTCGAAGGATGCAGCCTCTGAATTGGGACGCAGCTTTCAACAAGAAAGTCATTTTTGCTTATTGGTATGTTTGAACTGGGTCAGCTGCAAAGACATTGGTTAATAAAGTGAGGTCAAATAATAAATAAAGTATATTTGTATTATTTTGAGGAATATTGTAGATGTTTTTGTGCAAGTGAGATGAGTAAATGCTTGCTCGTATTTAGTCTAGATCTACAATAACCGTCATGTTCACACAATGCCTCTGCACTTATGATTTCTCTCAACATGAGGACAGAATAGGTCTCAGTCAATAAATGGGAATTTGAAAAAGAAATTCAGATATTTTGTTACCTGAATGCGTTACTCCCAACACTGGACTCAATCACTGCCAATCAGAACATATTTGATTTATATTGGATCGAATGAATTTGTTTAACAAATGACCATCAGATTTAAGGGTGTGTAAGTGTGACTTGTTTTGTTTCTATGTGCGAACAGGTCCACCCTCCAACATTAGCTTATCGATTGGAGAGACATCAGTCAACCTGACCTGGGTGTCGAAAGAAAGACAGAGGAATGTGGGATTCCATATTCATTACCTGAGAGTTGGTACGTGCTGTATAGACAGGATGTGATGGAGAATGATTGAGAATTGAGAATGAGATTGAGAATGAACACAAGCTTGTTTATCAAATAGCAAATCAGGAAGTAGCAGCTTCATTACCTGTTCTCTTAGTTAGTTAGTGAATGCCTCTATCTTTTCAGTACCCTTTGTTTTGATGTAGATTGTGCTGTGTTCTGTCCAGGCAATGGCAAATGGAAGCACTCTGAAAAAGTAAACAGCTCTCAGTCTTTCTACACGCTGCAGGGGCTCCAGCCCGGATCGCTGTACAACCTGCGGATTTACTTAGGAAACAAGACTATCTGGACGGATGAGATCCAGACAGCTGGAACAAGTAATCACAAAACAGTCCTCTTAATGCTTTTTATAATAAATGTGCTATTGTGCAGACCACAAAAGAGCTTTCATGAACACCCCATTTGAAGATTAGAACTTTTATATTTGGGCTGGAAAATGGAGTGTAGTGTCTTCATTTGCTCTCTTTAACCTCATCTTGTTCCAACCCTGTATGCTGTTATTTATTTATTCAAATTTAAAAGTACATTTGTGTAATATTTTCTATACTGTGATTTTTATAGTTTCTTTCAAGCTTCAAAAAGAATAAGTAACATCATAAATGTAATATAAACTGTAACTGTTATTAAACTGTATTATTTTAGTATGTAATTTATTCCTGTGATGGCAAAGCTGAATTTTCAGCATCATTACTCCAGTCTTCAGTGTCACATGATCCTTCAGAAATCATTCTAATATGCTGATTTGGTGAATAAAAGTGTTCATTAAAACCCCAAACGGTAGTGTAGGTTTTGAATGAGAGTAAATGATGATGGCATTTCTAACTATCCATTTAATATCAAACAAAGTGTCAGGAAATTCATAACAGTATTTCTCCCCTCTGCTTAAGTAGAAATGGAGAAACAGGATGGGTTTGTGACTGAAAGCTGGTTCATCGGACTGATCAGCGCCCTTGTGCTATTACTGCTGGTACTGCTTATTCTGTGTTTCATAAAACGAAGCAAAGGTGGAAAATACTCAGGTAAATACACTTGCAACAGCACACACATCATTCTGTTTAACCATCTAATTTGCGATTAGTCACTTGACACTAAAAAATGTGAAAATATCCCTGAATTTTGTTCTCCTTCCAGTTAAAGAGAAAGAAGAGAGCCAGATAGATTCTGAAGCTCGGCCAATGAACAATGAGGCTTTTGGAGAGTACAGGTTTGGTGAAGTTTGTTAGACAGATTATTGCAGAAACTTCCTTTCTCTTTCTTTCTTCTTATGTTCTTTCTTTCTCTCCCAAATGCTCTTCCCAATGATTTACAGATCTCTTGAGAGGTATGCTTTGCAGTGGCATTGTGTTCTTTTGCATGCAAAACTTTCGCAATACTTTCCCTTGCATGCAAAAAGCGGCATTTTTGATGTAACTTTTTGACGTCACACTTGGTGTATATTTGTAGCTTTAATTGTACCCACCCCCCTCACACTTTTTGCTCAGTGATAACGAGGAGAAGCGGACAGCCAGTCAGCCGTCTCTGTGCGAGGACAGTAAGCTATGTACCGACGATGCTCTAGACGACTACGCCAACAGCGTGCAGACCGAGGTCCTCATGGACGATTCGCTGGCCAGTCAGAGCAGCGGAGTCCGAGATGTTCCTGACCCTGAGACTCAGGAAAGTTCCCCTCTAAATCCTGCCACAGCCATCTCCCACCACGGCCTGCCCAACTCTGCCGCCCTCCTTGACTAGCCGGGCGAGACCGAGACCAAACGTGGATTCACACATGTGCCCACCTGTTGCAACCGCTCATGATTTACCAACTAATCGAAAACCCACAATAATAAGACCTACACACACAACAGACGCCAAGAGAACCCACCAGAGCCACTGCTGGGACTTACTTCAGACGTAATTGGACCAACACAACACTTTTAACACAGCCAGAGGAAAACATTCGACTGACATATATCAAATAGACTGCCATGCTCGTTGTTTACAGATCTTATCTCTCATTTTACGATATAAAATAGGCTATAGCCGTTTACAGTTATACAGACTTGGCAAGAACATCTCCAGAAGAGACTTCCTTGATAATCCAGTGAAAAATAAAGCAGACGCCGAGCTCCTGTGGCAGGCGCCAAATCAAACATGGAGTCGGATTCACCCGGAAGGAGGGTGCGAGAGAGAAGAGAGAAGCTGAGGGCCTTAAAATCATGACTAAGTGCGTTGTGCAAGCATATAGACAGCATGAGCTGGTTATTCTGGTTGCAAAGTTTAATCAACTTATTGTGTTTTGTGCGTCTCTACCATTTTGTTTACCATTTTGCCTGAACCATTTTTATAATTATTTTTTTATTATTAATTAATTTTTTTTACACAAGAATCACTTTTGTGTCGTGTTTTAAAGGTGCTGTAAGCGATGTCAGCCATCATGAGTCTTGGCCACTGGCTTAGACACGCCCACTTTTCCAAAACCCTACCCTACAAAGATTAGCCCCTGCTGGTAGATGCAGTAACTACACCATCTGCTACTAACTAAAAACATATTTCTCCATCAAAATTCGCAATGTATTCTGACAGAAGAATTTTTTTGCAAACTCTCAAAACATTTTTTATATTATAGTAGATGTTTGAATGGTGCCCAGTTTCTTTCTGGCACTTAAAGTCGGCATGAAAGGCAAACTGATCTTATTGTAAATGATCATTTCATTTTTTGTTTTTTATATTTAATAAAAATGTGATATAACAACAGCCTTTTAGTCCGCCTACACCCCGCCCCTTACTTACAATCAACTGCAGATGGATAGAACCAATTTCCTGCCCTCCTTTTTTTCATTCCATAAATTTTGCTTATTGCACCTTTAAGTCATCTGTACATTGATTTGTTGTAATATAACCGTGATTCAATAGAAGATACATATCGGCATCCCCTCAGTTACGATTATAGAGTTCCGTAGTGTAAATACATGAGATGCAATGACTCTACGACATAAGATCGTTTATAGCAAGCTGTACAAATAAGCATCTATCAATTTAGCCAAATACAGTATTATAATCTCTTTCATCTCCATCGGTTCCTGTGCCTGCCTATGACAACATACTCACCACCATCTCTCATCTTTATTTCTTCTTCTGTGTGTGTCTGTTTTTAATTCTTGTTTTCTGCATTGTATTAAACTGTATTGATCGATTCTCTCTTGCAGTCCTGTTGGTGTAAAGCCATAAGAATACACACGTAAGGTGCGTAGTTGTGAGGTCGTATCGAGTTAGATAGGGTTGCGAGAGAGTACGTCACACACAAGGGTTTAGTTTGGTTACGTAAAATGCAATCATGTATTGGCTTGTGTCTTATTACACAGAATGTATGCTTTGTTTGGGTGGGAATTGTTCCATACCAGTATACCAAATAGCATTTGTTCCCTTTTTTGCTTTTTGGTTCATTTGATTTGACGTTTAATAAACAAATATAGCAGAATATAGCACTGAGAGAATCTATGGCACATCTGGTATTTCTGAAGAGAGGGGCACAGGGAAAAAAAAAATCTCTTACTTTCCAGATGAATGTAAATATAGCCCACAAGATTGTTTGTTATGACTTTGAAAACTATGTCTTGTTGATTATGTTTTAGGTTTTGAAATTTGTTTTGTAACTTTTTGTAACTTTAAAGTAACTTGTTAGTTGTGATTTGAGTGTGGTAGATAAGTAGTGCATAGTTTTAAAAAAAACTAAGAAAAAGTCCTTTGATAAATAAATGTTGCAGGTTCTTAAAAAAAAAAAAGCTGATTGGATAAAAAGAGACGAAAAAAGCTAATTGAAGCTACCGGCGAAACACGATTGCGCTTATATTTTCCCGAGTGCTGAAGAATGGCAGTATTGTGCGTATCTGATTAGAATCTATTGCTGCAGAGGCGGTGTGAGAGGAAGGACGCAGTCATCTTATTTTGCACACTGCACACACACACACACACACACACACACATACATACTTCCAGGGAGCGATAGAAGCGTGCTGACTCAGATCTTTGAGACCACTGTCTTGTGGCGGGCTTTTGCAGTGATTCCCAGCCCTCTGGGATAGCTGTGGGGGCCAGACTGCACGATCTGTGTTAGCCTCCCTCACAAAAGCTGTACAGACACACTCAGGACAAAAGTCTCTAAGAGATCTATTTTCTTACAGGAGGGGGAAGCGATGCAAATTATATTCAACTCAATATTCAACTGAACTGCTGCTAGACGACTTGTGTATTCTGTCAGTGTCTTGACTGTGTATTGAGCTCGGAGGTGAATCGACTCTCAGATATCCACTATACTGCCCTCTGCTACTGCAAATAAAACTGGGTGGGAGGGCACCATTTAAAGCTTGACTAGCGAACGAACGTTGCCGTTTCTGTTGTTACTTGTCAAATGTACGCATTCAAGCTCATAATGCATCTTAAACTGTAGGCTTAATGCATAAATAAGCTTGACATAATAGTCTCTTATTCCTCTTGTATGTTCTGTTTGTTACTGCATATGATGTGAAAATAAATGAAGGACCAGATGAATGAGGCTGTGGGACTGCATTGGTCACGTTCCCCTGTGGTCTTTGTGGACTGAAGGGGTCAGTAAGGGTGTGCGTTAACTAGAGGACTGGCTTTTGCTATTGTATCTGCATCACCAATCAGCCAGTGCAAGTAAATACTTCTTAAATAAAATCAGTGGAATCATCTACAGTTGTTTGTTTGTGTGAAAATACATTACTATATCAAATTTGATGAAGGCAACTGTTATCTATGATATCTATAAAAATCCAATTTATGAATGTCAAACATGCGCAGTGCTTTGAAACCCACTAGAACTTTATTTCTTGTGCAGGAGAAGGATGGAACGGGACGCTGCTCTATCGAGAGCTTGTGTTGAACTGGGTGAAGTACTGAACTTTGGGACGGTTTGTATACAGCTGCCTGTCCAGGTAGTGTTGGCTGAAAAACAAGAACAAAAAAAAAAAAGTTTCTAAACATCCAAGAATGACTTTATCTAATGGCTAATAGCATTATTCTAAAAAAATATTAAATTAGAATTTTCTTAGAATATACATCCACACAAAAAAGTATTTATTATTAGGAACTCACTTTCTGCGTTAGTGTCAAAATAAACTTGAAATTTTTACGTTTTTTGGTTTTTTTTTTTAAGTCTCTTATGCTCACCAAAGCTGCATTTATTTGATCAAAAATACTGTAGAAATAAGCAATACAGTGAAATATTATTACAATTTAAAATGTTTCCTATTTAATTGTTTTCAATGACACATGATCCTTCAGAAATCATTCTAATTATGCTATATTATAAATATAAATAATGCTAATTTGGTGCTCAAGAAACATTTCTTATTATTATTATTAATGTTGAAAACAGTTGTGCTGCTTAATCTTTTTGTGGAAACCATGATAGAGTTTTTCAGGATTATTTGATGAATAGAAAGTTCAAAAGAACGGCATTCATTTGAAATAATAATATTTTGTATCCATGTAAAAGTCTAAGTTTGGGTGGAACAAATGCAGGATGGGACTTTTGATAAGTGACCTAATTATTGGCATTACAACATATTGGAATTATTTGACTATTACCGGTACTATAAATAACTTGTGGTCTAGCGGATATCAGCTAGAAATGAAAGGTTTTTCCATTTAGATTAAAGAATACAAAAACACTGGAATAATGTGCACAGTTGAATTGTACACCTGGAACATTTTATGTTGACTTTACTACTCTTTTGTTTAATTCTGCTTGTGTCCTGCTGTGTTTTCACTCACTGCGCTTGCTGCTCTCGTGCCAGCTGTTGGTTGTATTTATCGAGCTGAGCTCTCCTCTCTCTCTGCAGCTCCTTGTCTCTTGTCTCCTCTCTCTCCTGCTGTCTGGCCTGCTCTGTCAGATGGTAATCCCAGGCCAGATCTCTCTGCCTCTCCATCTCTCTCAGTCTCTGGTGAAATTGGAGGGAGAGAAAAGAGGATTACTTTTATGATGACTATAAATGGATGCTCAAACGGCACACGTCAGTGCAGGATCTTAACCTCTTTCTCAAGGCACTGTTCGTCTCTCTTTCTGCGGATATCACTGATCTGCTGTGGGGTCATGCCCTTCCAGCGGTCGGTTAGGACTCGTGGACCCTCTGTAGATGCAGCCTCTGGTCGCTCTGTCAGGAGGTCAGAGGTCACTGTGTACCGTAGCTCTGCCAGATCCTCTCCCTCTCTCCTCAGTCTCTCTTGTCGCTCCCTCTCCATTCTCTCCTCCGCCTGCAAGGGGAGGTCAGATGTTACCTTGACCTTTCACCTCAAAGATCTATGGTGCCTTTGTGGGTTTTCGAAATGAAAATTCTGTCATGATTTACTCACACACGCGTCATTTCAAACCTGTGTTTGCACATATTGAACTCAATTACACCTAAAGGCACTGCTTCTGTGTCATTCAACCTTTTCTTTTTCTTTTTCTTTTTGGAGCTTTACACTCACTATATGCATTTGTAGTATTTTGTAAAATAGCAGTATGAACATTCTTTAATACATCTCCTGTTCCACAGAAGAAAGTAAGTCATGCGCTGTGTCCGAAATCTCATACTTTCTGAGTAGGTACTACATTTGAATTTGAATTTATTTCACTAGTGTTAAAAAAGTACAGTCTAACATGAATGCGGGTAAAATGACTGAAATTCACTGCCATTCATAAATCCTCTCCCGTGGCCTCATGGGATAGTAAAGTGTCCATCGATTGCACACTTCAGAATCTTGGTGGAAGTAGTAGAACTGGGACTTTTATTTTATAATATTTTTAGAATACCATGTATTCAGACATACTATGTTGGCATACTGTTTTTTTGTCTATAATATAATAGGGAAGTATTTGATTTCGGACGCAGTGATGGTTTCAAATGTCATGAGGGTGAGAAAATTAAGACTGAATTTTCTTTTTTGAGTAAACTAAATGAATTTAGATATATGAACTATATGCATTTTTTTTTTCCTATCACATATTTTGGCAATCATCATAAATTAGGTATCATTCGAAAGATTAAACACTCAAATTCATCCTGTGCAAACAGTGTTTGAAACTGGACTTTGTGTTACCACTACTTAAAAACCTTTTAGTGGGCTCAATTTTTGTTAACTTGTTTTGACATATGGCTTTGATTTTCTAGCAATGTTAGAGTCCAAATAATTTAGTAAAATATACATTTTGTATAAAATAAATATTTAGTTCAATATATTTGCTTTACAGTAAACTTAAACGGTTACCATTTATTTAAGGTGCTCTTGTTATAGTGTGATTATATCAAATAAGTACTGAGTGATATGAATTAACAACATACTCACTATATAATTAAAGGGATAGTTCACCTATTTTTTTTACTTCTGTCATCATTTACTCACCCTCAAGTTGTTCCAAACCTGTATGAATTTCTTTGTTTCTTTGAACACAAAGGAAGATATTTTGAAGAATGTTTGTAACCAAACACCATTGACTTCCATAGTATTTTTTCCCCCATACTATGGAAGTCAATAGTGCCAACTTGAGGGTGAGTAAATTATGACTTTTGGGTGAACTATCCCTTTAAGGTTAGGGTTTGGTTTAGTGTTAGTTACTTGTAAGTATGCACAATGTACTGTTATTACTATAGTAAGTAAATGTAAGATGTGTATGTTACTAGAATGTTTTCATTTAGTAAAAAAATCTAAAATCTGCTGAGTGTATTCATAATTACAACCATTTATAGTTTAGATCTATGCTCAAAATCCCAGTTAACAGGTGAATGTTTTACTAACCTAATAAAAATAAACACAAATGATTGTCTTCTTTAGTTTAGTGGTGAGGTAATACCTGATCTTGATTGTAATGACTGAGTTCAATGCGAGCCACTCTTTTGCACTCCTCCTCCAGGGCATTCAGCTGCACTGCCCTGAGGTCTTTTTCCACCAACTCCCTGTCGGTTAGCAGCTCTGCACACACAAACACAGATACAAACTCAGTGCAACTCTGCTACTAACCACGGTGAAATATACATACAATACTGTGCTTTCTATTTTAATATTACAGGGCTAAAGGGGATATTATAATATCTGTTTACCTCTGTTTTTCTTTTCCCTTTCTTGTTTCTCTCTCTCCTCCTTTTGAGCTCTCAGGTTTCTCTCGGTCATCTCCATCTCAGCCCTCATCTTTTCATTCTCATTAATCCCTTCTCCCTGACCGAATGTGCATAAACATATAGAATATGAATAGTGGTGTCCTACAGTGACGTGCTATATTTCAGATACGTTTTTAAAACTGTTTTAATTGAGAGTATACATTGTATAATAGAACTTTATTTTGTCACACCATAGGACTATTTAAATGAGCTACAAAAAGCTAACAGGTGCATAACAATGAAAGCCTAAAATACATGCGGAAGTTTACAAATAAATATTTCCCTTACACATTCAAAATCAAACATAAATTATAACCTAAAATGCTGATGGAAAAGTTCAAGGTCATGTCATTTGTTGATGTAACAGTATCCTATAAAGTCGTTGCTCACCAAAAACACTTGCATACTGGCGGGTCCCAGTGCTGAGCCTGAGACAGAAATACCGGCATCTGGCGCCACCTGTCGGTCATAATTGATATCTGCATCACGACTGTCCTCAGCACGTTGATGGATAGCTCGAAACTGTATCATGTCCTGCGCCAGCTCTCTTCGCAAATCATCCTCCTCTTTTTTCTGTTGCAGTGCCGTTTCATCCAGGGATAAGCGCAACAGATCTAAATAACAAAGAACAGATCATTTCTGCATATCACAGACCATTATCTGACTGTGGTTGATCCATTGTGGGGAAAATGGAAGCAGGAGAAGCACTCTAGGGCGAAAGTTTATATATGGCTTAATACTTAAACTTTAAAGCCTGTTTTGGAACAGTACAAAAGTAGTGAAAGACAAACAACCTGCGTCCAAAAAGTTGTCTCACCATGAGCCATGTCTCGCTGCTTCTCCATCTCCAGTCGTTCCCATTTGTCGTCCTGCTGTTTGTGGAGCGCGCGCAGGTCCACGCCGATCACGCGGCTTCTGCTGTTGAATATTCGGCTCTTGCGCTCAGCCTCTGCGGCCCGACGCCGCTCCACCGCCCGCTGCTCTGACTCATCCACCGGTAAATCAACCTTGTACATGTTCTGTCGTGTACAAGCACAATTTTAGATTCAAAATCAAACTTCATTGTTTTTATCATATTTTATTTTATCATGAATAGATAGAGATGAAAGCATAAAACTTTACGGGTTAATATCTGCTGGGTTCGAAGAACGGCAGTGTGTGTCGGCTCTCCTGTTGTGTTGGAAGCGTTGTTATGGTAACTGCTGCACGGTCTGTGGCGGGCCTTCAGTAATGGGATATGTTTGACAGACATATATTATTCATGTTAATTTATGTTTCCAATTCAGGGTTATTACTTAACTAAACTAAAACCATTAAAAGTTATTTAACTGAAATAAAACATTAAAGAAAATGCATGCCAAGGCAGCATTTCTCATTTCCATTATGAAAATATGAATTGAATTTAGCTTTATGTACTAAACTAAAACTGAAATGAAAATTAAGTAATGCCTATTTAAATAATAATAATAAAATACAAAACAAAATTACTAAAACTTTAAAAATCAAATAAAAAAAGCTAATTAAAAAAACATATTTAAAATAGTAATAAAAATAATAGTATCTCAGTGATACTAAAATAACACTGATTCAAAGATTAAAAAAAAATATATATATATATATATATATATATTTAAATTAAAAGACTATTTAAAGACAGCTGCTTTTACTGAAACACTATATATATATATATATATATATATATATATATATATATATATATATATATATATATATATATATACATAGTGTAACCAGGCAAATATTTGGTGTTGGAGCGAGTTTCAGTAAAAGCAGCTGTCTTTAAATAGTTTTATCTCAGCTATGAGTAGCTAGTCAGACATAGGTAAGTTTATATTGTAACATTATTTAATATTCAGGACAAATCATTGAACAGAGGATGGATTTATACCGGCTGGAATTATGTCTTGATGGTCTTTTCAGCAAAACGTGCAGAGATGCAAAATAGTAAAAAAAAAAAAAAAAAAAAAAAAATTAAAACCCTTTTTCTTTGTTTACATTGCAGATTTTGCAGTTATCCAGCTGTAAGGCTTTTATTTTGCCTGCATTCTGCTCTAGACAGGGGGCGTGTACACGTCTGGACCTTCATTTCAGTGCATGTTAAGATGATCTTTTATCAGATTGTTACAGTTTCAGACGTTCAACCTCTGAAAAACGATATGTAACATAGATCTAGTTGCCAGCTCGTTTTAAATCCGCTCGGCTCCAGTCAAACAACGTCCGGAGAAGAAGCGCATCGCCACTGAGACTGTACAGAGCATCGTTCTGACACGCCTCTCCTGAGAGAAATCTGCCAGCATGGGATATTTAAAGCTGATCGAGATAGAAAATTTCAAATCTTACAAAGGACGCCAAATAATAGGACCGTTTCACAAATTTACAGCAATAATTGGACCAAATGGATCTGGTAAGTGTTCTCTCTGGTGCTGATGCAGTTAACGCACACTGCAGTTAACACACTGCATTAACGTAGTCGCTATGGTATATTATTAACATTTAAATGCATTACATTTGGGTGCCAAATTTATGTCCCAGTGGTTGATTTTTATATGCAAAAAAAAGTCTGTGTTTTTCCTTTTTGTAGGTCATATTAAAACGGTCTTAGAAACTTTTTTTCATAATTTATAATTTCAGCAATCATTTATTTTGCTACTAACTTTCATATATTAAGCTGTTTGTAATATTCATTCATATTATATGTTTAAAATCATAAAAAAAAAATATTGTAAAAAAAAAAAATGTGTAGCCTATTTGTTTACCAAATAGACTAAAATCTCAGTGAAGACATTTAATGTGTAGGTATAAAAAACATTCATTATTTATTTTTGCTACTATATTCTGTTCTATTTTTGATTCTATATATTCATATTTTAAGTTATTCATTATATTAATTTGTGTTTAAAAAAAAAAAAAAAAAAAAAGTAAAAGTCTGTTAACATTATTGTCCATCAATTTATTCCAAAACTGTGTGTATTTGTTCACCATGAAGACAAATGTCCTAGTCTAGATATAAACCATGTTAGGTGTGTGGAAAAAAATAGAGAAACCATGTCTTCATCATTCATTTTTGCTGCTAATTTTCAAATATTAAGCAATTAATAATATACATTCATATTATGTTTGGAATTGATATTATTATTATTATTATTATGACAATTAAAAAAAAATATACTGTTGTCCCTCAATTTTTTCAAAACGTTATGTACTTGTTTACCGACGAGACTAAAGTCTTAGTGAAAGTATAAGATGTGTGGGAAAAATTACATAACAGGAAGAATTCAAGGTAAATATATGAGCAGAATATTGTGCATCATTTCCAATCAAATTTTAAATTTGGTCAAATTATTAAGAAAAAAACATTTATTATTATTTTCTATACTTTTTTTAATTATGTGCCAGCAACATGTGAGAAGTGCCGGTTTAGTGCCGAATTTTGTGACCTTAGTAAGAGCTGTATTGAGCTAATCTGACCTACTCCTAATCCCAATCCTAATCCTAACCCTACCATCACTGCAGCGCTTACTAGGGTCACAGAATTCGATGGGTCACAGAATTCGGCACTACACCAGTGCGCAAGAAAAAGTGAGGGTACGCCACAGATTAAAATATACAGTAGAAGTGCCAGTACTATATACCGGTGTGTACCAGCCCACTTCGAGCACCGTTTAGGATACATAACTTGTTAGCTATGAAATTAGCTTTAGCCAGACACGAGAGTCTTGTTTAAAATGTCAAATAATAATACATGCCACCAACTCAATACCCCAAATCACTGCTCTCTAGGGAAGTCAAACCTGATGGACGCCATCAGTTTTGTATTAGCAGAGAAGACCAGTAACCTGCGCGTTAAAACACTGAAGGATCTCATCCATGGAGCACCAGTAGGAAAACCAGCAGCCAACCGTGCTTTCGTGAGCATGGTCTACTGCGAGGACAATGGAGATGAATGCACTTTCACACGGGTCATCATTGGTAAATGTTAAAAATAAAGCTACTAAATTACTGAAAGTCCTGAAACTTGTTACAACTTCATGATAGTAAGTGAACCCCAAAAACTACAGTAAAAAATCTTTACGGTATTTATTTTTCTGCATTATTTCCTAGTGAGATTAACTATTTTTATGTTACAGGTTCCTCCTCAGAGTACCGAATCAACAATAAGGTGGTCGGGCTTTCAGACTACAGCGAGGAACTGGAGAAACTGGGTATCCTTATTAAGGCCCGAAATTTTCTTGTGTTTCAGGTATACATGCACATTACCTCAGAATATTAGGACAAATAAGATAGCCTGATTAAGATATAATATATTTTGTCTGTCTTTGTGTTTTTGTTGTGCAGGGTGCAGTGGAGTCAATAGCCATGAAGAATCCTAAAGAGAGGACGGCTTTGTTTGAGGAGATCTCCCGCTCTGGTGAGCTGGCCCAGGAATATGACCGCAGAAAGAAAGAGATGGTGAAAGCAGAAGAAGACACACAGTTCAACTATCACCGTAAGAAGAACATCGCAGCAGAGCGCAAAGAGGCCAAACAGGAAAAAGAGGAGGTAAACTTACTGCACCACAAGTCTGCAGTGACACCATTAATGCACTGTTGTTTAAAGCTCTGCTCTCTGTTCAGGCTGAGAGGTACCAGAGACTGAAGGATGAGGTGGTCAGGGCTCATGTTCAGCTACAGCTCTTTAAACTCTACCATAACGAGGAGGAGATCGAGAAGCTGAACCGAGAGTTGTCCCAGCGCAACCGGGAGATTGAGAAGGACAGGAAGAAGATGGATCATGTGGAGGAAGAGCTCAAGGAAAAGAAGAAAGAATTGGGAAGAATGATGAGAGATCAGCAGAATGTGGAGAAGGAGATAAAGTGAGTGATAGGTTAATATATATATATATATATATATATATATATATATATATATATATATATTAGTACTGTGCAAAAGTCTTTGGTATACTTTAGTATTTTCACCCATAAAAAAGTTTTTTAAGCCAGTTATTTATATATTTTGCTGTAGTGTGTCAGTAGGAAATATTAGTTTACATTTACAAATGTAATAATCTGACAACAGCTGGTATGATACACCATATAGTATTATATATAGAATATATAGTATCTACAGTTGTGGCCAAAAGTGATGTTTTTGTTTTTAATGACCCTACAAGTTCGACTAAACAATCAAATTATCAAGAGTATGTTATATTGTGAAGAACAAACACCATCTGACAAAATTATTTGGCATGATTTCTTTGTATGACAACATGGCATATATATATATATATATATATATATATATATATATATATATATATATATATATACACTCACCTAAAGGATTATTAGGAACACCTGTTCAATTTCTCATTAATGCAATTATCTAATCAACCAATCACATGGCAGTTGCTTCAATGCATTTAGGGGTGTGGTCCTGATCAAGACAATCTCCTGAACTCCAAACTGAATGTCAGAATGGGAAAGAAAGGTGATTTAAGCAATTGTGAGCGTGGCATGGTTGTTGGTGCCAGACGGGCCAATCTGAGTATTTCACAATCTGCTCAGTTACTGGGATTTTCACGCACAACCATTTCTAGGGTTTACAAAGAATGGTGTGAAAAGGGAAAAACATCCAGTATGCGGCAGTCCTGTGGGCGAAAATGCCTTGTTGATGCTAGAGGTCAGAGGAGAATGGGCCGACTGATTCAAGCTGATAGAAGAGCAACTTTGACTGAAATAACCACTCGTTACAACCGAGGTATGCAGCAAAGCATTTGTGAAGCCACAACACACACAACCTTGAGGCGGATGGGCTACAACAGCAGAAGACCCCACCGGGTACCACTCATCTCCACTACAAATAGGAAAAAGAGGCTACAATTTGCACAAGCTCACCAAAATTGGACAGTTGAAGACTGGAAAAATGTTGCCTGGTCTGATGAGTCTCGATTTCTGTTGAGACATTCAGATGGTAAAGTCAGAATTTGGCGTAAACAGAATGAGAACATGGATCCATCATGACTTGTTACCACTGTGCAGGCTGGTGGTGGTGGTGTAATGGTGTGGGGGATGTTTTCTTGGCACACTTTAGGCCCCTTAGTGCCAATTGGGCATTGTTTAAATGCCACGGCCTGCCTGAGCATTGTTTCTGACCATGTCCATCCCTTTATGACCACCATGTACCCATCCTCTGATGGCTACTTCCAGCAGGATAATGCACCATGTCACAAAGCTCGAATCATTTCAAATTGGTTTCTTGAACATGACAATGAGTTCACTGTACTAAAATGGCCCCCACAGTCACCAGATCTCAACCCAATAGAGCATCTTTGGGATGTGGTGGAACAGGAGCTTCGTGCCCTGGATGTGCATCCCACAAATCTCCATCAACTGCAAGATGCTATCCTATCAATATGGGCCAACATTTCTAAAGAATACTTTCAGCACCTTGTTGAATCAATGCCACGTAGAATTAAGGCAGTTCTGAAGGCGAAAGGGGGTCAAACACAGTATTAGTATGGTGTTCCTAATAATCCTTTAGGTGAGTGTATATATATATATAAATAACAGGAAATAACTGTAATTTATATTTCTAGTTACATTTTTTATATTTAAAATGTTAAAATTTTTATTTCAGGTTTTGTAAATTTAGTACATAGTTGAAATATTTGTATTTTTATGTATTTTTTAATGGTTTTAGTTAACTAGAATAACCCTGCATTAGACCCCACTAAAAAATGTAAGTATTATAGTTATGATAGGCTAACTACTGTATAACTCTTGGTCACAGTTTTCTAAAGAAGTACTTCTCTAACTTCCTCTAGAGAGAAAGATGCCGAGCTGAATCAGAAACGGCCACAGTATATCAAAGCCAAGGAGAACACCGCCCATAAAATTAAGAAGCTTGAGGTGGCTCGAAAGTCTTTGCAGAACGCCCAGAAGATGTACAAGAAGCGTAAGGCAGACATAGAGGAACTGGACTGTGAGCAGGGCGCTGTGGAGATGGCAAGGCAGGAGTTTGATGAACGGATGGAAGAGGAAGCACAGAGTCAAGGCCAAGATCTGACACTGGAGGAGAACCAGGTTAGCCGAACTCAGGAAATCTGAAAAATCTAACTGTGTATAAATTTCAGTTTCATTTGACACTTTTACTGTTATCTCAGGTGAAGCAGTATCACAGGCTGAAGGAGGAGGCCAGTAAGCGGGCAGCTACCTTGGCACAGGAGCTAGAGAAGTTTAACAGGGACCAAAAGGCCGACCAGGACAGACTGGATCTAGAGGAGAGGAAGAAAATTGAGACAGAGGTACATTGGGAAATGATTATAAACTATTTTCTTTTGTGCCTTTGTGAGACACAGATTTCTTAAATCTCTTTCTTTGGATTAAAGGCCAAAATAAAGCAGAAGATTCGAGAGATCGAGGAAAACCAGAAGCGCATTGAAAAGCTGGAGGACTATATTGCAACTAGCAGGTGTTTCAGAGATAATTAAAAAATGAATAACTCTAAAATCAGAATTTATTAAAAGTGTGAAATTTGGAATTTTTTGAAATATATAATATTTGATATACACCCATTTGTGAAATACTCCATTCCCTGTGTGTGTGTATGTGTATATATCTATATATATATATATATATATATATATATATATATTTAGATATTGATATATGCACATTAAGATAATAAATATTTATTTATAAATGTAATATATGTATTTGAAAAAATATATTTTGTCATATTACTGTTGCTATCTCTCTAGTGACTTGTTGCTTTTTAAATTACTTGTTTGCTTCCTTTCAATTTCTTGTGATGGAAAACTTGAATTTTGAACCACCTCTGTGTTTCTCTCACCAGGCAGTCTCTGGATGAACAGAGGCGTATGGAAGAGGAACTGACTGAGGAAGTGGAGCTGGCCAAAAGAAGGATTGATGAGATAAACATGGAGTTAAACCAAGTAATAAAACACACACATTTACTCATACTCTTAGGTAAATAATATCACCAATTCTTTGCTTTCATTTCTGTGATGATTCTGGTCACAGGTGATGGAGCAACTTGGAGATGCTCGTATTGACAGGCAAGAGAACAGCCGTCAGCAGCGCAAAGCTGAAATAATGGAGAGCATTAAACGGCTTTACCCCGGCTCAGTGGTGAGTTGCTGTGTGTATAGACACATTTTCAATTTAAGCTTGCAGCAGAAGCTTGTAAGATGTCCACAAAGAGCTTTCACTGTATTGATTCAGTTATTGCACTTAAATGCCATTTAAATGTTTGTCCGAACAGTATGGCAGACTGATTGACTTATGCCAGCCCACCCAGAAGAAATACCAGATTGCAGTGACCAAAGTCCTGGGAAAAAACATGGACGCCATCATTGTGGACTCTGAGAAAACTGGCAGAGATTGCATCCAGTACATTAAAGAGCAAAGAGGAGAACCGGAGACCTTTCTGCCTCTCGACTATTTGGAGGTACAGACAGTTTTAAATAAACAATTCATGAGTTGAGGTCTGAATTCTCCACAGCGTTGAGTGGCCAGTGGAATGTGTTTCACTGGACACATGCTTCTCTACCTCAAGGTGAAACCCACAGATGAGAAACTGAGAGAGCTTCGGGGGGCAAAGCTGGTGATCGACGTGATCCGCTATGAGCCGCCACACATAAAGAAAGCCCTTCAGTATGCCTGCGGGAATGCTTTAGTGTGTGAGAATGTGGAGGACGCTCGCAGGATTGCCTTTGGAGGACCATACCGTCATAAGGTTTAAATACGTAGTATAAGTTGAATATAAAGCACATATGAAAGGATATCTTGTTCAAACTATTCACCTTCAATTCTGTCTTACTTCTTTTACAGACAGTGGCTTTGGATGGAACTCTCTTCCAAAAGTCAGGTGTGATCTCTGGAGGAGCTAGCGACCTGAAAGCAAAGGCTCGGCGTTGGGACGAGAAGGCTGTGGACAAACTAAAGGAAAAGAAAGAGAAACTAACAGAGGAATTGAAGGTGGCACACAAAAGAGCTTCAGGGAAACTTCATTCACTGCTAGAATGCAGGGCTGTCACGATCATTTAAATTTGATACAAATATTATACTATTTAAAAAATGACAAAAATATAATAAAATGACAAAATAGTTTTATAAATATCAAAATATAAAGATTTTACAAATGAATTTGTAAAAAAAAAATATTTAATATTTATATTTATTTTTTGAGTCCTCTTTACTTTGATTTCCATTAACACTGTTGTTTTCTTGAACCCAGCCATGCCCAATATATAATTATAATATATCTAGTAATTATTTATTATAATAATCTATGTAATTTATATAATTTTTTTATATTAAATTTGAATTCATGTGAATCATCACAATTAGATCAAGTAATCTTGATCAAGTGACAGCCATAATTGCGACAGGCCTATCATAATTCATTAATTTGTGAAATAAAGGCATGAGTATTGTGTGAAAGTAAAAAAAAATTCAACTTTTTTAACAAGCTGGTTTTATATTTTTGTCTCCTCAGGAACAAATGAAGGCAAAGAGAAAGGAGGCAGAGCTCAGACAGGTTCAGTCTCAGGCACACGGGCTGCAGATGAGACTCAAATACTCTCAGAGTGATCTGGAACAGACCAAAACCCGCCACCTCTCTCTGAACATGCAGGTACATCTGAGCAACAACGCCTCAGTCAAGACGTGACATCAAAATATAGAGAATCAGATTTATGTCTTAAAAAAATACAGGGGGTTGTCATTGGTGTTACAACGTGTTTGTCAAAATGTGTCATTGTAGGAGAAATCAAAGTTGGAGAGTGAGCTGGCAAATTTTGGCCCACGAATCAATGACATAAAACGAATCATCCAATCACGAGAGAGGGACATTACAGAGTTAAGAGATCGCATGAACCTGGTAAGAGCTCTGGAGAAAATGAAATGCTGTAAAAATTTCAACCAGAATTGCAACCAGATCTGTAATAATGCTCTAATATTGATTATTTGTTATGGTCATTTATAGGTGGAGGATGAGGTCTTTGTTGAATTCTGTGAGGAGATTGGTGTGCGAAATATCCGAGAGTTTGAAGAGGAAAAAGTGAAGAGGCAAAATGAGATTGCCAAAAAACGGTAACCCTCTTAAGGACAATGGTTACCAACTCCTCAGTGGACTGTAATGATCTAACTTGTGTTATATGGCAATTCTAGGCTGGAGTTTGAGACACAGAAGACCCGTCTGGCCATCCAGCTTGATTATGAGAAGAACCAGTTGAAGGAGGACCAGGAGAAAGTGATGATGTGGGAACAGACTGTAAAGAAGGATGAGAATGAGATCGAAAGACTTAAAAAGGTGACGGAGAAAAAAGTCTTGACAAGCAAATCAGTCAAATCTTTTAGCATGAAAAACTGAACAGTAGCTCATGTCATTCCCCACCACCTCAGGAGGAACACAGACATATGAAAATCATCGATGAGACAATGGCACAGCTACAGGACCTGAAGAACCAGCATCTCACTAAGAAGGGGGAGGTCAATGACAAGAACCGAGAGATGGAGGAGATCCGTAAGAAACTAGGGTCTGCCAACAAGTGAGAAATATTCATATTCTCTTAGTTCTGTAGATCTTCTCAAATGTAAAGTTAATAGATTATAATGTTTTACATTTAGATTTATGTCAAATAATTTAGTTTGTGCTGGTTACATGCATGTACTGTAATATTGATGTAATGTTTGTTATGTTAGAGAGCTGACGCAGCTGCAGAAGGAAGTAACCGCCATTGAGACCAAACTGGAACAGAAACGCAGTGACAGACACAACTTACTGCAAGCCTGCAAGATGCAGGACATCAAACTACCCCTCAAATCAGGGACAATGGATGACATCAGCCAGGGAGAGGTACAGACAAACGCATACTTTTCTCACACATACTGCTTTTTGCAAGCACAGACAAACACACCGATATGTCCACATAGGGAAGCTCGCAAGTTGAGGATTCGATCAGCAGCCCGAAGGCATCAAGTTCTGTGCATGCCAAAGAGGCCCTCATAGAGATCGACTACAGCAACTTAAATGAGGACCTCAAGGTAATTTAAATTGATGAAATATTATGAATTGGTTGTTTGAAAAGCAACATGGAACGATCAAAAGCTATGTAAAACCTTTCTAAAGGATTCTCTGTCAGAAGAAGAGATCAAGGCAGAGATGAACACCCTACAGCAGAGGCTGAACGAGCAGCAAAGCATCCTGCAGAGAATCAGCGCTCCCAACATGAAGGCCATGGAGAAACTCGAGAGCGTTAGAGACAAGTTCCAGGAGACCAGTGATGGTGAGCCCAAATGTAGCTAATCTTGACTCTGAGAAATCTGTGACCTGTGACAATAGTACGGTTTCAGTGGTACTCAACCTTTTTGACTCCAAGACCCCCATTGGCCAAGACATTATTCAAAAGTCCCTCATGTTCAACGGTCCCCTAAGATATATTTGATACTTCTGCTGTAATGACAAAGGTGCTTTTAACCTTATTAATATACAGAAATTAGGAGTGGCAATATATTGAAATAAAATAAAGAAAATAATTGTATAATTCAAATAATTAAATTCCGTAATTACAAAATGTCCTTCTGCATTCACGCTCTTTATGACCAATTCATTTACATGACACTTCTTTTCCAGTCATTCAGGATTTTTTTATTATGATTTTACTCATACAGTAAACAGCAATTTATCTGCTATTTGTACCTGATAAAATATTTTTTACCATTTGTTATAGAAATTTCCATTGCTTTTCCAGATCTAGAAATCACACTTTTAAAATTCCCTCATAAACTGTATGCGTGTTTTCCAATGAGAACCCTGGTTATGAAATAAAAATGAGTTGTTGAGGGAAAAAGTTAAAATAAGAACTATGATGTCCGTTTACATCTTGATTTCAAAGCATATTTTGTCATCTTTCAAATCCTTTTAAACTATCTTGCACCCCACCTGGCCCCCTGGTTTGAATAATAACCCATCTACTTTAATATGCCTTTCAGAGTTTGAAGCTGCTCGAAAAAGAGCCAAGAAAGCCAAACAAGCATTTGAGCAGATCAAGAAAGAGCGGTTTGATCGTTTCAATGCCTGTTTTGAGTCTGTTGCCACCAACATTGATGAGATCTACAAAGCGCTGTCACGTAACAGCAGTGCACAGGTTAATGAAAACACTCTGAACTCTGATCTCACTCTCTGTTTTTTAAGAGATAATCCTACAATAACACAAGCAGGATTTCTAACTTAATTTAAGGGATACTCTATATCCTTTTAGGCATTCCTGGGGCCAGAGAACCCAGAAGAACCATACTTAGATGGAATCAACTACAACTGTGTGGCTCCAGGAAAGAGGTTCAGGCCCATGGACAACCTGTCAGGAGGAGAGAAGACTGTGGCTGCTTTAGCTCTGCTTTTTGCCATTCACAGGTGCCATTTTTGCCATTAACTTTTCTTTTTTTCTTTAAGAGTAAACTAGTTTGTTTCGGCCGCCCTTCAGATGAAAAAAAAAGTGTTTTTTCGTTCCCTCATAGCTACAAGCCTGCACCTTTCTTTGTCCTGGATGAGATTGATGCTGCTTTGGATAATACCAACATAGGCAAGGTGTGTGTTTGTTAACTTGTAGGAAGGCCTCTTCCAATGCAAATGCGTGGATGCAACTAAACTGAATGGCATGACATTTGTATTTAACTTCTTAATCTGCAGGTGGCCAACTACATAAAGGACCAGTCAGTCCAGAATTTCCAGGCCATTGTTATCTCTCTCAAAGAGGAGTTCTACACAAAAGCTGACTCCCTCATAGGAGTTTACCCTGAGGTTTGTATTCCAGCAATGGGCTGTATACATATAAACATTTCAAAAGTAGTTAATGCATACAAGAGTTCCAGTGAAATAAAACCCATCCCAGCCAATCATTATATTGTTATTGTACTCCGTGCCTTCAAGATTGCAACTTGATTAACTAAATTTATTTATTTTTATTTCAGTTTATATATTAAGTTGATTTAAAATAATAATAATATATCAAACCTTTTCATTTATTCACAGCAAGGAGATTGTGTCATCAGTAAGGTGCTGACCTTTGATCTTTCCCAGTATCCGGATGCCAATCCCAATCCTAATGATTAGGTTGTGTTGATTTGAATTTGTTGGTAGACAGCTGAGAGATTGATCAAAAGTATCTTTTAAAAACATAATTCTAATCGTTGATGTTTACTTTTTTTTTTTCTAAATACAGAACGTTGCTATAAGTGTTATATTGTCTGCTATATTGTGTTCCAAATAGAATGCATGATTGTGCAAGTATTCAGTTGTTCTATGAATATTAGATGTGAACGAACAGCTTTTCATGTTCAGTCAACAGGACAGTCTAGATCAGTGTTATGGGTAATGTTTTGTCTGCACTGTCACTCAACAGAGAACATATGAGCCGCCTATTGTCAAGTGTGCCTTGTGGATGATCCGTTCATTCAGTACAATGTAATGATCAGTATTTATGAAATGTTTTTTTCTTTTTTGTCTTCATGGGAAAATGTTACGTGTAAACCGTATTCAAACTGAAAATAAGAGCTTGCGTCATGTGCTCATGGCACGTTCCACAAATATGGTACCTTTTTTTTTTTTTTTTTGCAGGATTATAGGCATTATTCCCATGATTCTTCCAATAATTCCCAAAAGTAAGCCCCATAGAAAATAAATAAAAAATAAACCATCTGCCTTTCTGAGGTTGATAATCAAAATTTTCTGAACAGCATCTCCTTTCTTCCTATTGAATCCCTTTGGTAAATCATAATTAAACAACTTAAATTATTCCAATGAGTCATAATTATGACCCTTTTTAAAGACATAATCATGACTTCTGTCTCATAATAATAAGATCAGTATGTCATAATTTCTACTTTTTATCTCATAATTATCACTCTTAGCTAGTCCCAGACTAAAATGCATGTTTGAGCTGTTTTAACTGAAAGCAACTTGCACTGGCATATCTTAAATACGTCACTGCCATTGTTTTGTCTCAAGATGCACACCAGTAATGTTTTATTTTAGAGCATGTTTATAAAAGCTACTTAAATGTCCTAATTGAACTAAGGCCTAATCCTGGTTTAATCTTAACCCTGTCTGTGAAACCAGGCCAGTTACAGTATGTCATAATTTTGGTTTGTCATACTTAGTATGTCATAATTATGACTTAATTCGACTTTTTATCTCGTATTGATTTACCAAAGCATTCCACTTTTTAATATGTAGAAAAATAAATGTGTAAAACAGTTAGAAAATAGCTTCTGTGTTTAACAGTTTCAGGGCCTACTTTGTACCCTATTCGTGGAAAGTGCCACAACTGTGGCTACATGTTATCCTAAATGTTACATGGAACAAAAATAAATACCAGAAAAAGGACACATTGAACTTGTAATTAAATATACACAAAGCAGAGCACACCTGACGTTTCCACTCACTCAGGCTCGCTAACACCCATTTTCACGTGGGCTCACCCTCACCGGCACAAACCCAAACTTGCTTGCACAAATATGCCCCGCCCCTATGACGGTTTATGACGCAAACTAGCTCACATTGGTCGCCTCTTATTTCTTATGTTCGGTTGCACTGCAGAGAACGCCCAACGTGTCAGTCGGCGTTGAAGATCTCAAGTAACAGTCCTTGCAGTGGACTGGTTTGATCAGATTAAACCCACCGCTGCTCAGATTTAACCCCCCCCGGCAATGGACAGCATCAAAGACGGGTGGTTTACCGAAACATGCACATTATGGCCAGGCCAAGCGATGAGTCTTCAAGTGGAGGAAGTGCTGTATCATAAAAAATCCAATTTCCAGGACGTGATGGTTTTTAAAAGGTGAGTCCTTGTGCAAAGTGGCTCAATTTAGCATGGTTGCTAACTCCCCGTGTTTTCTGTCAGCGCATACGTGAAGCTATTGGTCCCAACTAATGCAGAGAGTGCTGTGATTTCCTCACTTTTCTCGGAGGTGTCAATCCACTCAAAACAGCACGTTGGCTTATGGGTGTCTTGCTGTGTGGCTGCTGCGGCTAGCCGGCTAATTGCATAGCCTACTGTAGGTCTGGCGTGGCAGAGAGTTCAAACTATGAAGAGACCATTGGTTTTGTACTTCCAACGTATATTTTACGTAAACTGTTACATTGCAACAATTATAATATGTCAGAGCGTTTAAAAATAGACATAATTGTGCCAATAATAATTACCTTTAATAGCACACATTAAAAAGAGCTCCATGGCCTTTCTCTGCTGTTTAAACACTTATTCCTGCTGTACTGGTGATATACTCACTGGCTCAAGGCAGTAAACTGTAACTCGAGTCATTCATACTGTTAAAAATGCAGATATAAGGTTGATGTTATAGTTTCTGCCCTGAAAATCAATGAAATTTGCACATGCAAGGTGTTGCCCAATAGGATATGTGATGAGAGGCTGTCATCTCAAATGTCACATGCTTGGTTGCACTGCTTAGTAGAATGCATTGAATGGATTTGTTGTGCTGCTTTCCATCTGTTTGCTATACTTTTTCATTGCTTATCTTGAATGATTACATTATTGCTTCTCTTTATACAGTAAGACGTATGGAAATGTGCTGGTTTTGGATGGAGTCATCCAATGCACAGAACGAGATGAATTTTCTTATCAAGAAATGATCGCCAATCTACCTCTCTGCTGCCACCCTTGCCCAAGGAAGGTGCGTGCTTTCATTTTTGTGCTTCATATAAATGTGATTTGGAAGAACTGAAACTGGTTGGGTGATTAGTTGTAGGTTTAGTTGTTTTCCTCCTTCCTGTCGTTAGGTTCTCATCATCGGTGGAGGAGACGGTGGCGTCCTGAGGGAGGTTGTCAAGCATCCGCTGGTGGAGTCTGTTGTTCAGTGTGAGATTGATGAGGTTTGTATCAAGTTACGTCTTGAACGTCTAAAAAGTGACAGTAAAGATGTTATAAAATGTTACAAAATATTTTTTTCTCTTCATTAGATACCTTTGCTATTCATCAAAGAATCCTGAAAAAATGCATCATGGTTTCCACAACAACATTTAAGCCGCTGTTTTCAGCATTGATGATAATAAGAAATGTTTCTTGAGAGGCAAATCAGCATATTAGAATGATTTCTGAAGGATCATGAGACACTGAAGACTGGAGTAATGATGAATTCAGCTTTGCCATCACAGGAATAAATTACCTTTGAAAATAGAAAATGGTTTTAAATTGTAATATTTCATAATTTTACTGTATTTTTGATCAAATAAATGCAGCTTGGTGCATTTAAAAAAAAAATCTAACATCAGTTTACCATCTATGTGTTGAAAACCTTCTCAAGTCTCATTTGTTTTCTTTCATGGCTGTTTGCTTTTAATTTTTATATTTACATTTGGTCAATCTTGTCTTATTTTATCTTAATGTATGGCACCTTGCGCTTGTAGTTTCCAGCTATATATATATATAAAATATAAATAAAATGCTGATTAATTTCATGGATCACATTTATTCCCAGGATGTAATAAATGTCTCCAAGAAGTACCTCCCTGGAATGGCAAAAGGCTTCTTCAGCCCCAAACTCACTCTGCATGTAGGCGATGGCTTTGAATTTATGAAAAAGAATCAGGATGCCTTTGACATCATCATCACAGACTCATCAGACCCTGTCGGTATGCAGCCCACTGTGGCGTTGGAAGTTTCTTTTTTACATTGGTAAATAATGATTTAGCCATTGACTCCCAGACAAAACATGGTGTTCATTTCAGGCTGATCTCATTTTACCCTGTCACAGGTCCGGCTGAAAGCCTGTTCAAAGAGTCTTACTATCAGCTCATGAAAACGGCACTTTGTGAGGGAGGAATTCTTTGTTGTCAAGGTTGACATTATTGTAGCTCTAGAAAAAAGCTCAAAATTAAGATTATTAGTGACGCATGTATGGCATGTTTGTAATTTTCTGCTGGAATTTTACAGGAGAGTGTCAGTGGTTGCATTTGGAGCTAATAAAGGAAATGCGGACCTTCTGTAAGACCCTCTTTCCTGTAGTGGACTATGCATACTGCACCATTCCAACATATCCAAGTGGACAAATCGGCTTCATGCTTTGCAGTAAAAATCCGGTACGGTTTTTCTGTTTATTAGCGTTTAATAACCGCTTTTGTTTGAAAAGCTTTACAATTCCTTACTTTCACACACGTTGTTGCTATTTATACACTACCATTCAAAAGTTTAAAGGGTTAGTTCACCCAAAAATGAAAATTCTGTCAGTTATACTCACCCTCATGTTGTTCCAACCCCGTAAGACTTTTGTTCATCTTCAGAACACAAATTAAGATATTTTTGATGAAATCTGAGAGCTGGCTCAAATCCTAAATCTTAAACTAACCCTTTAAGATTACTTTTATTATTTTTTTCAGCAAAGATGTATTTAATGGACCAAAAATTACATTAAAGGAGAACTCCGGTCAATTTTAACATTGAGCTCATTTTTTTGTACATTTGGAGTGCTGTCAATACAGAGAACAACGACAAAAATCGGTGTTGCCTTCACCGTGTTATCCTCTTTTTAAAATTTGCACCCTGTTGACTTCAATGGGGCAAGTTTTAAACCTGCTTTTAGCCTCTTAACATCCTTGATGTGTCATTACAAGTGCACAGGTCATGTGAGTGATTCCTTCAGAGTGAACACGGGTGAATCTGACTGCAGTAGATGTGAAAGATATGAATAAAAATGATGTTTATTCAGCCAGCGCACATACCTGTATTTACATCCTGTTTTCACATCAAGGATGTTAAGAGGCTAAAAGCAGGTTTAAAACTTGCCCCATTGAAGGCAACAGGGTGCAAATTTTAAAAAGAGGATAACACGGTGTAGGCAACACCGATTTTTGTCGTTGTTCTCTGTATTGACAGCACTCCGAATGTACAAAAAAATGTTAAAATTGACCGGAGTTCTGCTTTAAAGACATTTTATAATGGTGCAAAAGATTTCCATTTCAAATAAATGCTGTTATTTTAATAATTTAAATAATAGTAAGTGTAATTAATACATTTGTTTATTGCAGAAAACAAATTTCCGTGAGCCAATGCGAGAACTGACAAGAGATGAGATTGAGAGCATGAGCCTGAAATATTACAATCCTGAAATCCACCGCGCTTCATTCATCCTCCCAGAATTTGCCAGAAAGGTGAGATGCAGTCCATTGTTTTCTATTCCTTTCGCTCTTTACTTTGCATTCTTAAGGAAAGTTAAATGAGCCGTTGTTTACACAGGTACTAAGTGAAGCGTAAATGGTTTCATGGGTGCCATCTTGTCAACACGCTGCCTTCTGTGAAAGCAGAACCAAACCCTCACCACAGCCGCAATAGCTCCCACAGCGCATCCCTCTCCAGCTTCGTTTCGGATGGCTACAAGTGCAAATGCCTTCAGTGGGGGACATTCTCCGTTTCTCTGTCCAGTTCCATCAGTGCTTCTGTCAAAGTCTTTTGAATTGTTTGGTTTACTTTTACGATTCCACTTCCCACATCAAAGCTTTAGGACTGTGACCGACTGCACAGTACTTTCACACGAGGACTTTCTCTTACTCGTGTTGAGTAACGTAAAAAACAGGACAATGTTCCACCAGAGCTTGTTTGGCATTACTCACTCAAATAAGAACACAGGTATTTTAAATAAACTGCATATCTTAACATGCAATATAAAGGTTTCATATTATGGGCCAGTTTATCAACACTGAACCATTGTCAAACAGAAGGAAATCCTATTTAGTATTGTAATAATTTCTAAAACTATTACTCTAAAAGTTTTTTTTTCTTTTCATTTTAAGCCTGTGAAGGTGGACATATGGGTCTCTGGTTGACTGACTTGTGTGTTCTGGCTCTCATGAATAATTCTGATTACATGATGTGGTTTGTGTAGAGCAAATAGATGTTTGGTATGCAGCCTTTTTGAGTGATATGCTATAGAGTATTGCAGACATGCTTATGGTCAATGGACTGTATGATGGAAAGATTTTGAGGTGTCTTTTAACATTAGAAATACTGGACTACATTGAGACGTCTTAATATTGAACATAATAATGAAGGTGTGCTTCAGGACAAAATAACGAACAGTGTATCTGTCGGATAGCTGAAGATGATCATGTGTCTTAAGGCTAGTTACATAGGACGAACTATTTTGTACTCAGTCAAGTTTTACTGTGTGGAAGGGTTTATCTGTACTTTTACCATTTTATGTTGTAAATTGTAAGTTGAAATGCGAATTTCATAAATAGTTTTGAAATAATAAAAAGGTGTAATCACAATTTGGTATTGATTTTCTGTTCAGCGAAACAATTAAATGACGCTTTTTGAAAATGGACAAGTGATTGTAAAGTGCCTTTCTAACCACTAGATGGAGTCATTGTTAGTTAATTCAGCCTGCCAACATTCTGCTTTTATTTGATCGCATGGATGAATGGTGTTTCTGAAGGTTATCAGGAGTCACTTTTCAGGTAAATATTTGTGGGCTCAATCTGTGCTCTTTATGTTAAATTGTACTTAAAACGACCCTTTTGCTTCATCGTCAGTTAAAGCGTCATCATATTGTAAGTAGCCTAAGTTACTCGATTAAAAGTAGGCTATGTCTTGTTTTACGCAGTTGACTGTCGTTCGATGGCCTATTACATGTTACTGCCTCACCAGGCTTGCTCTAGTTGTTTTGAGCTTTCATCTTTTGTCCATAATATATTCACTATGCTATAAAATGCATCGCTATGTGCACTTTAGAAAACTATGTGTAGACTACATACGTTGCATTACTGTTTATTACACTCAACGCAGCAAAACTGTTATACAAACTATGTTAAACTTTTTATTTTAAGAATAAAGCAATTATAAATCACGCTCATTGTAATGTAAAGTTTTTGGCAGATTATTTATTTTATTATTTATTAGGACTAGCCCTGTGAGTATTATGTTTGCCTCTTAAGTAAATGATTGGCTCTATGAAGCAGTGTTATTTTAGTATAATTCAGATAAAATTATTGTTTTTATTTATACTTTTTCATTTCATTTTAGTTAACGTTTTAATAAGTTTATTGTGTGTTTTTGTCATTTTTATTAGTTTATTACCTTATTTTATATAGTTCATAAATTCATTTTTATTTCAGTTTAAGTTATTTTTGTAGCCAGTTAAACTAATTGACTATATAGGCAAAAGCCTGTAGCTGAAATTAAATGTTTAATATTTATTTTATTTCAAATAACGAAAATCTTTTTCTAATGGTTTAATTCTAGAGTAACCCTGATATGAAGTTGTCAAAACTCCTGCTGAGACAACATGAGGATGTGGATTGGCATTTTTACTCTGACGCCAGACATGTTTGAAGTTGGTTGGGAAGTGAACGTCAGATGTGTTTTGCATTGGTCAATTGGCATGAATTCTTCAAACGCACTTTATCACAATTTGGCTGTGGGCACCCGCTCATCTCAACACTGTGTTAATCTCTACAGAGCCCCGGGCCCTGAAGTCTGCCCTAATCTGTCTGCTGTGAAAAATGTGCTAAAGCGCGTGTATTAGGGCTTCTAGCTACTCAGTCAGGGTGTGTGTATGCATATCCAAAGAGGTGTGTGGGTGCCAGGAAAGCTGACCAGAATGTGAACAACTGGAGCCAATGACCAAAGCATGCATTTCATTTTCACTTCCTAACTAGCTACCATTTCTCATTCTGGTTTAATTACAGAAGACAATGTGAACACACATAGACTGCGTAGGCATGCTGCACAGCACTTTTGGTATAGTGTTATCTGCAGAAAAAAAGTCATCATGAACTGAAAATTCAATTTTGACAAATTTATGGAAAATTGCAGTTGGCCTAATTATTAATTATTTTTCTGCACACGTTATTATTAGTATTTTTTTGTTTGTTTCAATTCATGCGACTCTGTAATCCAAAACATTAGTGCCCCCTCTTGCAACAACATCTTCATATCTCTTCTCTGATGACGTGTTCACCAGCGCGAGGGTGGGACAATAATCGCTCCAGCAATGATGAGCAACAATTAGCAAAACGACAAAAAAGGAAAGAAAAAAAATAAAATCAAGTGTTGCCCTATTTTTTTTTTTCTTGTTCGAGAAGAGTATCACTCGGATATACGTCACAATACGGAAGAAAAGATCATCACTATTTCCGTTTCATGCTGACTTTAATATTCAAACATAGTTTATGCAATACCTGCTATGTTCATGTTATAAGTTTCAACTTAAGAGGAATGTTCCAGGTTCAATACAACTTAAGTACAATCGACAGAATTTGTAGCTTAATGCTGATTAGCAAGAAAATGTATTTCAATTGATCCCTTTTAACTTGTTATAGTGAGGCACTTACAGTAAAAGTGAAAGGGGCCAATTCATGGATTTTTTAAAAGCAAAAATGTGAATCTTATATAATTTCATAAAAGCATAATTCCTCTGTTAAAACGAATGTATTGTTTGTTTGAGCTCTAAAGTTTGATCTCTCACAATTTTATATAAAAAAGTTATAACTTTACACAGAAATGTTCAGTAAGTGATTTTATCACTCTGAAATTATGATAACATACAGATAGTTTATGTCTAGTATCTATACTATTGAAATAGTGAGTATTTTCATGTTATGGATTGGCTATAATCACTTCTATTGTAAGTGCCTCATTGCTTTTTTAAAGAGAAGAAAATTGTTATTATTCTGTAATGGGCTTTGTTTAAAGACTACTGAAAAAATCTATACCTTAAGAAACCGGTTTCCATGCAATTAACTTTTCTTTACATTATATTAGCTTTTTTCATAAGATTTACTGCTGTAGTATTAACTATTGAGCCAACGTTGAGTATTAAGCCATAATCTCTTTTGCTTTTTGTGCTAATGTTTGTCTCACTTGATATTCTTACACGAGAAGATCTGCGGTTACGTTTCCATAAAAGACTTAATTCTTGTTATTCAGCCCCTTTTCATCTGCCGATCAAAAGCAGCTTCTTTTCCCGAAGACAGTTTTCTCAGCTGTTCCGGGTGCCAGACGGTTCAATGGCAATCTGAAGGAGAAGGAGGGAGGAGTTGTGCTCAATTACACGCTGGAACGAGAGCAAACTGCCACTGACTGTACACAACAAAATGGGTTAGTTTGCTTTCCTTGTATTGATATCACAATGCAGCTAAGTGAGAACAGCACGTAATTACAGCGTACGTCTAACCGTGTACTTTCTAAAACATGATTCGCTGCCTGCCTGCCATTTCGCACCTCATAGATAATTAGCATAAACAATGAAAGAACTTTTCAGAATCACTTCACGTTATCGGTAGATCCGTCGTCATCAGTGTTTTTTCTCCTCGCATCCGCTTTAACTAAAATCAGGACCATTTTTAGAGCTATGACGTGGGCATGGTGGCGCAGTCCTCCCCACCGGCACAACGTCTGGTTTGTTGGGGGGTTAAACTACTCAATGCTTTTGTTAGTTCCTAAGCCTCCCACTCCCCCACCCTCTCCCCTCCGTCCTCCAACCGCTGCGTCAGTAGGGGACTGGAACGAGAGGTATATAAGGACCCTGCCACCTGGAGCTCTCAAAGACCAAGATCTCTCCAGCTTTACTCTGCACTAGGAGCTACAAGGACTTCAAAGTTTCCTGCTTCGCTTCTCCGACTGACCTTTCTACGCACTTTAACTTCAACTATTTTGTCAGCATGCAGCTTTTGGCCAGCCTTGTGTCTCTCTTGCTGGTGCTGTATAGTGTCAGAGCAACAGCTTTGCTTCCAGTTGAGGAGAGGAACCTGGCACAAAGTAGGGTGAGTGGCTGCAATGAGCTTTCTGTGTTTTTCATTGTTTCCAGTCGTAGCTGTTATGGATTTACCAAGCAGATGCACGTATTTTAGACACATCTTGATGTTTGCCATCCAATTAACAGACCATTCTGGGGTCATTTCAGTAGTCATATTATTGTGAATAGCTGAAACCCTTTAGAAATCTTGCATTCTAATTCAAGTCGAGTTTCTTTCTTATAAGGAGCTGAGTAAAGAGCGTAAGGAGCTGATCCTGAAGCTGATCTCTGGGCTGTTGGATGGAGTAGACAACAGTGTGCTGGCTGGGGAGATAGCACAGGTCCCCATGGATGTGGAGGAGCCCCTGGAGTCCCGTCTGGAAGAACGGGCCGTCTACAACCGGTTATCACAGCTGCCACAGCGTGACCGCAAAGCCCCCTGCAAAAACTTCTTCTGGAAGACCTTCACATCGTGTTAACGGCACCAGTCCTGCAACGATCCCGCGATCCTCCCTGATACCTGACATGAACTGTGTAGACCTCCACTGTACATACCATCTCCAGTGTCTGAAGAAAGATCTCTGTGGACTTACTCTGACACAGTCTGTTTGTTAAAGACATTGATGATTATATTTATTTATTTATTTATTTATTGATCGATTAAGCTATTTATGGACCTTTGTTGTTTTTCAGCATTAAAAAAAAAGAATAAAGCATGGTTAAGATAGTTTCTTTTTTATAAAAGATGTCTCATTTACTGTGGTCAACATTGAGAAAAGCATCAAATTACAGTATGTTTACTGACTGATAAATAAATGTAATTGATCATGGAGCCAGATGTATTACAGATTATGTAATAGTCCTACATATAAATGTTTTCCCAAAAGAAGAAATCACGTAAAGTCTATTTATTACTGAGTGGCACTTTCACAAGCCGTGGTTGTTTAACACTTAATGCACCAGATGAATTGATTGACAGTGTGGTGGTAATTTTCCTTGTAAGTGAATTATATGTATTTGCGGTTGATGAGAGGGTGTGCTTGAAGTCACTAAACCCTTGTCTAATAATTATTTGCTGGTAAATTCAATGCATTACTAAAATGTATCTTTCGGTTTGCCTTTTTTGTTCAACAAATGCAGATGAGATACGTGTGAAGGGGAAAATGGTCCTTAAAATACAGGCATTTTCTGTATTTTGAACAACACTTCTGTTCTTCAAGTGCATACATCAAGTTTTTGTCCCATTTTAATGGCACTTGTATTTGCCAATGCTGCAATCTAGCTTTAACAGAAAAAAATCTAAACACTAGTTCCAGCTGTAAACGCATGCAATAGGCCATCAGTAGTTTAATTATTTGTCCTCCAAGTGGAGGCATACATGGGTATTCAAACTATATCAGCGTAAGTAAGTGCCGAGTTACTTGCGTAAATGCGTCATTGCTCTTGAATGTGAAAGTAGTTGGCGTAATGAATGGCTTAACAGTGAAAATTGGAAAATGCATTGGAGCCATGGCCTAGCGATCAGCTCATGTGCCTCCTGGATTTCCTATCACTTATCTACCGTCCTTTCCATGAATATGTCCAAAATACAAGACAAAAATGTCATGGTCATTTATTGTGTTCTGTAAATCATTAGTGTTTAAGACAAATGCAAACATATTATGCTGCTACAGTAAGAGAAGAAAACACCTTTGAAATCTCAGTGAGTTGAAAGCATAGAGTGAGAAAAAAAGTGAATGAATTGTTCAAACTGTATAGGTTATACCTATGCCGTTGCATGTCTGTGTGTGTGACACATTGGCAGCTGTAGAAGAGATCACTTTATAAAATGAAAGAGAAAATGATGTCTTCAGTAGATATTTGATGCTGTAGCGCTGGGGTCACAATGACCTCAACATTCCTCTATTCTTCAATACGAGCAAAGGTTGAATCCAGATGATGGTGACAATGTAAACTGTTTGCCCTTCTCTCACAATATTGATGACAGACACTTGACAATCTCTATATAGACATCAGTAGAAATTCTGCACAGTGATTCTGAATTTTTACTGTCCACAGTAAAAAAAACGATTTCAAATTGGCATGAAATGGAAGTTGCGATAGTCTTTTCTTCCCTATTGTGACGTATATTCAAGTGGAATGGCTTCTCTACCAAGAAAAAATGTAGGGCGGGGCTTGACTTTGTCCACCGGAAATTGATTGGATCGTTAGATCGCACTTGCCAATAAACACGTCATCAGGGGAGAGAAGAAATGTTGCTGCTTGGTTAAAGATTATGAGAGCACATTCATTTTATTTATTAAGATATGTGAAGAATAATTCTTAATATATTGTTATGCACTTCAACAGGCCTTTAAAAATAATTTAATCACTTAGTAGGATCATTGTTGTTATTCAACAGAGGTGTATGATAATGCAATATCTTATTAAACTGAGTCCCAGGCATGGCATTCATATATCTGTTCAGTTTGCTCGAAAAGTCAGCTGGGGCCAAATTTAATTAGATAGAGGAATAATAAACATATGAGCAATATGCAATATGAGTTTGACCATTCCACGAGATGTCAAATGACTAATGGCACAGTCTCTATTACAGTATAATCTATCTTTTTGTTCTTGCTACCTTTTTTAGCCAACAGATGAATGGACTGTGATTGACTCAAATAGATGACTCTAGGATATGTTTTATTTGCACAAAGATTTGTGTGAAGCGAAAGAAAAACTGTCCATTATACAAGTGCCCTCAGAGCATTGTGAGGAGACATCAAAGCTGCTGCTGGTAAGCAAAGCATTTTGATTGCTTTGGCTTTGATCTGAAGGCATGCTCCCACCTGAACATGAATTTGAAATTCATATGAACTGTGTATATTTATCTTTAGGAAATACACTGACTCACTTCAGTATTTCTAGTAAATACTGTATGAAAATAAACAATTAGAATTAATGAACTAAAAGCTGAAAAACAGGAAGGATTGACTCATCAACAACAGTATTTAAAATAAAATTAGGCTAAGTATTTTTGTAAGCACAAAACCACATAAGATGACTTGAGGTCACTGTTTTGTGTCTAAATGTTCTGGGTTATTTTCTATTTATAAACTTCATTGAGGCTGCCCTCAAAATCCAAAAGACGACAGTCTCAGTCAAACATGGGTCAATATAATGATTCATTAATGTGTCTTTATAAGAGCTGTATAAGCAAAATCACCAAATCATCCGCTTTAGATCATAAAATGTATAGATTGTTTTACATTTAAAGCAAAAAGTTAGTGTTCATCAGTATTTTCCAGCATTCGTTTTCCAATAAAATATCTAACACCCTTAAGAAAAATTTTACTGAGAATCAAAATTGCACAAGCCTTGTTTTTAGAGAATATATATTTTTATCTTATTTACATTTATTATAATGAGCTGTCTAAATTAAATGTAATTGATCGTGTTTTCTTGTTTTTTAAGCATAAATATAATTCAATTTAGTGAGGTTTATCCACAAGTAAAGAAGAAAAAGAACAAATTTTGCTTGTGAAGTGAACGCATCAGGTTACATATGCAACCCGATTCCCTGAGAAGGGAACGAGGCGCTGTGCCATGAGCTGATGCTATGGGGAACGCTTCCGCGTAAGCCGGTGTCTGAAGCACGTTTCAAAACGAGCCAGTCTCGACTGGCCAAGCTTTATGGACGTCCTGGTGTGACGTAGTGCGTCACTGACTCCATAAATAGATGCCTGAAATGCATGTCATTATATACACTCACCTAAAGGATTATTAGGATTATTCTCATTAATGCAATTATCTAATCAACCAATCACATGGCAGTTGCTTCAATGCATTTAGGGGTGTGGTCCTGGTCAAGACAATCTCCTGAACTCCAAACTGAATGTCAGAATGGAAAAGAAAGGTGATTTAAGCAATTTTGAGCATGGCATGGTTGTTGGTGCCAGACGGGCCGGTCTGAGTATTTCACAATCTGCTCAGTTACTGGGATTTTCACGCACAACCATTTCTAGGGTTTACAAAGAATGGTGTGAAAAGGGAAAAACATCCAGTATGCGGCAGTCCTGTGGGCGAAAATGCCTTGTTGATGCTAGAGGTCAGAGGAGAATGGGCCGACTGATTCAAGCTGATAGAAGAGCAACTTTGACTGAAATAACCACTCGTTACAACCGAGGTATGCAGCAAAGCATTTGTGAAGCCACAACATGCACAACCTTGAGGCGGATGGGCTACAACAGCAGAAGACCCCACCGGGTACCACTCATCTCCACTACAAATAGGAAAAAGAGGCTACAATTTGCACAAGCTCACCAAAATTGGACAGCTGAAGACTGGAAAAATGTTGCCTGGTCTGATGAGTCTCGATTTCTGTTGAGACATTCAGATGGTAGAGTCAGAATTTGGCATAAACAGAATGAGAACATGGATCCATCGTGACTTGTTACCACTGTGCAGGCTGGTGGTGGTGGTGTAATGGTGTGGGGGATGTTTTCTCACAGTGATGGCAATGCAGTTTTATTAGATATACGATCGCACTCTGCTAATTTCATTCTTAAAGTTTACACTCATACACCTCACACACTCATTATTGCTTAGTGATTTTAGAGGTTTATGTATTATATAGTGCTATGCTATCCCCTGGCTCACCTGTTATCCAGCAAACACGAGGAGTGAATGGTTCTGCCGAATATTTTTCCAATTATTTGGTTAGCCATTATGCCTTTCCGAATAAGGTGTACGGCTTCGGGCACATCCCTGCTATCTTGCATAAGGGATATTTAGATAACTGAAAAAAGAAAACAAAAATGCTGAATAAAAAATAAAAAGTTGTTTGACACAAAGCCCCACTTATTCAAAAACTGTGCTCCCTTGTGGATTGAATCCATGAATCCAGCACCATGCACTACCAGTTGAGCTACAGGGATGTTCTTGTTAATCAATAATTGAACAGCTATCCACATTCATAATGCCACCTCCATATTTATTTTTAATTTAGACATTATTATATCTCACAGTTAAATTGTGTCTAGGAGCAAATGCCAAATGTTGAGTCTGCCTCAGGAAACATGAGAGTAGAATTTTTTAAATCTCATTTTTGAAACCTTCACCTCCAAACGATTGTGTGAAAGGCCATGACACGGCTGCTTATTTATTATGATGCTTACGCTCTCTTCAATTGCAATAACACTGTTTAGATAGAAGAAACTATGAATGGTAAAATTATAGCAACGGGCATTCAAATGACACACAAATATATATTTTTTAATGATTGCCAGTTTGTTTTGCCATGTTTATCGAGACAACCAGACTAAGGCCCTAATCCAAATGTCTTGTTTATTTTCTCTTGATAGACTTTCTTTTATCCGCAGGCAAGTGGTGAGTAATGTTTCAGTGCTACGTAAAAGGCATTGCACTCGATGTTAGATCTTTGTCACATGGTCAGGGGGCAACTGGGAGTGCTCTCACTTCATTAGTTCTGCGTTGTCTGTGTGTTTGCTTTTATTGCCAGCAGCAATGTTTTCTATCATCATCAATAAATCTTGATTTGGTTCTGTGGTGACATTTGCAAGTAGGATACTGAACAGACATACGTATACCATGGGTGAGTAACTAAGACATTTGAGAAGGAAGAACACGAAGGAACTTGAATGCCATTTGTGGAGAGGGAAATATTGCCACTGGTGATCAAAAAATCTATAAATATGTGTTTCTGAATTATTTCAAGTCATTGTTCATGGAGTTATTTGCCCTTCATTGTGCTGTAGTTGGCTCAGGTGCCCTCAGGCTTAGGTCAGGACATATTTGCTCATATAGTTCATGTTGAACTATGTGTTATTGTTCCAGCACGCACTCTCTGCTTCTCTGATGAGAAAAGAACAGAGCGAGTGGGACGTTGTTGGCACGTCTAATTCAAGCATGAATTGCAACTCTATCATAGTGTTGGATGTGCAATTTATATGGTAAAATACTCAAACAATTCATTGTTATGCACGAGTACTTTATTCCCTGTGATGGACTGGCCACCTGTTTCTGGCCACCTGACTGGCTGGTTTCCGGCGGAATGGAAACCAGCTATTCTTGATGTCTCTCATGACTGCGGACGTGCATTTTTTAGTTTCGTAAATACACACAAAACTGGTGCAATTTTGCGTACAGTCATTTATTCTAGTGACGGTCTTGTGGCTTGATAGTTTTGTACCTTGGAATTGACAGTTTTTTCCTCAAAATAATATATACTGTAGGTAAAATTACTAGAATTTGGTGACCTATTCCTTTAAATATATCAAGAAAAAAGAGCACATATGTTCAGACTATTTTGAAACATCTTTTTATTTTATTTTATTTTTAATGCAATCTGTGGTATCAGAAGTTTGCCTTGCATTTTCATACAGCCTGTATTATTCCATCAGATTAAAGGTCTGAAGGGAGTAAAAATTGATTTGCCTTCTCATAGACACAAATACCGAAACAAGCCACAGAATCAAACCCGTGTCAATGTCTCAAAGGTCATGTTGAGTTGGAGGAGGACAGAATAAGCTGCACAGAAGACATTAAGTTTTAGATTTCGTGCTCAACAGCTACTAATGACGCCTGATGTGTTTGTGTGCTGTGACTGCATTGCTAGTCAGCACTGGCTAAAAGCATATCATTATCCCTCTCAGCGCACCCTTCACTACAGCGAGAGCTGAGAAAATTAGATGTCACAGACATGAAGAAGGGATGCAGGATGCCTGTAACCATAGAGACCCTGCCTATCACAGAGGGGACCAGTTCAGGAGGAGGGACAGAGTCCTCGTAAGGGGCTTATAAGGGGACAGAGGACACAATCCTGCCGTTTCTAATGCCATTTAAACTCAGTGCTGAGAATACAAGATAAAATGATCCCAACTCTGGTAGTTTCAGTAGAAGCTGTCCACAGTTTTTAGCACTGGGAATACTTCACACCTGGGATTAACATGCGTTTTATATCTACAGTATCAGATATTTTTAGGTAGATCCGAAAAGAGATTGAGTTGCGCTTAATGTAAACATCATAATTTAGTAACTAACAATATCTTTGTTTCCAAACATTTAATTTCTCGCAATAAATCTTTTAATTTTTTTTATTGAAATTTATGATTTTTCAGTGGTGTGGTTTAATTTTCTTTATCCTAATTTAAGTCAAAGCGGTTCACAATTAGCTTCACAATACAATCACAATCAATTATTTTGCACTCACACTAGTACGTTAATTACTTCATTACTTTAATTAATTGTGTCCCATTCAACTAAAATGTTTGTAATACCAGGTGTGAAGGATATCTTTGAATTTTAGATTTCTTAGCAAAGTTTAAAATGATTGCTGTTGTCGTCAGTGTAGTAAACCTGTCTGGTGCACAGCACAAGGAACTTCATTATATTTGAAACCACAATAATACTTACAAAAATCTCTCTTTGTGGAATTATTAGCCAAGTAAACTGAATCACGGAGCTTGATAATTACCGCATCATCTGAGCATTTGCGGTGCAGTGCGCACTAAATCACCGTGGTATTGTCTTTGAGAGGTATCCAAAATGTAGATAATTATTTTCATGATAATTTGAAAACAACAAATGTGTCGACGTTATTGCAAGCCATGCTGTTTGCTGCTCCAAAATTAGCATAATTACTCTTTGACTAAGTGTGTTTATCAGGGGAACAGATCCAGATTCACGCTGGCCTCAGCATTAAGGGAAATGAAAGTAAAGCAGTGTTTGCTAAAAGCTCTCCTTTGACATTGTGCTTGTGTAAGTCAGTATCACATAGTCTGCTAACAAGCAGAGTGGTTGTTGTAGCAGCAGCTCATTAGCTGTGCAATGACTCTGTCATATCCTGACTCTGTGCTATAATTACCGAGAATGGACTGTGGAAAGAGGGAGGGCCACTAAACGCAATATTGACCGTCTTGTTTAAGCGCAGAATTGACCTGTGAGACTTGTGCTTTAAATATCTCAATCACAGACAGGCCACTTGTGGAGCAGAGCAAGAAATGGTTCATCTTTAGAGAGTGTAAAATATTCGTTGCTTTAGAAGGAATGAAAATTTCATGTTATTTGCTGTAATGAAGTCTTCACAGTCAAGACACAGACAAAACGACTGCTCCCTCATTATACAACATGATTAGAATGAGGATAGTTTTGTGACGTCTGAAAAGGCTATTGTATGTCTAAACACCAGATGAGCAACTGAAACGACAACCATGATACAGAGAGTGCACAAAAATACATTATTCACATCTGTCTCCCAAAATCAAGGTTGTTATTGATTATTATCAACTGAGATGTAAAAAAAAAAAAATCATTTCATCAACAAAAATATAGATGGAACTACACATTTTTTAAATGAAAATGAAACTGAATTACATTCGTTTTTATATTATCTGGACAGTCTGATTTAGAAATTAATCAAAAAGTGTTTATGCAAAAATAAATCACATTTATTTGACCCAAAATGCCTAAAAATGCATACATACATACAGTGAGGAAAATAAGTATTTGAACACCCTGCTATTTTGCAAGTTCTCCCACTTAGAAATCATGGAGGGGTCTGAAATTGTCATCGTAGGTGCATGTCCACTGTGAGAGACATAATCTAAAAAAAAAAAATCCAGAAATCACAATGTATGATTTTTTAACTATTTATTTGTATGATACAGCTGCAAATAAGTATTTGAACACTTGAGAAAATCAATGTTAATATTTGGTACAGTAGCCTTTGTTTGCAATTACAGAGGTCAAACGTTTCCTGTAGTTTTTCACCAGGTTTGCACACACTGCAGGAGGGATTTTGGCCCACTCCTCCACACAGATCTTCTCTAGATCAGTCAGGTTTCTGGGCTGTCGCTGAGAAACACGGAGTTTGAGCTCCCTCCAAAGATTCTCTATTGGGTTTAGGTCTGGAGACTGGCTAGGCCACGCCAGAACCTTGATATGCTTCTTACAGAGCCACTCCTTGGTTATCCTGGCTGTGTGCTTCGGGTCATTGTCATGTTGGAAGACCCAGCCTCGACCCATCTTCAATGCTCTAACTGAGGGAAGGAGGTTGTTCCCCAAAATCTCGCAATTTATGGCCCCGGTCATCCTCTCCTTAATACAGTGCAGTCGCCCTGTCCCATGTGCAGAAAAACACCCCCAAAGCATGATGCTACCACCCCCATGCTTCACAGTAGGGATGGTGTTCTTGGGATGGTACTCATCATTCTTCTTCCTCCAAACACGTTTAGTGGAATTATGACCAAAAAGTTCTATTTTGGTCTCATCTGACCACATGACTTTCTCCCATGACTCCTCTGGATCATCCAAATGGTCATTGGCAAACTTAAGACGGGCCTTGACTTGCTGGTTTAAGCAGGGGAACCTTCCGTGCCATGCATGATTTCAAACCATGACGTCTTAGTGTATTACCAACAGTAACCTTGGAAACGGTGGTCCCAGCTCTTTTCAGGTCATTGACCAGCTCCTCCCGTGTAGTTCTGGGCTGATTTCTCACCTTTCTTAGGATCATTGAGACCCCACGAGGTGAAGTCTTGCATGGAGCCCCAGTCTGAGGGAGACTGACAGTCATGTTTAGCTTCTTCCATTTTCTAATGATTGCTCCAACAGTGGACCTTTTTTCACCAAGCTGCTTGGCAATTTCCCCGTAGCCCTTTCCAGCCTTGTGGAGGTGTACAATTTTGTCTCTAGTGTCTTTCTTTGGACAGCTCTTTGGTCTTGGCCATGTTAGTAGTTGGATTCTTACTGATTGTATGGGGTGGACAGGTGTCTTTATGCAGCTAACGACCTCAAACAGGTGCATCTAATTTAGGATAATAAATGGAGTGGAGGTGGACATTTTAAAGGCAGACTAACAGGTCTTTGAGGGTCAGAATTCTAGCTGATAGACAGGTGTTCAAATACTTATTTGCAGCTGTATCATACAAATAAATAGTTAAAAAATCATATATTGTGATTTCTGGATTTTTTTTTTTAGATTATGTCTCTCACAGTGGACATGCACCTACGATGACAATTTCAGACCCCTCCATGATTTCCAAGTGGGAGAACTTGCAAAATAGCAGGGCGTTCAAATACTTATTTTCCTCACTGTATATGTACATGAATGGATGAATAAATGAAAACTCAGTACTTTCATATATAATTCAAAAATATAGTGATTAGCTATTCTCCAGTGTGGGCCATTTAAGCGGATTCAGAATTATATAATTGAAGCTGAAGTGTGTCGTCTGCCATTGGTCAATGGAACAGATTCAAACTCACGCCATTGGTTGAGCTAACGTTCCTGTGGCGAAATGAACAGTGCTGGCGGTGCTGAAATGAACAAAGCAATTGTGATATCTCAACATTGTTTACACTTTTAAAGAGGAAATCAACTTACAAATGGCTTATTGTGTCTTCATACGCCTGGATAGGAGAAAATATTTTAACACTAACAAAATAAGCGCTTCAGCTTTAAGGTCAATGATGGTGATGAATGAGGGAATCTCGCTGTGAGAAGGTTAGAGAAACAACAACATAAGTTAAGTGTCAGCGGTGCAGAAATTCTTTCTGTATATGAAATTTTATAATTCTGAGTTATGAAACTATTTTGCATAAAAAAACATTATTTTGAGAGAAAGCAGATCTAAAGGCATTGTATTGTGATGAAGTATGTTTTCTCTTTTATATACAATTGCAAGCCTGTTTCCAGCTTTCTTATTAGATTTCTGCATGTTTGAGAAAATAAATCAGTGGTGTAAACCAGAAATGCCATGGATAAACACAGGGAAATGCAGATTCTCTTAAAACTTGACTGTAAATAGCATGTGTCAAAGCCAAGTAGACTGTGAACCTTACTAATTGGCTATTACTCAAATAAACTAAAACTTACTAAGTCCAATCCAAACATTACCATATCAAATACATCACAAGACACGTGTAAACAGCTAAAGACTGTGATTTAGCGTTCGTTTTCATTGACATGTCCCCACAGTCTGGCATTAATGTGTTTTGGGTCTCAGTATTGCCTCAAATATCAGCTAATCAAGTGATGGACTGCTGCGATATCTATACATAAATGTCAATGTGTTATTGATTATGAGTGATCTTGAGGTTAAGGTGATGAATTAAGAAAGAAAGATTAAGGGGAAAACTTTGATGTGAAGCCAAATGAAAACAACCATGAGTCTCCAGCTGCAGCTGTATGTCCTTTTAAACAGTACAGCTAATGATAGGGAAATTACTTGTGATAAATCGAGGCTGAATCCCCCCGCATTGAGGTTCGCCCCGATGTCGGATTGCCATTACTCTTTCGATTTAGTCCTTGATGCATCTTTCACAGATTTAAGTCCCCATATGGCCATTTCCGTTCTCCTGTGGGCCTGTGGCCGTTTGCCAAATCAGTGGCTCTGACACGCAGCTCTGCACCAATGACAGAGAGTGAGGTGGCAATGGCGAGAAATGGTGCTCAGGTGCAGCAATCACAGCTTTAGGGTAGAATTCAACTTGACATTAGTTTAACCACAGACTATTGAATAATATCTACCCTGATTACAAACAACAGGACACCCAGTTATAATCAGACACAGAAAACACACCAAAAATGCATTAAGCACGCTCAACATTGTGCATTTCAAGTAGACACAGGTATAATGGAGTTGAATTTATAGCCCTAAAGTTGCATCAAACTTCAATAAATCCAATTGTCTGAATTCTTAAAAACTTTGCAGTATCAAAAAGATAGGAACAGAAAAAATACATGCATTTTACTTCTATCATTTCAGATTTCAGTAGAACAAATATCAGAAAAAAATTGAATTCTTTTAAAATGTGTGTACAAAATGTTTCACAGATATTTCGAGGTACCGTAAATGGCTTCTGGCCCTGACTATAAACCTTATTTTTAACATAGGAGCGGATGCAGGCATTTGTAACTTGTGGACACGGCCCAAGTTTCAGTCTACCCTAGCACACAAACTTTTGATGACTAAGCAGAAAATAATTGAAGTGTCAGGAATTATGTCACATTTTGAGGCCCCTGGTCAAAGCGCTGATTACCCCTTCTTTCTGTTTTCTGACACCTGACCCAAAGGTAGTCGACACACCAATAAATTCTTGGAGAAAAATAAGAAATCCTGTTCTAATACAGGAAAACCGTGAGGCTGCAAAGACTATTTCTTTTTGTTTGTTTGTCAGTTTATGACACAGTTAAACCATAGGGAAAATGATATGCTGTGAAACGGATTGTCTTGATTGTAGTCATTTATTTTTCAATCTGGGCAAATGGAAAGGTGGGTGATACTGCTGATTACCTTGTCAGACGCTTTTGTAGTTTCAGAGACTTTACAGAGATCCTTAAGAAGTGTAAATCCCAAAGCTGACAATGATTACAATTTTTTACATTGTTCTTTACGTCCTTGTTGTTTGTATTTTTAGGTCACCTGATTGGCTTGCATGAATGAGAAAGACTTATTACAGTGTTAATGCCAACACCTGATTTACTCCTTCACATGATTCTGCCTGCTCTCGAAATAACCACCCAACAGTGTGTTTATGGGGTTTATTTTGTTGTATTGTACATTGAAGTACAACAGGATGTGTGTGATATTTCAGCAGGTTTTTCTCTCATAGCCTAAAGTCTCAGTCAAAAGTGTGATTTTGTCCCCTTCTCTTTCTTCATTGGTATTATTGATCCTGGATATGTATTTTATGTTCACAGTGCTCCCGTTCCACATCAAAGTGACAGCACTGTCTGGCGTCTTATCAGGATGCACTTCATTATATGGTACAGCAAGCATTACTGGGCTGCTCAGAGACCAGTTTCTGAGGCTCTGAATATGTGAATGTAAATATCCTTTTGTTAGTTTCGTTGGATTCTGTGCAAAATTGCTAGTTCTTGCTTGGATCCATGCTCTTATTTGATTCCAGGCTGAACCTAAGATGCTTTTTCAATACAAAGCTACACAAAAATATTTAAAACAAGGCTAATGGGATGGAATATGTCTACCATGGCCTGATAGAATGATGAATTGTTTTAATTATAGTTCGTATTATGCTTCATCTCCTCAAGGTTCTAGTGCATACTCAGCAACAGAAAATGCAAGTACTTGAACAGTGACTCATCTTTTCAAAATGAACTTCATCTATACTTATAAAAGGAAGAAAAGAGCTCTAAACAGTATTTGAATTAGACATGGGCTAACAGTTGCTGATGCACAGACAAGTATCTGGTCTCTGACGTAGAGTCACTTGTGAGTAAATGAATGTGATTGTCTAATCAATTAGCGCATCAATTTGCGCTGTCTATACATTTTATCTTGTTATTGTATAAAATCTTGCTTTAGCAAAATGTGCAAATGTAAAGATGGTAAAAACATTAATTATTGTTGTGCTTACTCGACAACTAATGCTTTGCGTCAAAAGAATTTGGCAGATTTCATTCAATATTCCCCTGAAATATAATTGTTTTACCATTATTGGAATGGATAGTTGAGATTACATGTGGATTTACTAAGTGATTTCACATTAGATTTAAATAAACCCAAGGGGTTTGGCTGGTTAGCATAAGACAGTTAGTCTCTGCTAATATTTATATTCGCTCTCCATTGACAGCCATGCATTCTAAGTAAATCACAGAAACGTTCATTTTATTATAGTAGATCTTTTACCATTCTAGCTGATTTTTGTTACTGTAGATATACAGAATTACCCATTAATAGACACGGTACTTCCTTGAAAATAAATTCCAGCACAGTGTTACAACAATCATAATGAAATGACCCTTCACAATAGATAATGCTTTACAATGAACTATTAGAGAGCTACATATATGTCAATTATATGTCGAACGGCATTTCTGTAATGCTTTTACAACATTTCAAATTCCTCAGTTCTTGCCATCTCTGAAAAGCCAAGCCAGTGTTGATTCTCGTTTTATTACAAGCTCTGTCACGTTCTCTTTTTGCAGACTCTCCTCAGTTCGGCTGTTTGTTTGTTTTTTAAAAGGAAAAAGTACAGTTCAGTTTTTGTGAAGGAAAAAGTACATACTTTTGATTGTGTAGCAGAATAGTAGGCAAGCATACTACTTAGTAGTACATACCACCTTATAATCTTTAACTGTTGCTAGTTACATGCATCCTGTCACCGTTTAAATTGTCCTGTCAATCTTCTTGTTAAAATCCTCCACGTTCAATTTAATTTAATTTAATTTCCTACTGTTTCGGAGAAAAATGTAGTAGCATGTTGATCTGCCAGTCGTGGGTTTTTCATGCAGAGAAAACTCTCCTGTGTTTACAATTCGCATATTGATGCATTTAAAAGTTAATGACCAAATGTATCTTTACAAAAGTTCACAATGCTGTTGCAGTCAAAATATAATGTGGATAACATTGAATAAATATCTTTTCGTCAGGTTAGATACTGATTTTTAATCACTCATACCCCTTTATCTAAACCTACCATCAGACACACACATCCATCATGTTTGTAGTTTTTTAACACTTTTTATTCGCGTTTGTATCCTCATCCAATGAGCAATTAGTTGTAATAGCCATTAGAGTGTGCACAGATCTGCACTTTGAATTCTAACCAGAAAAAGTAGCCTAGTAGACCATCTGTGTTTCTTTGGAATACTCATTTCAACATACTACGATTTGGGACACACTAATTCTAATTTCGAATACTATTTAGGACAGACAGTATGCAAATTGGGACGCAGCATCTATTTACAGATATGACAAGACGCGCACGGGCGAGTGTGTAACGCTGCAGGTTGAAGCAGGGAAGGATGCAGGATCTACTTGCAGCAGCTTTTATTTAAACAAACTCTAACACTCATAAACTGGATTACAAGAAACAAGAACAGAACAACCAAACATAACACAACAACGACAGACCAAGAACAGACTGAAACACAGGGCTTAAATACACAGAACAGATCAGGGAAACGAGACACAGCTGGGACAAATGAACTCATAATGACTAATCAACAAGAAAAACTACAAAGGACTACAAAACGTGGCACAGAACAGGAAATAACATAAGTCCACACAAGACAGGAATCATGACAGAGTGACAAATGTACACAATTTTCTTTCAAAATGATATGTGCTCATTAATGTGTAATTACTTCTACCAACTAATCAAGTATTCTCGTAAGCGTAGAATCTGCCATTTAGAATACACACGAGCGAGCCGCTCGAATGGCGGCAGCCATGTTGCGCCTCCATCTTGAAAATACATTAGCCTAGGAGGGACATACCTGGAAATTCAAGCTTCGCCCTTCGCGTTTTTACACTCAGTGGCACCGTGACGAATGCGAGGGGGAGATTACTCGCGACTGCCGGCAGATTTGAAATAATACGGTCACCGTAGAAGTTAAAACGCCCTCGGAATGGGAGGGGCTAGAAAGTAATATTCAGTTGGTAGTCATATACAATTTCACCGCTAGATGGGGGGAAATCCTACACAGTGTAGCTTTAATTTCTTTCAAATAGAATAAAAATACAAACTTACTTTCCCTCACTAAAACATGCAGGTGCCTAGATGCCTTCAGAGGTTTCCAGTCAGAGTACTTGAGGGAGTCTCATAAACCAATGCGAAAGGTTGTTTCCTCCTTAGAATCACTTCAGCTGTGTCCCAATAACCTGTGACCTCTCAAGCAGGCGTGATGACAGAGGTCAGCGCATTACACCTGACAGCCACAATCAGCACGGGCATGTGCAGCTGGAAATTACCATTGTCATTTATGAGGATAATTATTGTAATCTCATACATCAGCCTTTACCAGCGTAGTGTATTGGAAATGAGGGGTCTATTATAAGCTTTATGGAACATTTGTCGCTTTATTCACTTAGTCTCTCTCTCTCTCTCTCCTGCTAACCCTCTTTCTCTCTCTCTTTTTCTCACTCGTACTGAAACCATCTTTTTAAATCATTAAATAACCATCTCATTCTGTGCCAACAGGTTTAAATGAAAGGGACTGTGGCATTACAAAGGCATTTATAATTCATTCTGCTCTCAGGGTAATTGGCACGTGCGACGGCAACAGGCTTTCAGTGTCACCTGTTGTTTTTTCATCATAAACATCTGCCTGTGGCACATCGCAACTCATATGTCTGAAAATGTCACAGGGCTGTAAATACTTTTTTCACATGAGTGTGAGTGTTCTACTTTTGCCTTTCATCAGTGTTACGTCTCTTATTCATTATCACAACACGGTCAAAAGTGAGCCACAATTGGTGTTGGAAAAGCCATTTTATAATATAAATTTGGTCAATTTTTTACTGTTCAGCAGGATGACAGATGACAGTTTTATTGGAGTCTACGTCATGATTAATAGCTGTTCTTATCACAGTTTTTCTTGATTGCTAACACACAATTGATGAAACAATTCACCATTTTCTCACAACACAATCTCAAAACCACACACCAGCTTGTACAAACCTCAAACTTCCACTTCAAATTCAAATCAAAAACTTAGCCAAACTTTGGCCTCAGATGACACACAAAACCTAACAAATACACAGATACTCCACTGTCTAGAGAACACTAGTGAGATCAATTCATAACTCAATGAATAACTGCTACAAAAACCTCCTTTTGGCAATTAGGAATCATTTTACAGTTTAATGTCTATTACAGTATACAACAAAATATAGGGGTGCAGATACAGTGAAATTCAACAGTAAGCTGTAAGAAAAGTTTATTTTCATTACACTTCTGTAAAGTGATCTTGCAGTAGATGAAAAGCACTTGAAAATAAAAGTTCAAATACCAAAGAATTGAATACAAACTTATGCAATACAATACAGTATACTGTTAATTACATTACAGTAAAAAAATAAAAATAAATTCAGTATCTTCGGCCAAACTGCATTACAGTATTGGTGACCATATTTGCCAGTCTACAATATATATATATATATTTTAGTCTTCTGACAAGATTTTCTTTCCTTCACCTAGGCATTCGTCTATCAGTTCTGCAAAAGTACCAAATGTAAGAAGTACATGGCTCCAAATCAATTTGACAATTATGAGTTTGAGGGAACATGTGCTACAGTATTTCCTGTAGAATAGTGAAAGTTCTCTGATCTAAAGGACTACTACTGTACACTATAATTATACTGTATGTGTGAGTAGTATAAAACCCCTGTAGATGAGTCTGTAGGCCATGGTCATTCCATGCACAAGAACATGGTCAACTATAACGCTTTGTATTTCATCAAGAACAAATGTCCTTTGGCCCTGTCCCCTTCATTTTTCTTTTCTCCTGCTCTTACTCTTTGTCTCCCACCACTAGGATTCATTCTCCAAAGCACATAATCACATGTGGCCATATTTATATTATCATAAGATTCTGATCAGTTTTGCTACTTACTGTTTACACATGGATAAATGTGTGCCATTGGGGTTCGCAGTGTGACACTTGAGGTAATTATTATTTTGTGTACTTGTGTTTTCTGAATGAGAACATGGTTAAACCAAAATGAGGACTTTTTTTTTAGAAAACATTGAGAAAATTGGAATGTGTCAAAACAGGTGATATGAGTTAAACGTTTCGAGAAACATGTCTTTGTTTCAAGAACTGAATGAACGGTTTAGGAAATTGGGCCAACCGAATCAGTTATAGTGTGTGAGCTGTCACAAACTTGCCGTGGAAGGAAGACAATGATGCAGGATCCAAATAACATTAAAGTTTACTGGTGAGTAACACATACAGCGTGACCACATTCAATAACTGACAAAGGATGAAAAGAACAGGGAGTATAAATACACAGAGTGAGGAGGGAGCTAAACAGGCACAGGTGGAGGAAGGTAAACTAATCAGGGACTAACAAGAACAGGTGCAGACAATACATGACATCATGGTGACATTAGCAGTCAGGAAAAATAAATATATGAATATCCTATCTCAGTGTCACTAGAATGCGGTTGCTTGTTAAGTTTGTAGTGTTACAGTGAAACTATGTGCTGATAAATCTGTTTATCAATATTCAAAATATACAATGGGGTCCAAAAGTCTGAGACCACTAGTAAAAAATTCTATTGCTCAAATTTCTAATTTAGTATATATTTTTTTCATGGTCAATAATGTAGTAGTTTGAGTGAAAAGTTGATTTAAAGAATTAAAATAAATTTCAGAATATCTTTAGTCCACATGCTGCAGTGTCACAATTGTACTTTGATTTGATCAGCGACCTTGTGATTTCTTATTTTATATCAAAATGTTGTTTTTAAATCTTAAAACTTTTTTTTTGCAATGTGGTATCAGACTTTTGGACCCCACTATATTTAAATAAGCATTATAAAACGTACGTGTTTGATAAAGCTATAAAGATAAAATTGTTAAAGGTCCCGTTCTATGTGATCCCATGTTTCAAACTTTAGTTAGTGTGTAATGTTGTTGTTAGAGTATAAATAATATCTGTAAAATTATAAAGCTCAAAGTTCAATGCCAAGCGAGATATTTTATTTAACAGAAGTTGACTACAAAAAAACGGCTGGATTGGACTACACCCCTCTACTTCCTGCATTAATGATGTCACTAGAACCGTAACCTCCGCCCACAGGAACACAGGCGTATTGATGGCGAAATGTCAACAGACGTGGTTGATGTTTATCTATAATATATCGGATACCGCAAAAGTTTAATTCGAAGTTGTTAGTTTGCTCTGTCCATTTCACCACAGACTGTTTTTCTAACCTGGGATAATATCAAGCAGACTTCTCTCAGCGTTTCATACTGACGAAGGGGGCAATTTCAACTATATTCCAGCAAGCGGTAAGTAGTGATTTAATATGGAAGTAGCGATCAACTTCACATCGTTTCTCTTAGTAGGATGAAAATAATCTTACTTAAACTGTGATTAATATACAGAAAGCGATCAAAGAACAATCCCTTTCGAATCGCCCAAGCTGTCAATCACACAGCGCAAGTTTATCTGGACTCTTGCCAAAACTCGTTATGAAATCAATGACGCTGTTACTGCACAACGAAGCTCTTATTTATATACCTCATGTTTGCATTGGTGAAATCATTAGTGAGAGTGCAGAAACTGCGTTGCAATGATAAGATCTTTCACGCGATCAACAGACTGTCATCTGCTCAATGCTCATCACTGCGACCTTTTATGTGATGGTAATAGATCTAAATACTTAAAAAACTTCTCACTATTCGTTAATCCAGATAGCTGTAATAGTAAAAACGTATAATAGCTGTAATAGTAAAAGTTTTCCAGATAGTTCCACATGTAATGCCAGATATTTCATATGCAAGCATGTCAGCCAATCACAGCAGAGGGCGTTTACACTGAAGTCTCACAGCAGACACGCCCCTTCAAACAGAGTGTTCAAACCAGGGAATGAAATCAGGCTAGGAAATATGCCTTTTATTTCTAAATTATAACAATTTTTGATCTAAAAAACATACTAACATTATAAGGGCACCCCTGGAAACATTATAAAATAATAAAAATAATCCATGGAATGGGACCTTTAAGATCTGTTGTTTTGTTCTTTGGACAAATTAATTTCTACAAACTAAAGTTGTGTTTGCATTTACACACAGAGGGGAACAAATCAATTATTGACGACTGGTCAGAAGGACACATTCCAAAAATGAGAGTTAATTTGCTGTCAGATGTTTTAAAAGTAAGAATAATATAGTCAATAGTCAGATTTAATCAAATGTTTGATTTACTTGTTCTGAATGTGTGATTGTTTCTCTTCTTGTTTGAGGAGAAAAAATATATTGTCAAGCTTGACAACAGAGATTAACTTCACTGGTATATCTTCAACCCAATAACTGATATTGACACTTGACAGAATGGACGATAATGAAAACCAAAAGTTCAGTGTTCAGCGCTGTGTTTACACTGAGCCATTTATTCAGCTGGTTCATTAACCTGGAGGACAGAGTTCAGCAAAGGAGATCAGGACATTTTCTGTGAGATGAACTGAAGTTTGTGGTGTTCTGGAATGATGAACAGGTATGCAATGTGTTCACTGTGATGTGTTAAGTGTGGAGTGGGAACAATTGCCAGTCCCCAATGTTTCTGTTAATGTGTTGGGATTGTGACAGCTTCAATACGTTATCAGTGATACACCTTTTTTGCTGCTGTTTTAGTGTATCTTTGGCTTTCGTCGCCCTGCTTCCATTAGCTTTTGGTTCAGAGCTGACAGGACTGTTTGGGAGCTTCACATCACCAAACTTCCCAAACGTCTACCCTAACCACCAGCGTATGGTGTGGAATATCACAGGACCAAAAGGACACAGATTACGCCTCTACTTCACTTATTTTAGCCTGGAGCCTTCTCATCGCTGCGAATATGACTATGTTCAGGTTAGATCCATGTTTTCAACAGAGATTTAAAAGTTATTTTATGTGATACACACCAAAGTGCACAAGTCCTAGATAATGATTCATGTTTTGGTATCACAAACAAATCAGTCTGTTAAAATCGGATAAAGAGAATTGCAGTTTTAAATGAGAAAGACATTAAGACATTCTTGCCAGTGCAAATCAAAATCAGACTTTAATCAGGAATCTGTTAGTTTGGCTGATTGAAAGCTTTACAAGGTTCACACAAAAATTAAAATTCTGTCATCAATTACTCAACCTCGCTCGTTCATCTTCAGAGCACAAATTAAGATATTTTTAATAAAATTTGAGCCAGTTCTGTACTTTCCATTGACTCGCAACTACCAATTTGACGCTTCAAAAAGTTCATAAAGAGATCGTAAAATTAATCTATATGAATTGAGCGGTTAAGTCCAAATTTTCTGAAGAGATTCGATCACTTTATATGATGAACAGATTGAATTTAGGCTTTAATTCACATATAGACATTGATCAGCGAATATAAACAGAACCATCTTGCTTGACACGCAAAAACAAACCTCATTGGTTCTTGCAGAAGCTCAAACGTGCTGCGTAACACAAGAATGAACCTCATTGGTTCTTGGGGAAGTTCAAACGTGCTGCGAAAACCCCAGAGAATGAACCTCATTGGTTCTCTCGGAAGCTCAAACGTGCCGCGAAAACCCCAGAGAATGAACCTCATTGGTTGTTGCACGTCAAGTGAACATGCTTGACCTTCTGTTTACCACAACTTATGTGTGAGTTGATGATATGTGAATAAAAGCCTAAATTCAATCTGTTCAAAAGCGAATGTGTCTCTTCAGAAAATTTTGACTAAACCACTCAATTCATGGATTAGTTTTACGATTATTATTTATTTATTTATTTTACTTTTTGAAGCGTAATAACGTTCAATAGGGAAAGAAATTCCTCAGATATTGTTAAAAACTATCTTCATTTGTGTTCCGAAGATGAACGAAAGTCTTACGGTTTGGAACGACATGAGGGTGAGTAAATAATGACAGAATTTTCGTTTTTTGGTGAACTAACCCTTTAATGTTAAAAAGTTATACTTCCTTTATTTGAAGGAAGGGTTTATTTATAAACACTTACAAAAATATATAATGTAGATTATTACTAAAATATTTAAGTATATTGATAATTAATCAGATATTTAAAATATCAAAACATATTAGCCAAGCAAGTGTAAACATCTTTCTAGTAAACCTGTTGCCTATAAGCACCATTTAATATCAAATACTGAACATTTGATTAAACCTCTCTATCATGAAATGCACAGTATGGCTGTTATGTGAATGCAGGATACAGATGCGTGTTTGAAATAATTACTTGCTTAAACTTTTCAGGTGTTATCCGAAGGAAATGAGACGGTCCGGTTCTGTGGCGAAACGGAGACAAATTACGGTGATGCGCCCAAAAACACTGTCATCTATTCTGCCAGCAACACCATGGCCGTGCTCTTCAGATCAGATTACTCCAATGAGGGCCGTTTCACAGGCTTCCAGGCATTTTTTTCTGCTGAAGGTGATGGAAACAATGGATTCACTGCATGACTGTCTCTTTCTTCCGCTGTCACCTCTTGCTGTAAAGGCTAAAGGGTTGAACTAGATGATAATTTAAAAATGCTAAATAAATCAAATATTGTATATTTACTTATGACTTTGTATAGTCTAAAATGAAATAGATTTTAAGTTTATATTCAGTATATCCTAAAGTCATTTTAATTATATACTGTATATCTAAATGCTTTTTTTATTATACTTGAATTGATCTTGGATGCCCAAACCAGAATGAGAACTGCTGCTAAACAATCTTGTTTTACTCTTTACAGACATTGATGAGTGCCTGAGCACAATGGATGGAGAGCCTGTGTGTGACCATAATTGCCATAATTATGTGGGGGGATTTTACTGCACTTGCCGATTGGGATACGAACTCCACAATGATAAAAGACACTGCCCTGGTAAGGCTGATATCAGAGCAGGTGAAAACCCTGGCCTGTAGTCTTTCTGCTCATTGATGAAGAATTGTATAGGGCTGGCCACTGTTCAGATAATGATCTGATTGTGCAGCTAAAAGCACTCTTAAAGGGGTCATGATTTTAACATGTTCCTTGGAGTTCACTCATAATGCAACAACAACAGCAAAACAAATATATATGCAGAAAAACAAATATTTTCAACCCTCATTCTGCCCCTCTGTCTGAAATGATCAATTTGTAAGGGGCGGCTCCTTTAAGGCTGGTCAGTAAACGGCCACTGTTATGATTGGCTAACGTCATTGCATAAACAGGATCTACACCCATTCGCTATTGCATGTGATTAAAGGGATAGTTCACCCAAAAATGAAAATTAGCCCATGATTTACTCACCCTCAAGTCATCCTAGGTTTATATGACATTCTTCTTTCAGACGAATACGATCAGCGTTATATAAAAAAAATTCATGACTCTTCCAAGCTTTATAATGGCAGTGAATGGCTTTATATTTTTTGAAGTCCATAAAAGTGCATCAATCCATGATAAAAGTGCTCCACACGGCTCTGGGGGGTTAATAAAGGCCTTCTGAAGTGAAGTGATGCATTTGTGTAAGAAAAATATCCATATTTAAACTGTTAAATAACAGATTGGAGATTAAAATAATATCAGAAAAGAAATTTACTTTTTCTATGGTTAAATAAATGTTGATATCTTCCAAAGGCGCATTTTTGTTTCTACATAGTGTTGAAATGGCAACTAGTCAATACACTAAGTTTCATCATGCTAGCATGTGTGGAAGTATTTAAGTGTGTTACAACTAGCCCCGTGTTAGGTTGTGCCCTGTTCACCCCTATTACTATTAGTGGGTGTCTTGCTCTGGAGGCAAGCATATGCAAATATATTTGCCCTTGACAAATGACATTATCCCACAATATCCAAACAAGCCATTTTCCATGCTGCACAATTAATTTAAATGATTTTTGCTTCTCTCGATTAATTAAATATAATCATCGCGATATTTGCCCCTCTGATTATTTGTCCTGAAAACGTTTTTATTTTTATTTTAGACATTGATGATATCTTGCATTGGTAACAAGCCTCTATTAAGCCCAGTGTTTTGCTTAATCTTCTCAGTCTGGCAACCATGTACATGCATGGTTATATAATTATAGAAAATATTATGAAATAATATTTTTTTTTCCAAATGAGTATAATCTTAAATTTAAAAAATTTGGAGCAAGTGTGATTATCAGTTTAACCATTTACCACATACAGCAATGAGCAACAGTCTCTTTGCCTGTAATCTAAGATGTGTAAACATTTTTAATCAGAAGAAACCCAACTTTTAGCTGTGTAAGTCCTGAACAAATCTTTAAATGTTTAGGAGATATTGTCAGTACTGATTGATGCTCCAGTAGTGACTCTTGTACATCACAGACCTATTGAAACAGCGGTCACAGGAGCAGGCTGGGCAGCCACAGCTATCTATCAGTCCTGTCAACAGCTCTTGATTGAGCTAGCATGGCCTGTAATAAAGCAGGAAATAGAGTCACCAAATAGTAGAGGGGTTTGTTATATCATTGATAGAGTGGCCGCAACTAACTGCATAGCGCTTTTCGATATAAGCGAGGATTGTGTGGGCTTTCGAATAGGCATATTTACATTTTCGACCTTCAGGTTATGAAAACTTTTGGCAGAAAAATGGATTAGCTCCAAAAACTCCTCTCATTTAAAGTGCTAATGTTCACTGCGGTTCTGGACAGAGCTAACTGGCTTTAGCCTGAAGCACGCTTCAGCAACAGACTGATGATTCACTAGTGTGCCTGTATAAAGCAGTTGATCTCTGTCACTCTAAGCGAATCCAGGGTTAATTACCATTGGTTCCTGAGGGAACTGCGTTATAGAGATCAGTTGAAAATTTATACCTTTTTCTAGCTGTGATACTGTGCTAATGATGGGTAATTAATCACAATTACCAGGCCAGACATGCCTCTTAATTGTTTTTCTTTGCTAATGGGGAAGATAGAGACATCACATCATATAACACTGAAACAATGACTTGTGTCTGAATCATTTAATCATATGAATTAGTAGACCTTCACCCTGAGATTCTTCATTTATAGCAATTATTTGTAGCATCTGTACTTGTTGGGGTTCATTTATTAAATTAATAGTATGGCCAAAAATACAATTTCTGTCACCATTTATTCACCCTCAATGTTTGAAACCTTTTTTGACTTTTTTTCTTCGGTGGAACACAAAATGGGACATTCTAAATGTGACTCATGTGCTGCTATATTCCAAGTCTTCTGAAGCCGTTTGATTTCTTTTTATGAGAAATTTAAGTCATTATTCACTGAAAATCTTTCCATCCAGTAAGTATTACTCAGTTATTGAGTCAATGAGTCAATTTATGAGTGAATCATTGACTGAACCAACTTTGTTTAAAAGAATTGACTCAAAAGATTGATTTGTTTATAAATCAGCCATCACTACTTATTTCATGAATTTGCCTAGAGAGCGTGTGAAGGTTTTCAGTGTATATTACTTTTATAGATTCAGTAAATTATGCTTTTATGATGAAGTATTATTTTCAAGCTTTCAAGCTTCACACAGGATGCAAAAGTAGTACAATAAAACTTGTTTTCATCATAAAGCTTAAAAGCCCTAGTCCCCATTTATTTTAATGACCTGGAAAATAGCAAACAAAGAAAATGTTCAGATTTTCATCTTTTGTGTTTTTGTGTTTTGTGTAAGACAAATGGGTTTGGAACAACATGATGTTGATGATGCTATTGGATATGTATGGGTCTTTTTATTGTATTCGAAGTATCAGTAACTACTGATTGATTTTGCATGTTGGTTTTGCACTTCTGACAAAACAATAAAATTACTATCATTACTATAATCTTTTTTTTTAATATATATATATATATTTTTTTTAATCATAAATAGTGGCCAAATTTCATAGCTTAAAAATCCTAAATCTAAACCAAAGCCTAAATCTTACTGATGATACACAGTTTAGTTGGTAATAGCATCCAGTGAATCTAAACAACAACTATCTTGGGCAACCAGTGATTTTTGCATCTGATGAGGTTAAGGTTTGAGTAAAGGTGTTCTCTTATTTGTATGTTTTTTGGTTTTTTTTGCATATCTCTCATGTATAATCTCATTTAAATGCAAAAAATAATAGCAAATTTACCTGAAAAATTTGACTGTTTCTATCTCATAACCATTTTTTAGCTGTAAAGAGTTTGCATTCGCTAAAGTATCTAATTTTCATGCACGTAATGTTTGTAACTCTTCATAAATTTATAGATGCAGTGACAGAAAGCACTTTCTCTGGCCATTTTACAGGTGGAAAGGTTTATTTGCTTCTGAGCATCCCGAATCAATGTTGCAGTTTCCTGCGGTCCTCAGTGTTAAATGCGGCATGGATAGTTGTCTGTTTAATGTATATGTATATGTAATGTGTGCTTTTGACAATTTCCAGTGGGTGTGAAAATGCTTTTTCCCAATGTAGCTGAGTGTAGTGGGCAGGTGTTTCAGGAGAGGTCAGGAGAACTGAGCAGTCCAGAGTACCCAGGTGTTTATCCCAAGATGAGCCATTGTGATTACACCATCAGTTTGATGGAAGGCTTCCAAGTGACCCTGGAATTCCAAGACCTGTTTGATGTGGAGACTCATCCTGAAATCCGCTGCCCTTATGACATCCTTAAGGTTGGTTATTTCTCAATCAGCAAGCTCTGACAACAGGATGGTAGTTCAAACCTAAAACACCAGCCATAATAGCATGTGTGTGGACACATCTCAGTCACTTTAATGGGGTCCTACTGGGTCCTTTGGGAAGTCAATACCTCTACCTGATAAAAAATACTCCTAATAATATTCAGAGTTTGAGTTGTTTTTTTTTTTTTAATCGGTTGTTAAATACAGAAAAAAAAATCTCATGCTTTTTTGCAATGTGTGAGAAGTATTAATGCTAAAGATTTGCTGTTTTTACATGATTTCTTTTTCTCATAGGTGAATTGTATTGAATCCAGTTAGGGTCAATTTGGCCCCAACCATAAAAATTGTACCTACATTTTTAACATAATACAATGATTAAATTAAAGAATACTGTAACTACAAATGTAGAAGAACTATAAGAAAATTAACTCATTAATGTGTACACAGTGTACTAAATGTAATAAAATATTTTATATGGTCAATAGCATCCCCACACAACCGTCATAATGCTGCACTTTAAGACTCGTTTTAAGCTTAAGGAAGATTATTTACAGTCCAAATACTGTTTGAAGAGAGACATAATATGCCTTCTAGTGCCCTTGTTGAGTGTTAGAAAATATTGATTTTAGAGTGATTTACACAGAGAAGATTGGCTCTCCATATGCTTGATATGCTTGATGTTTAAGAGTGTTTACTTTTCAGCACTGATTTTATACTCTGCATCAAAGCTCATTCGATTTTAATGACTTGAATCCAATTCCCTTCTAATGGGTTTAACCATCTTGTTATGCTAAGCAAATTTGTAATTTTGAGTTTAGCTGTTTCCAACCTCACTGCCTCTAAAAACAAAAATGGTCCCCTTAGCACTGGTGTTAAGTGTCAGACTACTCCACTAATCACTGACCTGAAGGCTGTTGAATACATAATGTATGCTCTCTCATGCCCTCCATTATTTCTCATCACCCTCCCATCTCCCAAGAGGCTTGTTTATCTGTTGCCATTTGTATTTACTGACAAGTCAAACTGTTTTGTTTAAGATCACTGCAGGTGGAAGGGAGTATGGCCCATTTTGTGGCAAGACCCCACCAAGAAAAATAGAGACAGGAACTCACAAAGTGCATGTGACCTTCCGCTCAGACGGTTCTGGGAAAAACAAAGGCTGGAAGATCAAGTATACCAGCACAGGTAGTTTACAACCCCCTATTATGTACCTTTATGGGAAGTAAAGCATAATGCATACCCAACCTCAGTTTATTTTGTGATAATGAGCAGCTAACTGTGCATAATCCTACATATTAAATTACTACTACATATTAATTAAATAGATATGTGTGTCACGGGAGCTGCTAACAGGAAGCACACGAAGATTCAAACAAAATAGTCTTTAATCCAAATATCTCACAGACATAACACACCATAACATTAACGACTTAAATACACAGAGAAGCAAAAGAGCTAATTAATGGGCAACAGGTGAATGGGATACAATCAAGGGATCTAACTAGCACACACTAGGAAACTGGTTCACACAGGCAAACAGGCACAGAACTGAAACATATCAAAACCCTTACAATGTGGACATAAAATATTGATTTGTGTTGAAATTATTTAAAAATCTTACCTGTATATTATCTTAAAAATATTGGCCACTACAATGTATAAAACAATCAGCCTAGTGACAAATCAAACAAATGCAAACAAATGCAACGCCGGCTTCAATTACCAAATGAGTGGACCAACATTGCCATGAATGACGTTAAATATACACTGAAGCAACAGTCGAGTTCCGGAAGTAAAAATCCCATAGGGGAATTGATTTTGAATTATAAATTTTAAACCTTTAAAGAAGACCTGTGAGCTACTATGTTGTTAATCAATGGTATATGCTTTTGTTGAAGCCATCAGCCTGCATTATTTCATCTTACGTTTTAAACAATCATGTTCAATAGCAGAATACCTGGTAAAAAAAACTACACTACCCATTTTTCTGCAAAGAAATCTTCACCAATCAGAAAATTTCAACAAGCAAATTGCACCAGAAGAACTCTTTAGCACTAATCAAGTCAGTCACCCTAAGCTCTCAAACTACTTAAATACATGCATAATTTGCAATAAATGTACAATATGTTGTTTTTACAAATATGATCAACATCTTATAAATCAGTAGTTTTATATTCATCCAGAGTTTTTAGTTTTAGATTGTAATTGGCATACTTCATGAGATTGTAGTTCTTTTCCCTATCAAATGTGTTAAAGTTAAGGTAGGTAATTTTCAGAGGCTAGCAATAGCAAGCTAGCTTTGAAAGCATAAGATCCCACCCTCCCTTCAGAGCGTCTCCAAAGCCACTCCTCCTCCAAAACACAGGCAAACAAAATTGTCACAAGAAACGGCATTAAACTAAGCACATACAATAATAATGAGCATCAGCTTAAAGAGCACTGACCTGTACCACCTGACTGCTGCTGGTTCATCTCGGCGTTGATTAGTGTTAATTGCGGAGGTATAAAAATACATACAATGACAAGGTAGGCATCATATCTTTGCATTCGGACCGAATTCAATGATTGGACGAAAATCTTTTGGTCCACATACAATAATATATACATATAAATACACTTAGACCACTTAACTTAGTGATTGCTATCAGGATGTGAAGAGACTTTCAACCAGTAACAAAAAATATTTCTGGAACAAATCGCTTGCCCTGCCTTTAAGTAAACAGTCATTTTGTCTTTTTGTCCGAATTTCAAATATTAACATATTTTTAAAAATGTGTTCAAATTAAAGTTGTAATGTGATTACCTTGTAGCTGCTTTGTTTGGTTCAAGACTTATAACTCTTAAAGGAACACTCCACCGTTTTTTGAAATAGGGCTTATTCACCATCTTTCCTACATTTAGATAGGTGGGCAAATGCATTTTTGTCTCAGTGCATGCATTGTTTTAGTTTGGCAGCGTGCTGATAGCTTAGCTTAGCATAATGAATGGAATCCTTTGTTGCCAGCTAGCATGTCATGAGTAAAAGTGATCAAAAATAAAAAAAACGAATTACTTCTTGTGGCCTGCGTATTCACAACGAGTACAAATAGCAATGCAGATTAAGACTAGGTGATTTCCTAGGCATATATTGACTTGGGACTATATTGGGGGGAAGCACAGGCGAAGCACTGCTACTTGGGCGCAGAGATGTCACACAACACCTGAAATCCCCCAACTTCCGTCAACATACCAGCGTGAATAGTAGCCGGCTATGTTTCCTACAGTAGACATAGTGAATGGCGATGAACATGGCGGATTTTGTGAGAGACGAAGAGGGTGACTACTCAGACAGTCAAGAGCCAGAACCATACCTCTATGAACCAGAGTTTTCAGAAGAGGAGCTGCGTGCTTTGGAAATAGAACGACAGGAGGAGGAGGTTGCGATCGCTCAACAGCCTGAGGACGTGAGGATGAGAGCCAACACGAACTGGTGGTGAGTGTGATATCACTGCGCCCAAGTAGCAGTGCTTCGCCTGTGCTTCAACCCAATATAGTCCCAAGTCAATATCTGCCTAGGAAATCACCTAGTCTTAATCTGCATTGCTATTTGTACTCGTTGTGAATACGCAGGCTACAGGAAGTAATTCGTTTTTAACATTTTTTTATCACTTTTACTCATGACATGCTAGCTGGCAACAAAGGATTCCATTCATTATGCTAAGCTAAGCTAGCGGTGGCGCTTCCAAACTAAAACAATGCATGCACTGAGACAAAAATGCATTTGCCCACCTATCTAAATGTAGGAAAGACGGTGAATAAGCCCTATTTCAAAAAATGGTGGAGTGTTCTTTTAAACAAAGACCTTTTTAAAACCCCTATGGGAAAAATACTTCGCTGACACTGTTGCACTCTTTTAGGAAAGGGCTGACCGCTGAATACTATCATTGAACAATAGGAATCAAGTGTTCCAGAATGTGTGTAATAATAATGATTAATATGGTGTTTACCTTACATTTGTTTCGTGTGGATTCTCTCTCAAGCACATTTCAAGAAAATGATGAATGGTGTGCAATCTACCAAAAAATAAATGTTTTGAAGCAGGGTTTCAGATCTGATGGCTGTCTCCAGACATTTTAGACATGATGCATTAAGAATCAAATAAACATTTAAATGACAAGTCAATGGCCTGGTTTCCCGAATGTGTGTTTTCATTACTGTTCCCTTCTCTCACAGCCCAGCCATGCCCAAACCCCGTGACTCCTCGACACGGACATATCCAGCCCCAGCAGTCTCAGTACATCATGACAGACACCTTCAATGTCACGTGTCAGCTGGGCTATGAATTAATTCTGGTAACCATTTTTCCTCTTTTACTTTCTCTAAGATTTAAGAAAAAGAGCTTGGTATGCTATATAGAGTGTTAAAAGTGACTTTTTGGATCTTAAGGGGGAGGAAGCTTTGCCCTTTTATCAAGCCACATGCCTGAAGGGTGGATTTTGGGATGGACCGCTGCCTGACTGCATCAGTAAGTTGCTCAAGAATCCCAGATAAGCATGAAGTGTGTATAATCGTCAATGGGGGTTTACTGCAACAAAGAGGAGGTACGTTTTAAAACCTAAGGTGTTATTTCAAGCTGAAGTGGGTGAAATTCTGACTGTGGTAATTCTGGGATGAAATCGTGATGACACATGACAAAAGCACATTTCAGATATGCATTTTATCATGAAAAAATACAATGGAAAAAGGGGATGATAACAATATGTACTTGGTAAAATGAATGATTAAAACTGCAACAAAAACAAATTTTTTTTGCATGAAAAATCTAAACATGCAATTAAATTAAAAACTAATTCAGAAGTAAAATTATTGTTTTCAGAAAAATCTATTTTTCTGATCTCATTGGCATATATTTTTTGAGGTGTGGATTCATTTAACATATTCTTGTTTTTTCTTTTCTTTTGCTTCTCAAGTAAATTTATGTTATTGTTAGTAATTTCAACACTTTTATTAGGAAACAAAACTAAAATTCTGATTAAGAAATATTTTTTTCCTGTAAAAAACAGTGGTTCAACATTGCTTATTAAATTATTTATAAAATTAAAAAATGTATGCCAAACTGTAGGAATGATTATACAAGGTTATTTAAAACATGTTAAAATGTGCTGAAATAACAAACACAAATAATAAAAAGACAAGAAAAAATAATACAAAGAAAGAAAAATAAGCAGATTCAATTCAAAATGAAAGCGACACATAATCAACCGTAAACAGATTTTAAGAGCCAGATATTTATATGACATTTATTAAACTAAATAAAAAAAAAAATGGAAATGCTTAGGTTTTGGCAACACTGTCATTCTTTGTCTATAAACTGTCAGTTACCAAATGCCCTTCTTTTGCAGTTGTTGATTGTGGAGAGCCTGTTGAAGTGCATAATGCAAGTGTGAAATTCACCAAGACCACATATAAATCTGTGATCACGTATTCCTGTAATGAATTCTACGCAATCGAGGCTGGAAATAATGGTAAGGTGCATGGCACAGGATAGCAAGACACTGTACTAATCAATCATCACTGGAGGTTTACAGCAATCCTTTTCTCTCTGAAATTAGGAGTCTATACCTGTGCACATGACGGCTACTGGAGAGATGCCCTGGGTGGAAAAATACACCAGATATGTTCACCCAGTGAGTTTTAGTTTAATGCAAATGGTTTAACAGATGGTTTATGTTTTAATATACTGTACACTACCATCAAAAGTTTGGACACGTTTGACTGAATTTGTTTTTCAGGATCTCAAAACCTTCCTATCCAAAAGTCTTAAATGCTCAAAGTAGTAGACAAATATAAACTTATATTAAACTAATATGAAATATAACATTTTAAGTTTTTAAAGGGATAGTTAACCCAAAAATGAAAATTCTGTCATCATTTACTCCCCCTCAAACCTGTAACACAAAAGAAGATATTTTGAAGAATACGGGAAAACCAAACAATTGATGGGCCCTGAGAATGTGCAGAACTGTAATCTAAAGGGTGGCTCAGATCTTTTTTTTGGTTACTAAAATGGAAGTATGAAAATTATTTAACGGTTTTGAGCAGTGCTTCTCAGCCAGGGTGCAGCAAGCTTCTAAAGGGACCTCTAGCATATATGACTTTTAAAAAAAATCAAGATATTGCTTATTTTATTTAAAAAAAATTGTCTTTGAAAAAAACAGAATTCCCTAAGCCTTGGAAAACGTGTGGTTTCTAGGCCTGGAAATTCATGAGCACTTTTAGAATTAATTTTTTTTTTAGAACATTTTTTTTTTAGATGTGCCAAACTTTCAAATTTGAGTAAAAAAAAATACTTTTAAAATATCCTTAATCCTTATCCAGTTTATAATGAACAACTGGAAAAATCATGGGGCCTTTGAAAAAAAAAGTTGAGAACTACTGGTTTGTAGGAAAATTGAGGAAAAAAATGTCCACATTTTTTCCTGGTAGTTTATATCAGTGTCACATTGTCTAAACACTAATCTGATGTCTGCCATTTCTGTAAGTTTGTGGACAGCCTGAGAAAAAGCTATCCAAGGTGATTGGCGGGGAGAATGCAGAAAAGAACGAGATTCCCTGGCAGGTCATGATACGAATGGGTCCCAGGTTCATCGGTGGCGCTTCTCTCGTGTCAGACAACTGGGTCCTCACTGCCGCTCATGTCCTGAAAAGCTACGCAGACACTTCCCAGCTGCAGCTGAAGATGGGCACAGTCAAACACCAGGACAATGAGGCGGTCGTCGGCATTCCACAGAAAATCTTTGTTCACCCTCAGTACCATCACGATAACGTTAATTTCAACCATGACATTGCCCTGATTAAACTGGAGTATAAGGTACCTGTCAGTAAAGCCGTCATGCCTGTGTGTTTGCCTGGAAGGGAAGAGCGGTTTGTTTTGAAGGTTAATGATGTCGGGAAGGTGTCTGGGTGGGGTGTGTGGAATACAAACAGACCTGCATTATTTTCCAATAATCTCCAGTACGTACATTTACCCGTCACTGATTTTGAGGACTGTAAGGCTAAATATGACTCCACAGTGACGGCTAAAGGGAAACTAGTAGTGACAGAGAATATGATATGTGCTGGGTTTGCTCAGGGAGGAAAAGATTCCTGCCAGGGGGACAGTGGAGGGCCCTATGCATTTTTTGACAATCAGAGTAAAAGCTGGTTCATAGGCGGTATTGTGTCATGGGGTCAAGGCTGCGCCCAGGCTGGGTATTATGGGGTTTATACCAAAGTGAGCAATTACCTTCCGTGGATTGAAGAAATCATGTCAAAAAACAGTTGAAACAGTGTTCAAAATGTTTGACTATGATTTGATATGGATTTATCATTCGGCAAATTATTGTTAATTATTTTTACCATGACAGCACTGCATGTAGGCTATCAGTCATTCACTTATTTTTTTGGTTATTATTTTATTAATCTTGGTTTTGTACAGCACTTTGGTCGGCACTTGCTGTTTTTAAAAGTGCTAAATAAATAAAGTAAACTAAATAAACTAAACTGACATTTTGTATTCACTTATTTGCTTTTTGGGGTACCAAACAAATAAAATATACTCTTCATAATATATATATATAAAACTAAATACATTCTTTCAAACACTTTGTCACATGCCAGGGACTATAATTTCTTGCAGAAAGATGTCAATGCATTTGCTTAGTAAAATATAGGTTAATAAAATTAATATTTATAAAATTATGTAGTGAAAGTAAAAGACAAAAGAGGGTGTGCTACATTGTGAATTATTTTTACGTTGATTAATAATTATTTTCTTCAAAAATTGAAAATGCATAACCCAGAGTTACTTGTTTCATTTTCACAAAGCCATTGGTGTCAATGCAGAGGTGTTTGTTTAAAAGTCAAGTAAGCTCAGACATCATGATTTACAGTCATTAAGTTCTTATGCATTATGCATCTGATCTCAGAGTCCCTCCGTTGTCTTCTATCAGCAGCAGGGACCGTACGGTCTCTCCAGCCCTGTGTAATTACCTCTCCAGTGCTATTTTGGCCCTGTGGAGTTCTAATCATTCTCAAGCCTACTTCAACCTGTGTCCTATCGCAATAACTCAAGGTATGAACAACTGAAAAGTTTACTGCAAATACTGCATGCATTCGAAGCAACATATCATACCAACATTTACCATTTAAATACATTCATAACTAAACCAACACAACAGTAAGACAAGCATCACTATAGCCTTTTGCTTGGGATTTGAATAAACTCTTAACCCTGTAATTTTGTGCTATACAGACATGCACGATACCTCAGATAGCATCACTTGTTGATTAGAGGTGAGCTATAATGTCTTTTGCTGAGAAGAAAATATCAGTAGGTGGCGAGAATGAGTGAGTCATTTATTCATTCAGTAACAAAACAAGTGGCGGTTTTAAAGAGTCATTAAATCATTCACTCCAAAGATTCGTTCAGAATAAAATGAAACAGTGGACAATCGGGGTCGCATATAATTTAACCTAATATGGAACTATTTTCATTTAAAAATAACTTGCAATATTGTGTTTAAAATGTGAGCTACTCAATGTGAGGCAACGTGCTGTTGTTCTGAATAGTGGCATGATTGACTGCGTCACGCTTATTGTGAATATAGAGCTCACCTCACACTCGAGGAGGAAAAACGCACGTAGGCCAGTTTTACTCAGAGGTCCAAACTGAGCAGAAATATGCCATTTGTTGCAGATATTATTTATATGTACAAAAATTAAGACGGAATTTTGATAGCGTGTAATGTAAATCAATTATAATTTTATACAGTATACTTAACAGACTAAGCTAGGCTACTAAGTCAAATCTCTAGTTTTAATTGGGGCAAAACGTGCAATGAAATGCAATACAACGACGATTGTGAGATGTTCAAATATGCATGTATCATCTTAAAATATAAATAACACTTACTATTCTATATTTAAACAACAAAAACAACAACAACAACCTGGCTACTATGCTAGACTAACTGGGACTAGTCACAGCAATTACATAGGCCTATTGTTTCCCTTTTGTTGGTTTGATTGCTTCTATTATTCTCCTCATTTGTAAATCTCTTTGGATAAGTGTCTGGTAAATGATTAAATGTAAATTGAAATGTATTCTTATGTTTAAGAATAATAAAGTTATTATTATGTTTATAAAAATCCTTTAGTAATTAATGTATCAAATATAATACAGTAGGCTTTATAGGGTTAAATACATACACACACACACACACACATATATTCTTACTTCAACTCAACTCAACTAGTCTCATTTGATATCTTGCTTTTTCTAGACTCATATTCACATATTCTTCAGCCTGTTAATCTCAGTATGCTAGCAGGATTCAGTGAATGATCAATGCACTGTGGTTGTGCCCTGCATGACACAGCCAATCCATCATGCAACAACAGACCCCAGTTGAAGCTGTGGTCACGCTTGTCTGGTAGATAGTACATAATTCACAGTTGATTTGCTTGCTTCAGGTGGTCAGCGTTCAGTGATGTGAGGGCAGGGTGGGCGCAGTGTCACGCATTGATCCGGCACACTGACATTATACCAACAATCAGAGGCAGCTAATAAAAAGCTTCCTTAAAAAGAGCATTTAATCTGGCTGCTTATTTTCTAATACGTCATATGCACATTATAAAGACCAACAGATGAAGACTTACCATTATAATTACCACACAAATAGGAAGCTTGTCAAATATATAAGGTAAAAATTATCAGAATAAAGACATGACTTTGCAACAGTCTTGTCTTTATTCTGATTACTGAGGAAATAATCTGTTAAGGGTTTCAAGACTAGAACAGTAGACTTGGTGACTGCATACATACCAGTCTAATGAATTCCTTGGTAACAACTCTATATCTCTGTTGAATTGATATTCTGATCACAAGCATATAGTCTAACAATGGCCAGAATTCAAAAATTTAAATCAAAAGTACAACATCACAGCCACAAAACAGCACAAGACTGTCCAAATGTCTTCACAACCCCGCCCAACACCAATCAAAGCTTACATATGCTCATTACAACGCAAGGTAGGACTACATCCGCACGGAAAAAGATGCTTTTAACAAGACATTCTTGGTGAATAGGAACAGACTAGCAGGTCTCTTCATTAGTTTATCAAATGGAAATTTTATCTACATGCATTACCATTCTCAGTGCTCTCTGACAAGCTGAAATATTTTTTTAATCATTATGGAACTCGATAATACAATTTACATTCATGCCCAAAACTAAATGTCAAAATATTTTTATAAGTCTAATAAGAATATCTGACATCATTTGACGTTTCAAGTAGTGTTGTGAACAGTACCACAACAAAATATGCACCCCATGGGCTTAATTGCTAACATTTTCAATTTGACACATTTAGTGAACCTTGCAATACCACTGTAATATATTCCTTCACTGAGCAATATCATAAAGCAGCATTAAATGTTTCTATTAGGTATTAAAATGCCATGTCTGCCAGCATGTATTACAGGTGATGAAATTAAGATTGGACATGTTGTATTTGGAACAATCAATAATCAATTTAACTCCCTTTTGAAATAATTATTAACATTAGATTTTCAATAAATTGTGTACTTGCTTTGTTATTTCTTTTTCACCAATTAACTTGTAAATCACATAGTATAGGATTGTTATCACCAAACAACCTCCTGAATGACTGGTGGTGGCTTAAATTAAAGCTAATGTATAAGAAACATAGCTTTAAAAAAAATCACTTATGTGGATTACTGACTAAAGAAAACAATAGTTCTTAATCCATATGTTGTATATATATATATAAAAAAAACTTTGGCATTTCCATACAATATACTTTCATCGAAATAATCAGTCTCTAAAAAAATGGCTTATTTTTTTTTACATGAAATGTTATGAAGTAGTCCAAGAATATAGACTAGAATAAATGTGTTGTATATTGTCAGTGCGTGTGTTTTTTGCTGCGTTTAGCTCGGGTCTCTCTCTCAGCTTGTGGTTGTGAAGTGGACTGGTTTTGAGCGCTGATGGATTGCAGGGCTTGAACTCGCTTTAGGCGTTTACCGAGCTCACTTTCACATGCCTGGACCAGCACTGATGTCCTTTCACTGTCCGATCCCAACACCTCCATCATGACCTCCACTCCCTGCCTCATCACCATCTACATAAACAAATGCATCCATATATGAGACCATAATACTAAATTAGTCATCTTAATTTACCAAACACACAAAAGCATCATTATTTTTATTAATATGAATGAATTAATATAATTAATAGGTATTTCTCTTTTTCAAAAACACTCATTTTTTTATTAAACTGTTTGCAGATACTCCTGTGTCTTACGCTCATTCATACCACTGAAAAGTGTGAGTGCCCCCTATTGATATATGACTGAAAGTACAATTATTTTTATTTTATTTTTTAAGTCTACATGACATCAAAATTGACCCTAAGGTATGTAATGCCTACTTTCCACAATTCAATCAATTCCCAATGGATAAAAATCAAGTCCTGCCTTCAATTTCATTTCAGTTGAATATCCTGTTACACTCAGATTACAGAAGCAGAATGGGTTGTGAACAGTGTTCATGCCTTTCACTCTCTAGTGTATTAAAATGATAAATGTTAACTTTTTTTTGCTTAAAATCACCATGAAATCAAAACTGAAAATTCTTATTTATTTTTTATGGAATATTGGAGTATTTATTCTAAATGATTTGTCTGTGCACATCATTTTTTTTTTTAAAATTAATGTACCCTCATAATCTTTAATCAAAATAACTTCCTCTCTTGCAGAAACATCTCTTCTCTTCTCTGATGATGTGTTTACTGGTGTGAGGTGGGACAACCTGTCACTCACATGACATCACAGCAATAGCAAACCACAACCATCCAATCAATTCCCGTTTCACTCAGATATGTCACAATAGAGAAGAAAAGACTAATAGCAACTTCTGTTTCATGCAGACTTTATGAAATCTTACAACACTGTTGTGGTTGGATATCATACCTGTAGCTCCTCATTGGACAGTCTGGTCTCTGGGTATTTTTTGTCCTTCAGAACCATTAGCGTTGTGGAGCTGAACCCTGCTGCGGCCTCCACCTGCACCCCATCTGTCTCATCTAGTTTAGCGCCTGCAGCAATGACAGTGGTTAACATCCCGAAAGCGCTGGAAAGATTAGGGCTGTCACAAAAACAGATAAGCTGTTGATCATCTAGGCTGCTACTTTTCTTCATTCCACCAAGTAATGATGAAATGAACTTGTATGAACTGGTACAATATTTAAAATAGCTCTGCGACACCATCTAGTGGCAGCAGAGTCAAAGCAACACAGTAAATAACATGGTGTCACAGTTAACTTGGGGATCTTTCATAATATTGCTGGTATCTATATTTGCTTTAAAGAGGACCTATTTTTATTTGACATTTTCTACTTTCTTTAGTGTGTAATGTTGCTGTTTGAGCATGAAACATGTCTGCAAAGTTACAAAGTCTACTCCATAGGGAGTTATTCTCTATATATCTACTATCTGCGCGCACTGTTTCTGAACTTCCTGAAACGCCTCCATTGTAGTCTTGAGTTTTCTTCCAAGAAAGTACACGTCACAATATTCATTTAAATAATTTCCGCCCAAGGCATACATAAAAAAAGGGGGTGAGGCCTGGTAGAGTTGCGTTAGTAGTGTGTTGAAACTTGCGTTATGGTAAAGAGTGTGACATTTCTGAAACATGCGTCCATTGAAGCAGTCGACCATTCAGAGAACACTGCACTTTTCGGAAGGAGGGGCTTCATAGAGACAGGAACTAAACAGAGCGTTACTGACAGACTGGGAAGAGAGGTGCTGCAACAATAGCCGAACAGTAAGGAACGGTTCCTGTTATATTTCCCCATTGAGCTTTGTTCAGCGCGTCACTATTACAAGCCGTTCTTTCCCGGAAAATTCCCGGAATTTTCAGCGCGGTTGGCTAACCATGCTGAACCGTGCTGGTAAAATGCGTGTAGTGACGTTGTCACTCAGGATCGGTCACTTGTCTGTTGCCTGGCTTCCAGTTTCTCTGTAGCTGTCCAAGCATGCTATCTGAGTGAAGTTACCACAAGTTAATAATAAAATTAAAAGAAATATCCGATCATCCTCCATAACGTGGTTGCTATTTACATCTTATACCGTCTGTAAACCCTTGCATTACCAAGGCAAAGACTGACACATTTATATTACAATCCAAAGAGAGGCCGTTATCAGCCCCACAGAGCAAAATGAAACCACATCTGTACCGGCTGGGCCGGATCAGCACGGAATGGAACGGTTTGGCCCGACGGTGTCAAAGCGGCTAATGTAAAATATGTGAAAAATAATATTTTGGAACATTTAAGCATGAAAACCTATTCTAGTAGACCTCAAAAACAAAATCTGATGATCATAATATATGGCATGTTTAAACATATTCCTACTTTTTTCTTGTGGGTCCAAGGCGCCTTCTCGCTCCATGGCTTTCAAATAGAGCCTCAGTAACTCTCTGGACTGTCTCTCGTCTTCCCTGCGGTCCAGCATTCTCTGCAGCGTGTCCTGTAGGACCTGGCTTTTCTGCTGTGAGAAGTTCAACGCCGCAGCCAGATCTGAGCATGGCACCTCAATCAAACTCTGTAACACATTTTTATACATTTATTCTCTGAAAACCACAGTAAAACATTAGCTATTTACACAATATAACCATACATGTAAAGGATAGAGGTCTTTATGTGGCAAAGTAAAAAGGCAAAATCAAGCAGACCTGTAAATTTGCCTCGGACATAAGGATAATACTGGCCAAGTCCTGTCTGAGCTGCTCTGCCAAACTGCGCCAAGATTCAAACCCATCAACATCGTCCTTTCCATCTATCTCCAGATTAGCAGACTCTATGCAAGGCTGTGCTGTGCCTCCATCAACTAGACAAATCATAATAAGTTTAGATTAGTAATGATGAGCTGAACAAATAGTAATAAAAATATGCTGGAATAGGCTATATCTCACTTTGATGAGTATGCATCCATATTTCATCTGCATGCAACATCATGAATTTTGTATTTGCTGGCAGACACAGAAAGTAAGCTTCATCTTCTACGATGGTCCCATCTTCTTCTAGCACCACTGAGACTGATGCACTGGGACTAAACCCTAGAACCTCACCCCCTGTGAGAGATGAAGAGAATGTGTCAAATGACAAATAGAGCACAGGATGAATTAACTGTCAATCTTAAGAAATGAGTAATGGCCTACTTTGTTTGTTTGCTTGCTTGCTTTTTAAAGCCATGCCAGCTGCTTTGGCTATTTTCATGGTGCATAATAAATTGGGTTATTCAATATATATATATATTTATATATAAACATTCGGGTTATATAACTATATATATAACTTCGGGTTAACTTGATTCAAAACATTGTCAAGGGTATAAACTGAATAAAACAGTAGGAATATTACAATCCAATAAAAAAAAAAAAATCATAGAAATTAACAGACAATGAGCTATGTTAGGAAATGATGTACATATAGGCTTATTGGATAAAAAAAAAACATGCTGAAAATGCCTTCACACCTCTTTAACATATTTAGAGGTGATGCAAAATACTTGGAGAGAAATCAATAATGGGAAAAACATTAAAGAATGTATGTAATGTAACATTAATTTTAATGGCATTTTTGGCTGAACTATTAGCATGTCATAGGACCTGTTTTTGTTTCAGTTGTGCTATATTTATAATAAATAATATTTTTATTCATTTATAAAAAAAAAAAAAATTGATCCTCCTGTACACAAAGATTCTCTCTTTAACAATTCTGAATCGATTCCGAAAACCTTAGATTTTTTAAATGTATTTATATTTAAATAAATTATCAGTTAGATCATCATTATTATTTTTCTTATTAATACTTTAACCCATTAATTAAACATTACTCTCATGTGTCTATATTGATCTTTATGTTCTAAAATTAGGCTATTTTAAACTTTTCTCTTACATTCAATCAATTTGCCTAAATTAAAAGTTTTTATAATCCTGTTTATTTCTGCATGTATGCTAAGTTTCTAACGGCGCACTTAAAAGAAGTCATATAAACTTCCACCTGAATTCAGGGTGAAGTGAACTCATTTATTTTCAAACCCACCTTTTAATTTGAGTTGATCCAGAGAGGTCACAGCCAGCCCATAACACTTCTGTCGACTAATGTTACACACTTTACATACTTTTAATTCTGTCATGATGATAGTCAAAGTTCAGAGTGCATAATGTAGTATCTTCAGTGCCTCACACTTTGTTCTTGGGTGTTATTTTTGAGTCGGAATACACATAAATCCCGTTAAACTTAATATTGTCACCCTCTGCTTGACATATTTCTGCTTCCGTGTTTTGAAATGTGCTGCTCGAATAGTAATGTGAGCGAATCGTTCTTTTGATTAGAATCTTTTTAATGAGTCAATTGAACCGATTTACAAAACCGGACTGAACTCTTAGTGTATAATAATCATCACTTTGAACTGGTTCTTTGAAACGAACTGTTCAAAAGAACTGCCCAGTGAGACTCGAACTTCGTATCACTAGTTCAGACCAGAGCCATTGAGAGAAGAATGGCATTGGTTCAGACTAAAGCAATCGAGCACAGTTGAACCGTTAGCTTCGTTAGCTTCCTGGCTAGTAGCTCTGAGAAGATGGCATCCTCGGACCAACCTGACCAGCAAAATCAGGTAGCTGATAAAATTTCTCCAGTTAGCAACTTGTATTTTGCTTGTTCGACCGTGGACCTGCATAGTAAACGCACAATTTGTCACGTTTTAATTATTGATATACTCATAATCTGGCTGTCCCATGTTGTTTAGGAAAAAGTTTTAGCTGGTTTGCTAGCGTCCTGCTCACTGTCATCCCATGCAGTAAGACAGATGTGTGTGACAGGTGCAGGCCACAGAGAATAGTGCATTCGGGAGATTTCACGGCGGATCTTTGTGTCTGGATCTGTTAAAATTAAGCACCTTGGGGACAGTTATCACCTATTATTTGTTATGTTCAGTCAGGGGTCAGTGACCCTGAAAACATGACACAGGTCACATCAGGGGCGTAACCATCATTTCACCATACCATATTTTTAAAACCAGTAATTGACATCTTTTATTTCTTGCTTTTAATTGGCTAAGAAATCAAATACACTGAACAATAACTTATCATTTCTATTCTAAAATATTTCCCTATGTTTTCCTAATGCCAATTTAATGATTGGTTTAATGTAATACAAACAAGTGTGCATTAAGTAATCATGGATTTTATACAATGCAAAAAAGTATTATTTTTTTTTAATCACAGAAGGCAGAACATAGGCTACTTTCTATACTGTAATAAAGGCTATGGCAATTAGCACTGCATTATTATTGTTATAACAATTCCCAGAGATGGCTTAAAAAAAACACATAAAATATCGTCGTAATCGTGTGTTTATTGTCTTCATGTTTCATCAGTCAAAATGTTTCTGGCTTTTTATTCAGTTACAGCCATAGCTTGATGCCCTTGTCTATATAAGGATTTCCTGGAATGTCTTAAGTTATTACTTCTATGAGTCCGTTCTGGAATTTCTGTAAGAGTATGGCTCTTCAGTTCTGGCTTCCAGTATGAATGAAACTTGCATTACATGAGAGTGTTAACACTTCATAATGCTTACATTGCCTGGTTTTGGATAAGAAAAAACGTCCGGTCTTGCATAGAATATATTATCTCTTTAAATTTGAATCTAGATTGATTTACATTTTCACATGAAAACCTGAAATAAAGTGCGGGGGACGAATTGACATGCGGGATCCCTCCTTGTGCTCATCTGTCTTAGTCTCAGAAAAGTTTTTTTCTGTGTTTACTGCTAAAGTAAAAGCTTTATTAATGCAATGTTTCAGCAACAAATTAAATTGATTGTTTACCCAAAAATGAACAGTCTGTCATCATTTACCCACCTTGATGTGCCAGACCTGAATGTAAAAGAACGGTAAATGAGAGAGATGGTGTCTTAGATTCAGGGGTGATACAATATAATTGGAGGACAGTCGATATTTGGAAAAACATTAAATAATGTATAAACATAATTTTTAGATATATAATTTATAATAAAGTCAGAGTTTATTTTTTAAAATATATATTGTATATTATTCTTTTATTCTAATAGCATATCTTATTACGTTAACCCATTAATAAAATTGTATTACTTGTATTTTTTTTCTTTACTCATCTTTATGTTCTAAAATGATTTTAAACTTGAGTCTTATATATCCCTTTAAATTATGTAAAATATGTAAAGCATTAATTATAACCTTTAAAATGTGCTATATAAATCAGCAACAAAGGCATACCTCACCCAAAAATGAACAGTCTGTCATTATTTACAAACCTTCATGTTGTTCCAAACCTGTATTAATTTCTTCACTAGGACACAAAACGAGATGTTAGGCAGAATGACATCCACCATTCATTTCTATTGCATATTTAGATTTTTTTAAATGATGGCAGACTCTTCATTTTTGGGGAAAGTAGGCCTATCCCTTAAACTAAATGCTGTTGTAATGCATTTAATGTCTCAGATTTAAGAATAGGATATGAATCTTCTTGGTTGATTATTCTTATGCATTTTTATCTATTAAATACTATGCTGTAAACATATACAAATATAGGTGAATTTTATGACTGTTTAAGATGCTTATTTTGAATTAATTTATTGCAAGTAGCCTAATACAGGACGCCGTCGCCTAGCCTGTATTATGAGTACTAGTTAATGACGGTTGCTGAGTGAGTTTTGCTCAGTCATTGTGTTAACCCTCTTGGTCTGTGTTGGTGCAGTGTGAAAATTACAGTTATGATTCTTAACATACTAAATCTATTGCCAGCTTTAGAATATTTGAAGTGTTGCCGTTTGTTGGGACAGTGTGAACCAGCCTGAATAAGAAGTTGGGAGTATTGAAATGCCTTTAGTACAATCAGGTTTTGGAGGGTCTGCAGCTCTCAGTCTACTACATTCACAGCAGACAGAGTAGCCTAGTAAGCCTACCCTAGGTTAAATATTTATGCAGGTAAAAATATAGTGATGTAGCCTACACTTTTGTGGTCAGTAAGATTTTTTGTTTGTTTGTTTTAAAGAATGCATTTTATTTAAAAAGGATGCGTTAGAGCTAGGGTGTGCAGTTTAGGGGCTAGCAATAGCGAGCTAGCTTTGAAAGCTTAAGATCCCACCCTTCCTTCAGAGCGTCTCCAAAGCCACTCCTCCTCCAAAACACATGACGCACATCACCAGACCAGAGCAGAGTCTGCAAAGCGCCACGAGAGACCACGTTAAATTCCCTCATGTCTCAAAGCACAAAACATTACAATAATAATGAATGCAAACAACTTTGAGAGCTCCGACTTATACCAAAGTCCCTTTCAAGGAAAGTCTGTTCACTAGGTGGCCGTATTTGCAACGCCTCCGGGTAGCTATTTCGGGCATCCAAGACCAAGTCCTGTCTACCTGAATGGGGGAATCCTGAAATCTCAAAAACATCTTGCAGAACACAATTGAATAACATTTCAAATCACCAACAAAATCTGACATGGACTGCCCCATAAATGTTGTTTATTATGCTCAAATAGCGTTTAAAAAGCGTATTTTACTAGATCCGCCAATGCGCATGTGCATGTTCAGAACACTGAGTGTTTCTGTAGCAACTGGAGCTTCTAACGGCAGTGATGCAACAACTTTATCAATCAGCGATTGGCTCTTATATTTAGAAGGCGGGACTTAATCTGCCATATTCCATGTTGCACTTTCTCCCATTAAAATGAGTGCACTATCTTTGTATATCTATCTAAAGTCTTTGTACCACCTGACTGCTGCAGATCGCATTGATAGTTGACAGAAATTGCCATAGAGTTTGAGGATGTGAACAGCTCTGAGTAGAATGTCAGGGGTGCCATCTTGCAATTAGAGCATGACGTGAACGCAGCATAAGCTCATTGTTTTGGTTCAGGAGGAACTATAAAAGGTGGCTGCTGTTTGTTTGCTGTGCTCAGTGTCTGTCTGTCTACCAGTCTGCTTAAAGGGATAGTTCACTTTGAAATTAAATTTTGGTATGTTTTAGCTTACCTCAAGGGCATCCAATATGTAGCTGTCTTTTTTTCCGCAGTAGTTTCAATTTTGATATTTTTAGGTCAAACCGTTCTTGTCTCTCAGTCATATTATGCAGGTATGTGGTCACTGTCTCAAAGAGCATGCACAGAGAAGTCCAAATTAAAACAATTCCCCATCGTCCAAATTAAACAATTCCCCATCGTAAGTACACATTGTTGGCCTAAGACACGAAACGAACGGTTTGTGTGAGAAAACGAACAGTATTTATATAGTTTTTACCTCTTGTAACACAGCCACGTCCAAGTGATCTGAGGGCGCACTCGCATCCTGCTGTGTGACGTGTGCGCAGACTGGTGCATAGATATATACACTAGATGTCGCCTTGGCTACGGCATTCGTTAAGAACTGCGTAGCCAAGGCGACATCTAGTGTATATATCTATGCACCAGTCTGCACCAGATCACTTGGACGTGGCTGTGTTACAAGAGGTAAAAACTATATAAATACTGTTCGTTTTCTCACACAAACCGCTCGTTTCGTGTCTTAGGCCATCAGTGTGTACTTACGATGGGGAATTGTTTAATTTTGGACGATGGGGAATTGTTTTATGGAACATGCTAATGACGTGAACAGAGTGTATAGGTTAACAGGCAGGTATGGCATCCTATCATTGCATTCGGACCGAAATGTGACTGAAAAAGTGTTTATGAAAAACTCTGCCTACCACTTAAATTAATTGAAAAATATCAATAAATTAATCATTTTTATATTCTTTAAAAAATCCTGAGAACAAACAAACACTTCCACACTCTCCACATTAAGCAGCACAATGATTAAAAACTAAAAATAATAAGAAATGTCTCTTAAGCAGCAAATCAGCATATTAGAATGAATTGATTTAGAATATTGAATAGATTGAAACACCGTGTTGATCAAGCTTTTTCTATTTCTGGTCCAACACTCTGGAACAAGCTCCCTGTAGCCATCCGAACACTATCTCTTTTTGTTTTTAAATCTATGCTTCGATCCTATTTCCTTGAACAAATGTTGTTAGTCTAAAATATGTTATGTAGTTTTATGTATTTTATTCCTTTGTAAATGTTTTAAATGTTTAATTTGTTTTATGTACAGCACTTTGGTCAACCCATGGTTGTTTTTAAATGTGCTTTATAAATAAAGAAAGAAAGAATTCTGAAGGATCATGTGTTAGAGGGAAAAAAAGTGAAATATATTAAAATAGAAAACAGTTCTTTTAAATTGAAATAATATTTCATAGTGGTACAAATTCATCTTCTCTCAAAAACATTAATAATCTGACTGACTCCAAAATTTTGAACTGTTAAAACTGTTACTATTATGTGCTTGAGCCTAATACAGTATACCTAACCCAAAATTGCTTTAGGGAGACTAATACGTTTTGCTTAAAAGAGTCAAATGAATGGCTAATTAATTATTAAATTAAATATCCTAATTTGAACTTTGCAGGCTTACTTAGTGCTCTAAAGTGGATTTAACCAATGGTATCGTCCACTGATCAGAAATAAAACTGTGATTGCTACAAAGAAAGTGCCAGGCCTGGCTCAATTGCAGATGTTGATAAAGGCATCTAATGGCAATCAGTAATGCAGTAAACTCTATAGTCTGCCAAGAACTGAATGGAAATATAGACATTAGGGTTAGTGAAACTTGAGTTTCACCTCTTGCAGGCTAACAGATAGAGGCATCATTAAGTTTAAATGAAGGGACATCTTAAGGACAATATTCTTCTCAGATTTATGATCCTATCTGTATCCTATCATTTCTGCCCTTTTCCTCACCCTTTTTTAAAAATTCTTTTGAAAGAAGTCTCTTTTGCTAACCAAGGCTGCATTTATTTGATAAAAAAAAAAGCTGGGTCCCCGACTAAAAATGTTGATTTTGATCATTTTTTGTATGGTGAAAGAAATACATAAATGAAGAAGTAAGCCACATATTAGATGTTATGGATGCATATTTATTGAGTAATCTACTATTTTGTAGAGGGGGTCAAAATGACAATTTTTACCTGAGATTTGAAGCTGAAATTACGGTGGGCTAAAAATGACTTTAGAGAGATGGCAGCATTATTTTATTTTTACACAGAAATTGGTAGGTCTATTAGTTAAATCTGTTCACTTTAGCAATCCTTGTTGCATTAGGCTATATACCAACGGAGACAGTTCAAAAATGGAAAAAAGCCTCAAGTTTGCATGCCTGTAACTCAATAAGTATTAAAGATATCTTAATATCATTTTAGATTCTGGTTCTTATCAAACTTTTATTTTGGTATCTTCATTTTAAAGGCCCCATATTGTACAATCCCAGAGACATGGAGATCTTAATGCGGCTCCATGAGTAAATTGGTCAATTGAACACATTGTCAGTGGTCATATTTGTTTATGGAAATCATGATAGATATATTTTTTTCAGGATTTTTTTTGATGAATAGAAATTTCAAAAGATCAGCATTTATTTGAAGTAGACGTCTTTTGTAACATTATGTATGTTACTGTCACTTTTGATCAATTTAATGCTGAATAAATGTAATATTTTCTTCTTTTTAAATACGCAAAATCTTACTGACCCCAAACTTTTGAACATTACTGTATATTTCTGGTGAGGGATTTTTGATGATTATAGTGTTATCATTTAAAGGCCTTTTATCATATTGACAGTATGAAAGATGGCTGCACAGAATGTTTTTTTCCTCCTGTTAGAGGTGCCCTGTGCTGTACTCTACTAGAATCACATGTAGTCATAAATTCTCCCACTAGATTGCGCTGTAACACAAGGCTTGTTTCTTTCAGAATGCTGCTCCAGCCAGAGAAGACACGGCTCCAAGAGAAGCGCTGGTGAGTTTCAGAAGTCCTGCTTACCTGCACTCATTATTCTCTACATAGTTTTGTTGAAGATGTTTTTTTATAGAAATGTTTTACATTACATTATTATTATTATTACCATATGCCTAAAATACAAGAGGACTAAAAACAGAAATGTTAGCGAAAATTACATTTTGTACTTCTTTTCTTGTTTTGTCTTGCCTGCTGTTTAATTGGTTAATTATAAGAATGTACAGTTCCTGCTCTGAATATGATTGGACAAGCCACATCCAAGGCCGATATTTCTAGGTCGTTGGTGTCTTTTATCAAATTTATTTTGTGTTATAGAAGGATTAACCCAGTTGAGGCTGAATTTTACAGAGATTTTACCTCTTTAATTAGTCTTATTGGAGTTTGAAAATGCTTTTATTGAGCAAGGACACCTTAAATTGATCAAAAGTGACAGAAAAAGACATTTATTTGAAGATTTCTACTTCTTTTTTAACTTTCTATTCATCAAAGAATTATATCAAATGTATCACAGCAGCACAACTGTTTTTAACATTGATCATAATAATAAATGTTTCTTTAAAGAAACTTAACGTAGTGTATGATCATGATTTTTCTTTGATAAAATGTCATTCTCAGCATGTCAAAGATGTCATTGACTGTAATCAGTGTTGGAGGTTTACTTCAGATTACTTTGAGTAACTGTTAAAGTAACGCAGTACTTTAAAAACAAAATATCTGATTTACTTTTTCAAATAAGTGTATTTTGTTTTCCCATTTATTGACCGACTCGTCTCTTGTCCCCATGTTGAGAGAAATCGTGAGTCAGTTGCTGCTGACCTTCAGTGATCCAATTCAACCATACTAATAAGCAAAAATGATTTTAGATAAACATCAAATCTGTGTTTCATTTTGTTTTGTTTTTATTGCTGAAGTGTGTTGAACTTATCCTGTATCCTATTCTTCTGCAATCCAGCAGCCGTCACTTTTGATGTCAAAGGGCCTTTACGTATGCCAAAAATGTATTTAAATACGAACGAGAAAGCCCAGCACAGGTGAGAAAAAGTAACATCAAAGTAACTTAACGCATTCATTTCATTAAAAGTAACTAAGTATCACAATTAGTTACTTTTTGGGGGAGTAACACAATATTGTAATGCTTTACTTTAAAAAGTAACCTTCCCCAAAACATTTGAGCATTAATTCGTAGATGACTTACTAGTAGGTAGTTTTGTGAATGTGAGTAATCCTCACCAATCCCCATAGTGTGCTTCTCAGCAGCGGAACTGCTCTCTTTCTTTTATTGCTCTTAAACTAGGAAGTTCTTGGATTATCTATGGAACATTTACTATCATTGGACAATTAGGCTGTGTATTGTTCGGTTTTGTGTGATGTGATTTTCTGCTATGAATGATATCTAGCCATGCTCAAAGCACTGTCCTTAACAGCGGGGAAAAATGCCGATTATTAAGGCTTCTTGGCTTTCTAACTGCTTGACAAGTCCCCCTTTTTTTCCTCTGCTTTTCTCTTTTTGATGAGCTGCTCTTTCCCAGTTAAGTGGATTATTACAGCTCTGGATAATTCATGTCACAAGGCATTATTTGGATGGGGTGAATAATTGAAATCTGTGTCTGAAAGGATTTGATGTGGATGAGCGGAAGGGGAGTAGTGGCAGGGCTGGAGGGAGGCTCTGGGCGCGAGTGCCGGGGTGTCAGGCTGGGGACACCAGTCATGTTAACAGGTTCTGACTCACCTCGCCGGATGGGCGGCCCTCGCTCCTCGGTGGCAGGCGACTCTGGCTGGAGTCTGAGCCAGAACAGGTTTGGACCTGCGCTGTCACTCAAACCCAGTACCAGTCGCGCTCAGGGTTGAGCTCTTGCCTCCAGGGGTTGTGCTTCCTGGCCTGTCCCGCTACCACACACTACACACACTGCGCAGTACTTCATTTAATCTTTTTTTTTAACCGCCCACTCACTTTTCTTTCTCTCATTTCTTTTCATTTCTGTTATTTTTCTTTTCCTTTTTGGTCCTTTCCTTTTTTCCAAGTTTTCTTTTTCATTTAACTTTCCTTTTCATTTTCTTCCCTTTACTCTTATTTCTGTTCTTTTCCTTTGTGTTGTTGTCTTTAAATTTTTACATTTACATTTTTACTTTCATTCCCTTTAAATTGACCTTTTTTCCCTTTCAGTGTCATTTTCTAGTCTTTTCTTTTTAATTTCCTTTCCCCTTACGCTTGTGTTCCTTTACATGCCTTTTACACTTTAATTTCCTTCTGCCTTTTCTTTTCCTTTTTCCCTTTACATTTCCCTTTTCTCTCTTTTTCATTTTCTTTAAATTCTGCTCTTTCCTTTTTCTTTTATTTTTTCCCTTTTAATTTCTCTTTCTATTTCTCTTTTTTCCTTTTACATTTCCCCTTCCTCTCCTTTTCCTTTTTTTTTACTCTCTGTTCTTTGCCTTTGCACTTTCTTTTCCCTTTTAATTTCTCTTTCTTTTTCTCTCATTTTTCCCTTTACATTTGCCTTTTCTCTCTTTTCTCTTTTCTTATGTTCTGTTCTTTGCCTTTTCCATTTTTTTCTTTTCCTCTACATTTTCCTCTTACTTTTCTCTAATTTTCTTTACATTCTTTTCCTTTTCCTTTTTGTTTCCCCCTTCCCGTTTGCCTTTCCATTCCGCACTCCTTTTCCCTGTCATTTCCTTCATCTTTTCTTTTTCCCTTTTCTCTTTTCCTCTTTCTTTTCATGTTCCCTTTCCTTTGTCTTTTCCCCCATTCTCTGTCTTCAGTCTATACCTGAAAGTATAGGCAAATCAGCCTTTGCATTTATTACATCATAGAATGCCTATAAATTCCCAACTGAATAACATATCTGAATTTAAATGTAGCAGTAAAAGATTTAACCATATTCGTGATTGGTGGAGTTAAATATCACCTCAGGCTGTCAGAGAACCAGTGCTGTTTGACTCACAGAATCCATGTTTGTCAGCTCTCTTGTTTGCCTTTTAGTCTTCTGTGGTGGGCTTTCTGCCTCAAAGGTGTGTGAAAGGTTAAATATCTTTCCCTCCAGTGGTGTTTTGCGGTACCCTTCTGCGATCTACCGCCTGTGACTGTAACGCTCAGCGTGTTGGCATGGTAACTGCCGGCTCCATGGGATGCTCTCCCATCCCTTCTCTGCCCGCTGGGGCTCCACTGTGCGCCCCAAATATCACTGGCCTCCTGTGGAAAGAGCGAGGGATGCAGGAGCAGAGGGAGGAGGTGAAAGGAGGGGGGAGGAAAAAAAAGGAAAGTTGTTAGAAGAACATCCCGGTCTCGCCGCAACTTCAAAAGCTCCCCTTCCCCAGGATATTAAGCAACTGTGATGAAAAATTTAGCAAGCGTTAAATAAGGCGCTTTGAAGTGATCTGTTTTGGCTCGGCAGTCTCTGAATTTCCGGAGCCCCTCTGCTGTCACAACCACGCTGGAAAAAAGACACAGCATACCCAAAGCTGAGGAATTGGGGTCTGCCTGACGAGATGCCAATGTTGACATTATAGCCTGTGGCATTGACCATTGCGTACCCTTGGCGCTCTGTTTTAATTATACCATTATTTTCTTTATATCGTACACCTTGCTTGCCCTAGGCATGGAGACATCTGTTGCTCAAATGTTGGTTTTGAGAATGAGCTTCCACCTCGCAGGGATTCGTGTAAAAGAACACCAATAGCAGAAAGTATCAGTGACTATCAGGAGCACTCATTTATATTCATGGTTCATGGGCCGCTGTTGACATTTTGGGACAGCATTTCACTTTTGTTTCAATTCTGCAGTTCCTGATTATGAAACTTGAAAGTTAATTATTGAGGGAATGAGGGGTGGTTAGCCAGTAATAACCCAAAAGACTTACTCTGTGCTCACTTTCAAACTGTGCTGCAATTTAATTTGCCTGGGGATCCATCCTTGGACTTTTCCCTTTTTCCCCCCCTTTGCTCATTACTTTAATTGTAATTGTAATCCTTTATTGGAGCTGTCTGCAGTAAAGGAGAGTTATGGTTGGCATGGGGGCACAGGCCACGGAGATATTTCATGATTGTTGGGGATGATGGTCACTAGGTGCCGATGAGCGGGCCAATGAGAGGTCTCTCATTCCTGAGAGATTGCTTTGAGGATCTGGCTAGGTTGATTGAAGCACCACACATTGGTAGAACATATTTTCCAGAGCGGCCAAAGCGGCATTTATTGCTTGAATTTCTTAATAAAATTGACAGAATTTGAAAGCAAAGACTGTTTCATATCAAAAGTAGTCAAGGCACCTTTATTTATAAAGCGCTTTACACGATAGAGATTGTTTCAAAGCAGCTTCACAGGGATAAACTGAAAAATAATGATTCAATGATGCAAACAGTGATCAATTCTGCTGTAAAGCAGCTCTAAAAAGAAACTAGTGTCATTGTTCAGCTGAGGTCAGTTAAGTGTTGATTTGGTTTCATTCAATAACTGTATAAAGATCATCAAATATGAAATGAGTTCAATTAAATTATAAAGCAGCTCTGTAGAAAACCGTGATGTCATCGTCCAGCTCAGTTCAGTTCTTATCCAATAGCCTCAGTACAGTCAAATCAATAATATTGCTGAATATTAAGTGTCCCCAACTAAGTAAGCCAAAAGGCGACAGTGGGAACGAACCTTGACTCCATCAGTGACAGAATTAGGAGAAACTAAGCTCAGTTGGGGGACCAGTCCTCCTCTGGTATCATTCAGAATATTTCATCCAGTTCCTTCTGCTTGAAGATTGAGATACATCACACCGGCATATGTAACAAAGCAATGCATTAGATGGAAAGCATGCTACAAATAATGTTTACTGAAGTTTTAGTCACGCATCAACTGAAAACCGCATAAACCAAAAGATCGAGATTCTTGAGTTTTAAGAATCGATATTGGTTCATCAAAATGAAAATGGATTAAAATTGAGAAATTTATATTTTCAACCCAGCCCTACAGATTTTACTGTATATTTTTCATCAAATAAATGCAGCCTTTGTGAGACTTCTTTTAAAACCGTAAAATATATCTTACCGACACCACACTTTTGAATGGTGGTGTATAAATTGCATATTTTTGCAATGTTTAAACAGTATTAAAGTAATAATAATTTTATCCCTTAAAACAAATTTTTGATCACCAAGTTTTTTTTTCATGCCTTAAAATAGCCTTTAACTATAAACCCTTGCTTCATTTAGTATACGTGGACACATGAATATGCGTGTTAGGTTACAACATATTTGTGACTTGGAGAATAAGGGCGATTTCAAACTACGTTTTTGAACAGTTTACTGCAGTTTTAAGGAGAAAATACTCAGCAATGGTGTTGACATGAATTTGCACATTGTTTGTCTTATAGCATAGCCTAATAAAATCACCACATAGACATATAAACGACATTAAAAACTTGATTTTCACCACAGGGGGTCTTTAATACAATAAACATATCTTGTTAGTTGGATCATAATCTGAGCACCTTCACTTGCGCAGTTTTGGTGTAAGACAATATCCTGTTCATACAGTATGTGCATTTTGGAGATGGATAAATAGGTTGAGGAATTACCGATAAAATATGTGTTTGTGTGAGATGTGTAAGTTTATTTTGTGTTGTTGCAATTGACACTGTCGTGTCCTGAGCTGTTTGAGCTTGTGGTTAATGATACAGGAAAGGCCTGCGGTTTTATTGTTGCTGTGTTGCACTTTTCCGCCCCCACCAACCTTGTCCCAGCCGCCTTGGAGGGGCTCTGTGTGAATTTTCACTGTCACGTCCAAGGGCGAGCGGCACAGGGTCAGCTAATTGCTTTTATAATTATGATTTCACGTCAGATTTATTGTGCATGCTTGAAGTCTGCAGATCAGGGGCTTCGGAAAATGTGTTTACAGCTTTTGGCTCGACTCATTCTCCTGTTTCAGTCAGCCTTTTTGACTCAATTTACCAGATTAGAGGTGAATAGATGAGACCTGGCCTCCTCTTCAAGCCCCACGGTGTATAATTTCACAACTCCATCTGCAAAGTCCCCTACTGAATGTGTTTGTTTACTACTGTGAAATGCTCATTAAATGACTGAGGGATGACACAAACCAGAAATCCCAGTTTTGCGTTTGAACCGTGAAATGGCGTCTCTCGAATCCTCAGTTGTTTTCGGCCTGCCTCTATGACACTAGTCTGAGTGATTGTGTTATTTAGCCTCTTTTAAAGTAGTTTCCATAACTGTAAATGGTTAGTTTTTTTTTTTGATGTTGGTCATATATATTTGTTTCTGGTTCTCTTTGAAAAGGCTGAGAAGATAAAGACGAGTGGCGCCCAGATTTCTTTACATTGTGGTTTTGGTCTTGTGTGCTATTGGACCAGATTTCTGGAGCCGGTCCCCCTGAGGCCAAATTCAGCAGATTTATGGCCAGACATCTTCCCACATGAAAAGGCCATTTCTTTTCTTTTCATTTTCTTCTTTTTTTTCCAGTTTTCGTTTACATTCTGTTAAGGACTTCTTTGCTGAGATATCAAATATTGCTGCTTTTTTAATGTTTCTCATGTCAAAGTCATTTAAATACTTCGATACCACAGCTAAAGTACTAGCTTAACTAATAAAGTTCAAACATTATTAAAGGCAAGTGAACAGTCACAGTAGGTATTTATAGGCTGCTGTCACGTTAAGACCTAATGCACTGACCCAATATAATGATATACATTCAATTTCTTTCTCAACTGTTTACGTTCACTAAAGACATACCCAACTGTGTTTAGGATCACGGATCAACTACGCTCCGTTTAACCACTAAATACCATGGTAAAGTCATGGCCAAAATTTTTGGCAGTGACCATAAATTCTGTTTTGCAAAGTTTGCTGCTTCAGTTGTTGTGTTGAATCACAATGTTTCTAGATTGTGCATGAGTGATCCGATGCATTTTACATATTGCAAAAAGCTTCATTGGTCAATTTTTTAAAACTTTATTACAAAAACCCAAATTTCACAGTTTTTTGGCCCTGGCACAAAATGACCAGCTAATGATTTCACTAATCGAATCATCAGGAGATGGGAAATGAGTTGGCTTCTAGTAATTTCAGTTGAAATAACTCTATCATTCTGATTGGATTATAAGAGCAGACTGATGGAAGGAAGAAGTGCTTCTAAACATTGTGTTCTTTAGCAATGGTTACCTCCAAAGAAAGACATGCCGCCATCATAGCTTTGCATCAAAATCGCCTCACATGCAAGGAAATTGGTACTAAGAATGAAAGAACCATTTACCGGATCATCAAGAACTTCAAGGAGAGAGGTCACCTGCAGTGAAGAAAGCTTCAGGACATCCCAGAGTGTCCAACAGGCTAGAAGAAAAGGTGAACGCTACCATGAGTCCTGTGTCATGCCAACAGTGACGCATCCTGAGACCATCCATGTTGGGGGTTGCTTTTCATCCAAGGGTATGGACTCTCTCACAATTCTGCTCCAAAACACTCCCATGAATAAAGAATGGTATCAAAACATCCTGCAAGAGCAACTTCTGCCAATGATCCAGGAGCAATTCTGTGATGATCTGTGCATTTTCCAGCATGATGGAGCACTATGTCACAAGGCAAGAGTGATAATGAAGTGGCTCTGAGTTCATTACATTACAATTTTGGATTCATGGCTAGGCATCTCCCTGGATCTTAATCCCGTAGAGAACCTGTGGTCAGTCCTCAAGAAGCGAGTGGACAAGTAGAAGTCCACAAATTGTGATCAACTACGAGCTCTAATAAAGAAGTAATGGATTGGACTCAGTCAGGATTTGGACCAGAAGCTGATATCCAGAGTGAATTGCAGAGGTTATGAAGAAGATGTCAACACTGTAAATAACGACTCTTTGCATATATTTAATGTTGCCTATCCTTTAAATGAATGAAATGCTTATCACTCTTTTCCAGTATACCATAGAAACATGTGAAAAGAATAATAAACAAATACTGAAGCAGCAAACACAAAATTAATTTCACTGCCAAAACTTTTGATATACAGTGGGGTCCAAAAGAAAAGACCAAGTTGGGAAAATGCAAATGATATTTGAACTGAAAAAAATAATACATGAATTCAAATGTACAGCTTGTTTACATTTCCAAAACTTTCTCTTTATTTCAAGGTCTAATAAATATATTTATAGGTCTTATAGGCCTAATATAGTATATTAAATTTATATATACAGTATATCTATATTTTTTAGGCCTATAGTTTTTAAATGACATTTCTATGTTAATATTTTATAAAAATACATACAAATATGGCTTTTTACATTTTATTTAGCATTTCCGTGTTAACCGTTTTGACTCCATTATAATCACTGTGGTGTTTTCTCTAGGATGACAACAGCAGAAGCATGAGCATACTATTGTACGTCTGATACACAAGATGTAATTTTAAAATCCTTGTAGGAGCTACATTTGTCTCTGTCGTTTGTCTCCAAATAGCTCTAGTTTCTTAATGTCCTGTGACATCCAGCATTTTGTTTGTTTGGCACTCATGTGGGAAGATTCATTAGATTTGTCAGGTGAGTCAAAGCTATCAGCTCCCGGAAATCAATTAAAACTGCCTGAGTCACCAGCATATCTGGTTATTTGTCCATTTTCTTCTGATTTGTCCACTTCATCAGAACAAGGCTTTGCCATTCGTCAGTCACAAGCTTTCATGATGGTTTCGTGTTTGCCAGTATAAGCCGATAATTAAAGTTTGCCTTCATTTTGACCGCAGAGAGAATGTTTGTTAGGAAATTATTGTGTTGACATAGCCTGTTAAACATTACAATCTGTGTCATATTGTTCTCAAAGCCAAGTTTTTCCAAGCCAAATACACTTGCTTCATCTTACGTCCTTTTATGGCCTGTCAAAATGACTGAGAATGTCTTGAATTTAGGAAATTGTGGGTTATAGACCATTAAATTCTCCAAGGTTCCTTAATTAAATCCTCTTTTATGAGGTGCGTCTCTGTTTGTCAGTGCGTATTTCTCCCCGTCTGCTGCTTTCCCATGTGTCTAGATTAATTTTGTATGACACAGTTTAACGTTGCACTATCCTCCTTTCACATTGCTCAGTGACCTGATGAGGTTTGGCCGCACTGCATGGAAATGCAGTGTATTTTCAGCACTTTCCTTCTGATGTCCGTATTTTGCCGACCGCTTTGAAGGCAGGATTTAATTGAACTCTTTGATTACCCAGAAATCAATAAAATATAATTCATACTTGCCCCGTAATTTGTAAAATCTCTGCAAATATATTAATGCCAACAGAACTGCAAGTACAGATCTGTAATTTCTAGGTTTGCTGTTGCCTGCTGAACTGTGTCATTATATGTTGGCCTGACACGATGATGGAAATATGACAGGATTTTAATTATAGCGTAGCCGTGTTTTTAAAGAGCATGGAAGGAGATCTGTGACACCAGTTTGGGTTGCGCTTTGTAATTACTTCCGTTTGATGTGAAGGTTCTCCTTGGCGGCAGATATGAAGTGGAGCAGACGCGTTGAAGAGAGGTATAGCATGTGATGGAAAGAGAGAGACTCGCCATATGACTGACGATCAGGTCGAATCAGTGACTGCCTTCCCCCGTCAGCCCTCTTGAACGCACACACCCGCACGTCCCCCTCACCCTCCAATGTCACTTTCAAGGCATAATTACTCCAAGTTGTGTTGATTAGTCTAAGAAGCAATTATGCCAGTTTTTCCGCTGCAAATGAGGAGACATGATGGCCCCCTGATTGACAGGAAACATCTCTGCTTTAATAAGTAAATGACTATGGTAATGCAGGTACAGAGAGCCTTTGATATGTCAGCATCTTTCTCTTTGCGGGCCCTGTCCCTGTGATTTTAATGAACAGGAGTGGGACTAAAGCCCTGTGTTTCTGACTCCCAGGATCCGTCAGGAGAGAGGACCGACCGGCAGCCAGCATTTCGTCTGGAAACGCCTAGTTTTTACAGCGGTTCCTCTGATTTCTGGAAGCGTTTGATCAAATGAATAAGGGAGAAGGGAAAAGAAATAAAAATAAATCTCCTCGGTGCACTGCGAAAGCCAACTTTTTCTAGTTGTACCTCTTTGAAGTGAGCGATTATGTTTGGAAGTCTAGAAATCAGAGAAAAATGCGATGTAATTGACACATTGGGACTGTTCTTTATCTGCCTACGCAGTAAGTTATTAGCTGTTAATTCATCTGCCAACTCCCCTGCAGCGCCCGTTATTTGTTTAAATGGAGGGATTCCCATGGTGCATTTGTAACTACACTGCTGAAATGCTCCTCTCTATAATTATTTAACATTACACGCTGACTTATAGTGGTTATCGGTGCTGGAATATTAACATGGGAAGAGGCAAGGCTGTTTAATCACGACTGAGACTTTGGGCCAGAGTTGTGTTTGGAGCACAGGGTTTGCTATGATCTGCTTTTGAATACTATGGCAAATGTTCATATTCTTTCGCAGTACTGATTTGAATGACACGTGTTGGACACATCTCTTACCAGTAGGACAGAAAGGTTTATGGAAGACCCTTTGATCTGGCAGTTGATGCGATCCTCTGCTTCCCCTCCAGAAAAAAGACTTTAGTGTGCAATAAGGTAGTCTACTCTTCTCTGCTCTTTCAAGTTCACTCCATTGTACTCTACTCTACTGGAGTCTAGTCTTACTCTTGTGTACTATTTTCTACAGTACTGTAGTTTAGTCTAGTCCAGGGGTTTTAAGGGGGTGCTGTTTATTTGTTTGTTTGTTTATGCATTAGAGACAATGCACGTTAATGAACAGCAGTATACAAATACAAAATGTAAACATGCTGGATTATAGCTAGGGCTGTCAAACGATTAATCGCGATTAATCGCATCCAAAATAAAAGTTTGTTTTTACATAATATATGTGTGTGTACGGTGTATAATTATTTTCTATATATAAATACACACACATGCATGTATATATTTAAGAAATATTTGCATGTATATACTGTGTATATATATTTATATTATATATAATTTATATTATATATAAATATTTTACATATAAATAACACATTTTTCTTAAATATATATGCATGTGTTTGTATTTATATATAGAAAATAATTATACTCCATACACACACACATATTATGTAAACACAAACTTTTATTTTGGATGCGATTAATCGCGATTAATCGTTTGACAGCCCTAATTATAGCAACATTGCTAAGTTACCATAGTCTCTGTTAGGGGGTCCATGTAAAAAATACAAAATGTGTATTTAGATTGGTAACCGTATAAGTGTGTGTATAAGTGATATAAATGAAATATTAATAAAAAAATGACTTTATAAATTTTTTTATATAATAAATGTAATCAAATTTAGATAATATATTTCATTCTGCTTGCTAAAGTGTAGTTCAGGGGTTTTCAAACTATTTTTTTTTTTTTTTTTTTTTTTTTTTTATAAGTATTTTTCCAGATAATATTTTAACAATTTGTTTCATACAGTGGCAATTATTTAATTTTATTTCATTTATTATCTTTATAATTTTGTACTTTCTCACACACAGTATAAATGCAGGAAAAAAACAAACATTTTTCTAGTGAGTAGGTCACTCACAAAGGGGTCATCAACAAGTCTAAAAAATGTCAGATCTAGTCCACTCTACTATCGTTTAATTTAGTTTTACTTCATTGTAGTCTACTCCAGTGCACTTAACTCTACTCTTATCTTGTCTAGTCTATTTTACTCCAGCTCTCACTACTCTAATTCTCTCTAGTGTACTCTACTCTAATCTACTCTCGTTTTCTTTGCTCGGCTCTAACAGGATTCCCATATAAGCCGGCATGCCGGCACAGCCTTTTATACATTATTCCACACTTTTTATTCTTATTGTAGGTAGCCACTTTATGGATTAGTTCATAAACGGGACGCCCGCCCCTCGAATAACCTCTGCGGGCACACGCGTGTACCGCCGCATAAATGTAATAGAATCATTTGCACTAGCACTCTCAATCCCTCGCCGTAATTTATGCGGATTGAATAAGTGCCGTATTGTGGAAAAGCGCGAGTGGACCAAACACTCATTTGTCACCTCTAATAAATGTTGGAATGTAAATTATGAAGTTATGCTTCAGATGTAAATGCACTTTGTTTCAGTCTCTTAATGCAGAGGCCCCCTCGCCAATACATTAAGAGAGTGAGTGAGGTCGGCAGAGAGAGAACATAAAAATTCTGTCTGTTTTCACAATCAATAATGAGCTCAAAAAGGCTCAGATGGAGGAACATTATGAAATATTTGAAGTCGACTTCATAAATTATTGCTGGAAAACTGGCATGTACACTAAAATGTAAATACATTAATGTTATTAATAATGAAGTGACTAATAGTTCTATCACGACTGTAATAGCTGTTTAATAGAACGTGACAGCAAGAATATATTGCACTTCGCTCTCTGAGATGGGATGGTGCAGGACATTTATCAGCGCTCGTTCAAAAACGCTATTTTGATTATTTTGTTCAACTAATTGCCCACCCCCTTCAAACCCAACATCTTGTCCCCTCAAAGAAAAAAAAAAAAAGGAGAAAAAAAAACAAAAAAAAACGAGTAATAGATATTAATTAATACGTGTCAGTTTTAACCAGTTTGATGAAAAATAATGTAGAGAAGATGCTAATAGGCTTCTCGTTTCTCTCTGTGTGGCGCTGGTAGATTACAGCTTTAACAAGCCAATCAGGAATCAGTCAAGTGAGCTGCAGTATGGCATGTAAAAGGTCTTATGGAGTGTGTGAGCTCCGTAAACGTACAGGAAGTTGTGGAAAAAAGTTAATAAGAGTAGTAGACAGAAAATTAAAGCACTAAGAACAATGCAAAAGAGCAGTTATTATATATATATATATATATATATATATATATATATATATATATATATATATATATATGTGTGTGTGTGTATTTGATATGGGGGTGTACAGACACCTGTTGCTGCCCCGTTTGTGAGCACTAGGGGCTGCTGGAGACTGTATTATAGATTCGTACTCGCTCCTCTCAGAGTAAATCCCCTCCGAGGGCCTTTAACTATGCGTTTTATAGGTCTCAAAAGGGCAAAGGCGCTGCTTGAACTTGCTTATATAAAATCGCAGTTGCCTCTGGGCTCTAGTAAGTGCTGTTTTGTTGATGAATTCTCTTTGGCGTTCCGACTGAGTCAGGTGTGCATACAATCAAAAAAGCACTACTGTCCGTCTGAGGACTCGCATGCATCCAGACAAACCATCTTTTTTTCCTCTTTGTATATCATCAGGAGACCAATCTTCAATAATTCTGTATTATTATTAACACTTCTTAGAAGTCAGATGAGAAACAGGAACCCGCATGTATCTGTTAGCTGCTGGCAGCCTTGTCAAACACCTGGACCAGTGGCCCGAGGGCTTTTAGTGTTGTGACAACAAGAGAATGGCAGACAGGCCTAAACACTCAGGATAGGTGCTAAATGTGGCACATGTCATCATTTTGGGTGGGCTGCCTGGTTAAACAGCAGTGGCCATTTCTGCAGAGTACCTGGTTGTGAAAGAGGTGGGGAATAGGTGAGAGCTGTCAGCAACTTTAGAGACCTTCCTGTTATTTATCACATGCATTGCTTTGCTCCTCTATTTTTGCTGCATTTTCTCGTAGCTGAAGATGAGGTCGCTGTTGAAAATTGTCATTTATTTCGTCTCAACTATGATTTTCTTTCGTGCTAGGATCAGAAAAGGAGACATTTTGAAGAATGTACTGGCAATTTTCTCCATGCAGTTACAATGAATGTGGGCTGAAGCTTTGGGGGAAAAAAATCATACATTTGAACAAATATATTTATGTATACACTACCATTCAAAAGTTTGGGTTCAGTAAGATTTTTTGGAAAAAAAGTAATATTTTTCTTCAGCATTAATCAGCAAGGATAAAATTTATCAAAAGTGACAGCTAAGACATTTATAATGTTATAAAGATTTCTGCTATTTTAACCTTCTATTCATCTAAGAATCCTGTAAAAAATGATCACTGTATCCATAAACATATTAAGCAACACAACTGTTTTCAAATGTGATGATAATAAAAACAGTTTCTTGAACACTAAATCAGCATATTAGAATGATTTCTGAAGGATCATGTGACACTGAAAACTGGAGTAATGATGCTGTAAATTCAGCTTTGCCATCACAGGAATAAATTACAATTAAAATATATTAAAATAGAAAGTTATTTTAAGCTGTAATAATATATTTTACAATATTACTGTTTTTACTGTATTTTCGATCAAATTAATGCAGTGAAAATAAGAGACTTCTTTCAAAAACCAAAATCTTACTGACTTACTGGTAGTGTATTTGTGAAACTAATCTCTGAATTCTGATTTGATAAAATGTGCTCCGTTAAAAAAACACAAGTTTGTCTTTTAAAACCTTTATATCGAAGTAACAATTTCTGATTTGTGAATAAATGTTTGTTTTATCAATCTGAATTATTTGTTTTAGGTTATAAAGCCGACTCACTGACTCAATGATTCGGACCCAGTTGTATAAATACATTTTAAAGATGTACATTTCGGTCTACTTGTCCCACAAAGGACATTTTGTGTCCCACAGAAGAAAGTAAGTCATCCGGGTTTGGAATGATATGAGAAGTGAGTAAACGATGACAGAATTTGAGTTTTTGCGTGAACTATTCCTTTAAAGGAGTTGGGAAGAGAGCAAGAGAGAGTGACGACAGTCCCGTGGGACTCAACGGTATTGTCATGTGTTTTTCTCAGTCAAGGTCGGCAGGAAATGTCAGAGCAGGTGTGTGTCTGTCAGTGAGTGGCCAGCGCAGCCCCTGGGCTCCAACACGCCATGCTGTGACACTGGAGCAGGACTCACACTCTCTCACACACACGCACGTCTGGATCCTCATGCCCCATAAAGCCAGTGCGGGTCACCTCCGGCCACAGCAAAGACTCCCGTAGAGCCATACGTATTGAGCACATATTGCATCCGATACTGCAACAAAGCCATTTTGAATTGTAATGATTCACGTGTGTTTACTAGTCATGACTTAGTTTTTAAAAGGAAAGTTCACTAAAAAATGTAAATTCTGTTATCATTTTATCCACCCATACACAGTGGAACACAAAAGAAGATATTTAGAAAAATAGCTTTTTTTTTTTTTTTTTTTTGACCCCATTGACTGTCATTGTATGGACAAAAACATTTTGTCTTTTGTGTTCCAAAGAAGAAACAAAGTTTTGGAATGACATGAGGGTGAAAAATTCTATAATTTTGGGTTGAACAATCCCTTTAAGGTGTGTCTATATGAAACTTCCCTTTGAAAGCCAGTCTGATCTGTCAGTCTTGTTTGAACTTTTGCATGTGATCGGATCCCTACTTGTTCATTCCATTGTGTTTTGGTGGTTATTGTTGCCTAGGCAGGGTCAAGAGAGTTTTTACGCAAACCCAACTGATTTATACGCAGGTTTGAGAACAGGGCTGGGTGGCACCATCGTACCGCAGACATGCTTTGGGCAATAATGCAGTAAAACCTGTACATTCTGGCTGATCCTTTAGAAATGCACGATTATTCTCGCACACAAGCATTTCTCAGATTCTGTGGCTTCAGTTGAGTAACAGCAATTCTCCATTATGAGTCAACAAGCATAAATCACTCTGCTACGCTTTTATTTTCTACCCCTTCCAACCCATTTTGCAAGAAAAACAAAACACAACTCGTTTTTTTATGCAATTTTAGTCGCTATGGTAATTAAAATGTTCCCATTGGTTTGGATGCACTAAATTAAAACTGCAAACCTTAATTGTTTTTATTGGTTTGCTGTGCCACTGTGGTTTTGAAGGCGGCCTAATCTCATTGGTGGATTAAACGCTTACTACTCTTCTCAGTCATGTGACTCTGACTGTGGTCTGAGTATCTCTTTAAATGCGAGCTCCATTGTCATCTAATCGTTCCTGACAGCTCTGACTATCACACAGCCTGGGAGGCTTGTCGGTTTATTTGGACAAGCCACTTTGTGCCGCACTTCCCTTTGCAACCAGTAGATGGTGGTATTCATCTTCTGAGATGTACCCATAGACCTGTGGGAGGCCAGGTTGCCCTGTCTTTGTCTCTTTCCTTATCTGATCTCACTTCTTTAAACTTTCTCTGCCTTTTTTCTTCCTTCTACGAACTGTATCTCCCATACCGTGTTTTTGTTTTACTTAACACTTTATGTTTTTTGCTCTCCATCTAGTTGTTTCCATCTCTACCGCCCTCAGAGTAATTGAGAGTAGGGTCACCGAGCAAGAGGGTCACAGCACCAATTCTTCGCCTTCTTGAAGATCGCAAAACTGTTGATCCGCAACGTGCAATAAGCGTCCCAAGCTATCGAATGCAAGCCATTGTGAGATGATAATGTCACCGGAATGTCACAATCTGTCTGCCGGTGGCATGGCCGTCCTCTCTCAGTGTCATATTGTGCTTATGCCTAATCAACTAACCGCCGGCAAGCACATTTCCCTTTTAATTGTCAATGTACTATACGTCTGTTAGCTAGTTTAGTGTAAGAGACGGTGGCACAATTGTACACTCTGATTTTGTGTGTGTGTGCTAGGTGGGCGTCTGCAGCGGAGAGGGAAGACACTCGTCAGGGTTATGGCAGTCGTAGATGACAAGAAGGCTCTTCCTTCCTCTCCATAAACCCTGCATTGTGCGGTTTGGACATGAGTGCGGCGTTGTTGCCATTGGTGCTGTTTTCATTTTGCTTCAATTAGCTAATTAGATGTGAAGGGTGGTAGTGTCTCTGAAAATGAAGGACAAGGATCCAGCGTCGGGTTTAAGACCGCCTTTGTGTTTATCTATGAGCCGGATCACAACGTGTTATTAGGATGTGCCACCAAGTCACGATAGGCTGCTATTAATTTATGCTCCGTTTCCTTTAGATTGTCTTGAAATCGGATGTTTGCCTTTTTCCCCCAGGTTTTGTCATGAATTACACTGGCATTGTGTGTGTGTGTGTGCGTGCGTTTACGCCCTGCTCATTTACAACTCGGAGACATTTTGCACGGCCTGTCACCGAATGTCATCATTGACTGTAAAAGTAGAGAAAAAAATGCCTCAAATTACAGGAAAGCAGCACTGCATTAAAGAACAAAGAGGATCGATGGCAGTACATTAAACTTTATACAATTGGGGGGGGGGGGGGGAATCAACTAATTAAAATTGATTACTCTTGCTTTGTAAAAGTGTTTCTGAATTAAATTATTGTATGAAAACATTTTGACCAATTGAGGAGCTGAGGAAGTATCCATTACTGGATTACTGCTGGAATATTTGCGGTGAGCTGGGCTAAGTACTGTTTTTTTTTTTTCTCACTGCTGAGTCCAAGGGCCACAGTTTCATCTTTCTCTCTTATACATACACATTTCACACACATTTTTTTTCCTTTCAAAAAATGTCTAAAGATAATGTTGAAAAAAAAAAAGTTATATTTTTTAAGCTTAATTTGACCTTTAGAGCTGAAGATTCCTGTCTTTTTTACCCCACTGTGACATTTTGTTATTATTTATTAAGCAAGTTAGGCATCTCTTTCTCTCTCCCTGAAGAGATCAGATTAAATGAACACCCCAAAACGAGCTTTTTTTGTTTGTTTCTTTTGGTCAAAAATCTTTTAAAACCACACTGAGTTAGCCATATAAACTAGTAGGACTTATATCGAACACCTCAGTGAGCCGGCAAAATGCATTGGAAGTGTAATTCTGGCACCACAGACACTTTGGCTCTCTCATTAGTGGAAACAAATGATCACATGTGAAAGCTGGACATATCTCCCAACAGTTAATAATAACGATTAAGATAAATTTGCCCCACATTAACAGAAATGTTTCCAGCAAATGCTCTGCTTTACCATGTTTTATTGATTTACATGTTAAGAGGAAATATTTCAGGTCTGTAATCGAAAGTATTGAGTACTAGTTAGGCTAGCGTTACAGATTAGCCTCGGCTGAGTGAGGCAAGTCGCTGGCAAACATCTATGTGTATTCAAATGTGTGTCAGTTCTGCCATAAACCTGTGACTTTCCATTAGGCTTAAATAACAGTCCGGTTAATATTTATTTATTTATGTATAAATTTGACTATTTTAATTTTGTACTTTTCAATACCTGTCTTTCCTGTGAAAGTGGAATAGCATGAAATATGCTGTTGATGTCATGAATTTAATAACTAAATGATGTTTTACAGGGTTTCCACAATCCTGGAAATATAAGGGAAATTCATAATTGCCATTTCCAGGCTTATAAATAAATAGTCCTGGAAATAAAATGTTAAGATCATGGGTATTTCTGTAGTCAATATTTATTTTATTAGTTATGCCTGATTCTAACGTATTTATTTGGATAATAACGTATAATTTATATAAAGTGAAAATCCTTATCCAGTCATCAAAAACAACAGTTCTTTGGTGGAAAGTGTGCCAATTTTGTCCAGAAGGCTTTAGTTCATACTTCTTTTCAAACCTCTGTATATCATATAACAAAACTTTCAACTGTCTTTTTCTCTGCTATTGTATTTATTGTTTTTTTGTTTTGTTCTGGTGGCAAACTTTGTTGTGACCTTTAAGTCATCAAAGTTCAGAACATTCATAAAAAATTGCCTGCACCGTGATTTGAATATCAGCGCTGTAATCGCGGGTCTCTGTGCTCTATCCACTCGCAGCACATGGAAAATGTGTGTCGCTCTACTTTGTCATCAGTAATGGCTCTTTTTGCATAGATCTATTTATCACGAATGTGACCTTTTGAAACTGGATTTGGTTGCATAAGGAAGATGGGTAAAGGCATAACTGACTGAGATATTCCCTTTTCATGCACTTTTTTCAGTAGTTCAAAGTCGTAAACAGACCGCGTAGTTATGCTGAAGACCGTTGGAGTGACTGCTAAGATTTTTGTGATGATGAGGGGGAGGCAGAACATTTTAAAGGGATAGTTCACCCAAAAATGAAAATTCTGTCATCATTTACTCACCCTCATGTCATTTCAAACCTGTATGAATTTCCTTCTTCTGTGGAGCGCAAGAAAATACTTCCCCCGTGGACCTCTGTGGACTTTCATTGCATTAGGAATTTTTTTCTAAATATTTTATTTTGTGTGCCGCAGAAGAAGAAAAAAAGGTTTGAAATGGCATTAAGTCTTCCAAAAATCACAATGAAAAGAAAAGAAAGCAAAAATAAAACATTGTTGTATGAAGAATGATTTATTGATGTATGTAATGTCTGTCGTGTGGGTGTGGAGTTGATCAGTAAGAATTGATTTCATACAGCTGTTTTAGATGAACACACTCTCTCTCTCTCTCTCTCTCTCTCTCTCTCTCTCTCTCTCTCTCTCTCTCTCTCTCTCTCTCTCATGCACACCCAGTTTGCTCAGTGTGCTCTCCTCAATAAAGGTCATTTAAAGCAGAAGTTGTCATAATTAGAAGGGCATTTTAAGATCTAATTATAAAAGATTAAAAATACCATTTTGTGCATCAACCCTTCAGGAGTTGAAAGGAATCTGACTGCAAGGAAACCCACATTGCAATTTCAGAGTCGACTCGGAGCGCTTAAAGCGTCCTAGATATCCATCTATGTCATGGAATCATTCATGATAGAGGTTAATTAATATAGAAAGTCGACTATGGTCTCTTTCTCCCTCTCCCCTCTCCTGAAACCATTGTTTTGTAGGAATCTGAGACCAACCTAACACAATTGGATCAGTGTCTATTAGGCCTTTATTATATCAGGGGTGCTTCTTCACAAATGTACAGGGCAATTTGAAATGAATTGATTCACGCTAAGACTGGATCCCCAGACCTGCTAATGATTTCCTTTTAGCTTCCTTTACCCTTTGCTTTTAAGTGCCAACTGATGGCCCCCACCTTCTGGTGTGGTAGCTCTTGTCCTTTCTCACAGAGCGGTCATTACTGTCAACAGTCCTGTAGCAAGATCAAACTCGTATACAGTCAGGCACACTTTTTGGTCTCTAACTTCATTTCACGACTTCACACCACCCTCCACAAAGTTTCAATTTGTGCATGTGACTTCACGCTAAAGGAACTCCAGTAAAAGTAAAATGCCTTGTTGATTTAGTTTTATTTTCTATTTTCAACAAAAGCTAAGCACAGCTATTCATGCATACATCATATGCAGTGACAAAGCTTCAAATTTTAGGAAATTTGATCTTACATTTTATACTATTTTATACTATATAAATATTTTTTATTTTTTTTTATTTTAGCTATTGCAGATTTATGTTACTAATAAAACTGAATGAAATCTATAAACTGTGGCATTTATTTTGAAACAAACAACCGTACATTTTTTTGTTTTGTTCAAAGTGTATCTGTGTGTTTGTTTAAAAGGTTATTAAAAAAGGCAAAAGTGATTTTTTTTTAAATTTTTTTTTTAACTGGGATACCATTTGCTATTTTAAATATTTACTTAAACACTACTTTAAATATCTTAATACATAAGTGTATGCATATGATGTCCAAATTGTATCACTATATTTGCACATTTACATACTGTACGTATTTCAATATATTCTCCAATTCTAAAAGACCCCTGTAGATGCCTTTTAAGTGTACATTATTTGTATTTAAAACAAACATTTTGCCAATTTTTTTTTATACAATATGAGTATTTACTAATATATAAGAGAAAAAAAATCCCATTTTCTTTAAGGGGTTTTTAAGTTTTGGTGTCTCTTTCACCGATCAAGATCTTGAAATAAAACCATTTCCCCCCCCCATCTACAACTGATTTAATCTTGTTTGGCTTAATAGTACTTTTGTAAGTTTGTTGCCTTGAGCAAAAGTATATTTCCCTGTTTTCCCTGTTTGACCTGTTTGCAAGGGAAATCTTCCTTCTCATATCTACTGGTTATATGGCAGCATTTAAAAGCAAAACTTCCTCTAATTCTTACAGGTCAGAATTTCTAAAGCGTTTTAATGTTCTTAAAATAGGAAAAAAAGTATTCAGAATTCACTGGTTATTCTTAGAATTACATTTTTAGGGTAAATAGGATAAATGCAGGAAAATTGGGACTTTTTTTTTTTTTTTACATTTAAACTGACTGTCAAAATGCTCCTTTATAGACCAGATATTGAACTTTTAACTTGTTTTAAAGGAGACTGAAATGATGAAAGCATCATACAAGGTTGGCTCTAAAAATTTGGCTTCCCTAATAGGACATTTATATTTTCTTCCCGATCAATATCATCATGTTAAGCGTAACGACCACCTCCTCCAAATTTAAGGCGAGTGTGAGGCAAAAGTGCTCTGTTAAAACTCGGTCCGATCCAAACTCAATAACCAACACGGCATGATTTGCAAGACCTTGTGCAGTCATCATGTTCACGGTGGGCATGTCTCCAGACGTGGCCCTTAATGTTGCTCGGGCCCTATGATTGAGTTTTCACCACTTTTTAGGTTGCACCTGACACTTGATCATTTATCTCATTTGTAAAGATTATCGGTTAGAACAGGGAGCACTTTCCGTGCATTAGCAATTTTAGCCTTACAAGAAACACTAGAAAATAATGGTTGATTAACAAAGAGTATTTACTGGTATTCAGCAAAGAAACATGCACCCACCTTTTTAATTTGAGTTAATATTTTGCTTGCCAAACCAAATGTGTCTTGTACTGACATGTAGTGATACAGCTCTCCCCCTTAAAAGCATGATCGTGCGCTGCTACCTTATACGACAACGAGGGTGATCTATACGTCAATAAGTAGACAAGACTAAAATCTGTGCAATGTGGTTATAATTGATTGAGATGTCTGGGTGGAACTTGCATAAAGCAGCCGTGTCATCTGCAAAGAAAAGCACTTTTCTTCTCCCTGAAGAACAGACGCAACACTCTTGAAAAATAAATGGACATCGCCCTCATTTGTTATCCCACTTTGATCCCATCTTTTAGAGAAGTGTTTACAAGAATGCCGTGCCCCTTCCATCCAAGTAAAAGCTAGTCTCAATCACAAAACAGAGTCGTATTTCAAGCCAAGGAGCTGCGATTTTGACCCCTTTGTCTTTATAATCTTAAATGAAACATTCCTGCTGTTGTTTTTTTTCGCTGGCAGTGACTCAATTGAGAATGTTCTTTTCCTATAAAGTGTGATTTACTGTACATGCAACGTCATTTTTGTGCAGTGCATAAAGAAATTGATGGTTTATGCAGTTTATGTGGTGTTTATAGAGCGGGGAAGGAGTGTTTCTGGATTGTAAAAGCCACTTATTGTGTGATTCTCCAACAACTCAAAACCCTCATCCATTCAAATGCTGATTTTCACTTGCAATTCATGTTTGAAGACTTCTCAGAACTGAGCTGAGCTGAACTGGTTCATTTATGAAGCAGGATGTGCTTCAGTTTGACGATGTGGACTTTGCAATTTTCTTGTCATAAGTTTCCAGGTGAATAAATTTAATATGCCCTCAGCTTATATATAGCATGATCAGAAATTACTGGGTGCCCAGGCCACCAAAAATAAGAGAGAGAGAGTGGGAGAAGTACTTTTTTTTTATTTAAATTGCAATATCCTGGATTATTTTTACATTTTTCCCATGAAATGTTGCATAATATGTTAAGTTTAAAGTTAACAATAATTATGCATATTGATACATTAATAAATTAATCTATTGCAATGACACATGGTATGATTTGGTTGATGATTAGAGAATTTTCATGAATTAAAGTATTTGACAAATGGGCCAGATTTACTGGAAAGTTCTGCACGTGATCTACTGACACCAATCAAATGAAAGAACACAAACGCAGCCAGATCATTTCCATAACGACCAACCCAATCTACCAAGAGCAGCGCAAATAAGCGTCTGGTTTAAGACATGTTTTTTTGGGGGGAAGTAGGTAATAGCGCAAATACCAGTAAATTGACTAGCGCAAACCTTAGTAAATCACCTTGCGTGATTCATTTAAATACTCTCCTTCTATAAATTTTGCGCCTGAAAGGGAAACTCCTACAAATGCATATGCAATAAGGTCAGCTTCAAAAATAACTGTCCACACCTTTTCAACGCTAATTTTTCACTGTGTGTCTTTAGTAAATCCTGACAGTTTTTTAACACCAAAAGAAGGTTTGCGCTAGTAAATCTGTCCCATAGTGTTTTGTTGTTGTTGATGGTCAGAAAAAATACTTGAAAAAGCCCCTGAAAATCAACTCTAGGGGATAATTTTTGACACTGATATATAGAGATCCAGAAATTTCCAGAAAGGTCATGTTAACGTAAAACATCGTCACTGATGTGTTCTGAAACCAGGTGTGACTAAGGTTGCGTTCTATGCAGACACTGCCTCAGATATTTGAAGAGACAAATGCCTGCTTGCTTATTCCAATTATCGGAATCATAATCTCATGCCGTTCCCTAAATCGTCAGTGCCCCCCTTTTGGTCTTCCTTCTTCATCCAACAAAGTCAAAGTTGTTCCCCATAAATTTAAGCTGAAATCAATATGATGTGTTTTTGAAAGGAAAACCGGGTCCCCTACTCACTCTGTCTTGATTTGTCACCGCAGAATTATACAGCCGTCCCGACTATTACACATTCTTCTCAGCCTATTTTCAAAATGCAATCCTTTTGGATTGAAACAGGTCTTTAGTATATGCAATGCATTACCTAAAACGGATTACCACAGACAGCGCGCTCAATCACTTTTTATCTTTTGCCGCTTAAAGAAAAAGAACAGTAATCAAAACCTTTCAACCTATTAGAGGGATGACTTTTACAATTGAATCACAGGGACCACAGGTGCGATAACGAGGCGGCTCGGCTTTATCCTTGAGTGTGCGTTTCCCCCTATCTCCAGATGTTATTTCATGTTTATCTGTTCTTTAAAAGCACCACTTCAGAGCCCGCACTTCAAATTCATGCTATAATGGTGTTTGAGGAGGAGACCCTTTTTTAATTCTAGGAGAAGCAAGCTAAAGTGGCAGATCAAGGTGCATCTCGAAGGAAAACACGATGGAATCGATGGGAACGGCGCTGCACTTCCGACTACACGTGTTCTGATGATATTTAATTTTCTAGTGCATTAACACTCAGTCATTACAACATGCAGCCTTGGTGATTTGATCATAATGCATTTTCTTCTTTAAGAATCACTGAAGTTTTTAGCCAGGTATTCTGCCGTTATTAGATACAGATGGGCACTTCAGCATTAAGTATAGATTTCCAGTCCCTGCTCACTTAAGGCTAGGAGTTTGTCTTAAAGAGGATAATGGCAAATTAAACTCCATACCCCATTTGTTCTGCAAACCTTGATGGGATAATTTTATAACTGCTGATTCACTCATTTCCTAGATTTATCTCTAAAGTGGTTTGGTGGTCTGGCCTCCATATACTTATTGGGAGGGGGAGGGCTATTTTATAAGTTCCTGTTGTTGGCTGATGATATACCTTGGGGAGTTGGAAATGTACAATAATTCAGCCGCCTTGCAAGAATTCCTGAGTCTTCCTCTCATTTCCAGTGAAGTTAATTTACTGATGACTTTTTATTATACTGATGAGCTCATTTCACGCTGCAAATGTAAGATTTTTTTTTTTTTTTCATCTTCACAGATTGCCACGGCAGTGAGGTTTCTACAAAACCAGCAAGTTCGTCAGAGCCCCCTGGCAACCAGAAAGGCTTTTTTAAAGAAAAAAGGTGCGTATCATCAGTATGTTCCTGAACCCTAATGTGAAATATTGCGTTTTTACAGGCAGAACGGCTACAAGATGGCTCAATTCCAAGACTTTGACCTTACATTTAACCAACTTAATGGTTTCGTTATTTCTTTCAGGCATGAGTGGAATCAGTTTAGTAAAGAGAGCCTTTTTGCAATGTCAGGTTAAAAGGACAGTTTACCACTAAATATTTTTATACCTTTCATTCCAAAACCTTTCATATTCCCATAAAGAGACGTTTTGAAGAATGTTCATGCTGCTCTCTTACTTTCATTTACAACAAAAGTAAATGTGGACCGATGCTGTTGAGCACCAAAATGGACAAAAAAGTGCCATGAATGCATCAAAAAGTAGTTAATATGATAAATCTTCTGAAGCCATATGAAAGGTTTATGTGGGAAAATGACAGATATGCTGGTTTGGTAGACATGTTCACCATCTACTTCCCAGTTGTGTGGAAAAGAGCAGCTTTTACATTCTGCTGTAAATATCTTCTTTTCTTTTTTTTTTTTTTTACCACTGAATCAAGTCATAAAGGTTTCAGGTGAGTAAATGATGAGGGTGTCATTGTTGGGTAAACTATCCCTTTAAAGACTGCTCAGTTTTAGGAACAGCATGTTGTCCAGTGTCCAAAGATTTTCATGGGGTGAGGTCATTTGCTTTTAAGGGTCAGGGGTCGAGGCCATTGTTGCATGCCCTGGAGGGTCAAGTAGGGGTCGATCGGACTGCAGAGAGCTTGATCCCAGCTGTGTGGATAAATGACCCATCAGTTGGGACGCTTTGGGATCCAGAAAATTAATATTGACAAACCCTCCTGCACTTACAATGGAATTGTCAATTATGCTACCTCCCAGCATTTTAAAGCTTTTACTTAATTTAGCTGTTATCATAAATATTAAAGCACTGGAATGCATCGGAAAGTTTTATCGACCAGAGAAGTAACGTGTTGTGAGCATACATATGCATTCACTCTAAATTCAGAGCAGTTTAGGTATCAATCAATATGTGTGTTTGATGCATAACCCACCACTATCTCTCCTATGGCAAAAACCCCTTTCAGATCAGATCACCGGCCTGAGTGTGTGCTGGATAGTAATCAATCCTTACGCTGTATTTTGATATTTTTTTGAGTTTTTTTTCTTTTCTTTTTAAAACCCAGCACCAAAAATGACATTGTGATGTTTCAGTGAATCACTTTGGGGGGCGGCAGTGATGGAAACCGAGAAGCACAATGTAATCTGTCTCACTTTACGGCTTATTTGAGTGTTTTGCCAGCAGGTCTTAAAACTTTAAAATCAGTCACATAAAATGACGATCACTTCGCCGCTGAAATGCATATCGTTTTTTTAAATAAAATATAGTCCTTCACAAAGGTCAGATTAGTTTTATCTTGATTACATTGAAGTTTAGCAAGGTCAGCATTGTCCTTTATAACACGATAACTCATCTGTCTCTGCACGGTATTGATAATTGTAAATCTAAGCAGAGCCGTGCTTATCGGACATACAGTACTGTCACGACTTTTCCTTTTAGTTCTTATTTAAAATGAAATTTGTTCTCTCAGGACTAATTAATGGTAAAGGCAGGTGGATTTGGCTTACGACGGTGCTTATAGAGAGACAGAGGAAAACGAGCCAAATAGCTCAATGATCGGTGTGGGTAACCAGAGACAAAATCCATAGATGCCGGCTGCTGTTGTTCACATCAGTGGCTTATTATGACTTCTCAATATCTTTAGCATTTTCCTCGGTCAGTGCTTCTCGTTAGCAGTAGATCAGCTTCATTTATAATTCACAGCTGGGTTATGCGGCTTAATATGCTGTATGTTCAGGGCGAAATGTGGTTATTTCGAATGCGTACGACTGAAATTGTATCCAGCTGCAGGTATTTGCAGGTTCTGAGCGATATGCATCATGTTTGTGTTGTGTAGAAAGTGTGTTTGGTGGTTCAAATGGATTTCTCAAAGGGGTCTACTGGTACATCAAATATTAATATGCTAGTGTGTCACTGTTTCATGATAGGTCAACCTCCCCCCTCCATGCCAACTGAAGTCAATAGTGTTCAATGGGTCCCTGTAATCCACATGAATGTGACTTTTTCATTATGCTTCCTGAAAAGGATAAATAATAATTATATTCCCTCTCTCCAAACATTTATTTATCTGATTATTTTAGTTTTGATTTTTAAATTCAAGAAAATGAACAGTGTGGTCCTGAAGTCTGATTGATAACTCTGTTTTGCTCGGAAAGCTTTGCACTCTTCTAGTTACTTTTTAAAGTACTAATTCTTATTTTATTTAATTTTTAGTTAAAATTATATCATCATCAACAACAATATTTAGAGAAAAACACTTTATTTATTAACATGAATTTTAATATTTATTCATTTTTGACATTTTTCTTTAATGACAGCAGCGCTCGAGCTGATTCCAGAAATCTGTTCAAAACCTGACGATCATGTGCTCTCAGACCCCGCTATGTTTGTGTTATATATAATTCATACATACATGTATCTGTGTACAAGTCTGTATTTTGTATGTGTGTATAATGTATATTTAGATTGACTTTGACCCCTCCGAACAGCAAAACCAGGGAACACGGTGAACTCAGGACTATCATGGCAATGTGTCCCCAGGGTGTGTTTGAACATCAATAGATCTATAGCTGGAAGACTCGGCCTTGTGCTATTGCTATTCTAATTTGATGTTGTATTTTTTATGCGGACATTTGGAGATCTTTGAACGAGGACACTATTTCCAGGTCACTAGCCTTTTAATTACCGACCCTTGTAACCGAGAGGTTATTGATAGAACTCAGAGCACAAAATTGTTTACAACCACAGCGGACGAGTTATCACCAACGCTTCAAGTTTAATTTCATACGTTTTCTCTACTCGCTCATGCAATTTTGGGTGGGACGCAGCCGCTTGCACCCTGAGGACCACTTCGCTGTGATATTGCCACTTGTCACGTAGTTATGAAAATATGTTAAACATTGGAATAGACAACTATTCAATATCCTCTCAATGGACTTTCCCATTGCGACAGCTTAATTAAGCCAGCATGATTTAGGAATGATTTGTAAGTACTGTACGTACAGTTCATAATGCCTGTTGTTAAGGACGGATTTCGGATTAAAGTCACAATGACCTTCTTGTTTTAATTGTGGTTCGCAATCAGCAACCTTTTGTCTACATGCAAACGGTTTTGTTTTGTTTTGACTAGTCCCTCAAATGGAAGAAGAGCACAGAGCCGTCTGTGAATTTGCATGTGCTGGAAAATCGTCTTGTGTCAGCACCGAGCCATTTCTACTGAGCCTCACCTTCTACAATGTAATTATGTCACAATGTTGTATCACTCTGAAAGCAACTCGTGCAATTTGAAGGGTAGGAGGGAGACTAATCTAGAAGCAAAGTGCTGAGTAATCTTAAGCCAATTTCTCCTTATTAAATTTCTCCTGAAATTTACCATTTTCCCAGTGCCCTGCTGAGCTCACAGAAGCAATTTTAACGTGCTGCTCTGTGTGTTGTTCGTGCAGTGTTTTCAGCTCCATTCCTGGAGTTTTCTCGAAAGTTTAATTTGATTAACATCGTTCATATTAAAGCATGCCTTAAAAAAAAGCTAGCTGAAATGACGGATCAGTGGTTATGAAGGTGACCTTTAATTTTCACTGTTTATGGCTAACACCTATTAATTAAGGATAGGGTTAAGCCAAGGTCAATTTAATAATTGCTAAATGCAGGAACAAATTCTTCAATAGTAATGGCTGATGTACTCGTCTAGATTATCTTTGGCATTTAAGAGTTTTGTCTGTAATCCACACTATATCATTTTGTGCATCATATCTTCATTTAACCATTTGTGCTAAGTTTTATCTCGCATGGCATTTTATAGGTTTTTTTTCCACTGATCAGTGCTTTACAACGGTTTCCCCGATTGTTTCTTATACAGTATATGTACAGTACGCCCTTTGCCACATCACTAAGCCTCAAGTACCCCCCTCATCAACCCCAGACCAGAAATCTGTCCCTTTTTAACTCATATTACACTGTATATAATTTAGCATTATATTTAATATTATTAAAGTGGCATTATTACAATGAGTCACTTTTAAACTAAAAGCAATCAATACTGTGGATGAAAAATAGACTCACCCAGTTGCTTCCCCTCAAACTGAAACAGTATGAGAAATATAGGCTGGAAGCTTATATTTTATAACTGCATTTAGTTTGTTATTGGTTGGTTTTATAGTCTGAGACACTTGATGGGATGAAAATAGGAAAGAGCGGTGTATTGTTGTGAAGTGTGAGATGAGTATAGAGCTCTGTTGTAGAAATTGACTTCAATTCACACAAATTGCCTTAATGTACTCCTATTATTATATAGTATAGTTGTATTTCCTTAACAAACTAGCTACATAAGCTGTTAACTACATACCATTGCATAAATAGTTATTTTTTTCACAGGCCTGCTGTTATTTATTGTAAAAATTTCAATGTCATTCTATTTAAAAAAAAAAATATATATATATGTGTGTGTGTATATATATATGTATATATATATATTTATTTTTGATGCCTTGATATGACATTATGAGATTATGAGAAAGAGGAGAAAGGGAAACAGGATCAGGAAATGACATTTCAGAGTGCTTTTTTGCATTGTAAAGAAATTTCTGTTTTATAGGTTTAACAAAACATTAAAATCTTTTCAAGTACTACCTAGTTTGGAATCAGTATAAGGCAATATTATAAGGTGACATTGTTGATCTGTCCATCATGATGAAGTAGAAGAGGAGCATCATGGACGTTACAAAGATCAGAGATCAGATTTCGGGTCAGTCACTTCCCCCCCAAACAAGACCTTAATATCCATCCATCTTAATTTCTAATACAGTTTAATGGCATATTTATGTAAATATTTTCCAGTTTTGCTCTATAATAACGTTGAGAAATGTCAAAGTCCCCATAAAATAAAACAATACCATCTTCTGGTGGAGTGGGGAGTTAAATTGGATTCCTGCAGCAAGCAGCCATAGTGGCGGGCAGCTGATGAAGGGGAAAATAGGAAGCACTTTGATTACATGTTGCAGCGTCTTTACACAACAATCTCTCCTACACGTATTATTTACATGCCTTATGCTCTAATCCGTGCTGAAGGATACCTCCGTGATTTCCACCCCTTTCACTCTCTCTCAGTATTTCTGTCTCCCTCTCTTTTCAAGGGGAATGTGATTGGTCTCAGTAAGCATTCAGAGATATGCGCTAATGTTTTCTAAGCAGGTCATTTTACAGTGTAAATTGTGAATCTCCCAGAACATCATTACATCACTCTTTGATTGAGCTTTCCAAATGTGGGTGTATATGTACTTATTATCTAGGCTTGTGTTAATTGTATGAGCTGTCCTTAAAGAAAGGTGGTTTAAAGAAGCTGCATGTAATCACTACACTGTAATTACTGTGGTCTGTACAATTTTACCAATAATTCCCAAAATTATCGTACTGAGAAAGATCTGCAAACGAACATTTCTTTGCTTTTTTCTGGCAGTTACGGCTTCAGTCTATGTCTCAGTATCTTGATTTGACGTACACTAACAAGCATGTGGGTTTAGTGATGTCAACTTAGTGGGTAGCACTCTGTAATCACTTTTCAGATGCATTTGTTCTATATTTTGATTAAAGATTTTAAACACATATTTTTAATGAATATTTATAATAAGTTATTAATTCATTAAAAATATATCTTATTTTTTATTATTTTATTATTATTTTAAATGATTATTATAATATTATTGTAGTTTTTAACAAAACATTTTTAAATCACAGATAGACCAATGTTTTATAAATTACTAATTGTCTGTGTCTGCTGATTTCGCAGCACTATGGTAGAATACATTTTGTTGTTGCTTAGTAAACGGTTTCAGTATGAATTGAATGTTTTGTGAACTGTTGCGTTTAGACAAATCAAAACAAGTCTTAAACTCATGTGTCATCATTTTGAATCGGTCTAATGACTCATTCACTGTATCATAAGTCATTCGTTTCGGTCATTACGATCTCTGACTCAAAGAATTCAAATTTTTTGGAATACTTTTTTTATAAGTTAAACTTCTTGTAACATGAACGCTGCGTTTTAGAATGGCGTGTCATATGTTGCAAATTATGCGAGATGTGAACACGATCAAAATTTCGTAGAAAATTCAATGGCAAAGCAGCGCAGTGGAATACAAAAACACGTTCTGTGCACTTAACAACATTTAGTTAAGTGTAAACACATTCTCAACAGAGGATTGTTTCTAATAAATGATATTTTAATTATGAACGACATTAAATTGTGTTCTCACTCAGGGGAAATCACTAAAAATGAAGTGTGCCCGCTGATATGTCGTTATCTTAAAAACTACAGGCTGAATTTCTCAGATGACTGCTAGTTGGCAGCGGTACAGAATTTACTGTCCTTCATTTACTGTCTCCACGTTGTGTAATCAGGGATGTAATACTGTTTTTCCTCAGCTTTTTTCCAACAGAGAAAGTCATGGATTTTCTATATTGTCCTGTCACAAACTTCACCCAGTAAACCAGTATGTGGACTTCCGGGTGCGACACAAGCCGCTAAGGCTCGGCGCTCTGATCTCTGACCTCGCTAGTGTTCTTCCTGTAGTCATTTCATTATGCTCAAAGGGCCATGAGGGACACTGGTGCACTGCAGGTGTAATACCGCTCACAACATGAAGGTAAAGAAATGGTTCATCATCCCTGATATTAATAGGAAAGAGTTTGCAAGTAAGGTGATGCGACTCACCTCTTGGACAGGAATGGCAATGACCAAGGCCTGCATAAAAGACAAAGGGATTGATGTGGTTATAAATTACTCCACGGCGCCACCTAGGCCAGTCGCTTTTCACTTTGTCATCAGGAGAAGGCGATAAAGCAGGAAAATGACCAGAGTCCTCTCTTTTTTTTTTAATACATAAATGAATACGCTATGAGAGCGGTCATTATTTAAGGCATGCAATCATGTGGGACATGGACTTGACATGTGAAATCTCACAGAAACGCTCTCGGTGACCTCCATCTTTACGACCTTAAGTATTTTTCTTGTTGTTCAATCTGGTATTATTATTATAATAAGAAGTAATATTCACCAAGCGATTTCATCCAAGCCTGGTTGGTCTGCTGAAAAAAGAGCAGCCACCTTTGACAGCCTTTCAGTAAGCACTTTTATAATTGTCCCTGTGAGCTTGTTCATACCCTATGAAGTTCACAAGTGCCAAAATTGGAGAACTGCACTTTATGGCTGGATGAGTCGCCTCATCACTCTTTAAAAAAAGGCTGGGGAAAAAAAAAACATCCTGAAAATAAGAGGCCAGAAAATAGAGCCATAAATAATACAGAGAGCAATGGCTTTTCCTTTAAATAAATACCGATCAGGTTTATGTTGAAAGACAATAGAAAACGTAGCCCAGATATGCAGTTTACAGTATTTATAGCTGTAATATCGTGGTGCCACCACCGTAATTTCATGCCCCAATGAGAATGGCAAGGTCAAAGCAAATGCTTCGACTGAGCATCTGCTAATATGGTGACTCATAAACAGGCTCTGCGTGTATCAGGTGCACCAAATAATACAGTATAATGAAATACAGAATAGCTTTCCATTATTGTTCTTTTTTACGGTGTCGTCATTAGATGTAATTTATGCCTTAAAAAATTTCATCTACCGGCGGGTCGATCTGAAATGGAGGTCCAAGGGGTCATTCCACAGGTTTTGGAAACTAATAAATTTCTTGTTTCCTTTTTGTGTCCTTTTCCTTTTATATGTAAAACTCACTCTTGTTGTCCTTCTTTTAAATTGGACCTCAAAGGTCTTTCATTTGTCGTCCCATTTTCTTTGTAATAAAGGCATCAGAGGAGACAAAACAGCTGAGTGAGTCCGAAAACCCGAAAGAAAAGCAAACGCGTTAATGAATTTGCATGCATCTTATTCGGGTGCACGGAGGACCACTTTGTAGTTGCGCAGTGGGTGCTATTTAAGAATTCAAATGACATTACAAATATGTACATATTTGTTCATTATGTCCTTAGAAAACGACCTGTTCGTTCTGAGGTGAACTCACGAAAACGTGAACTTCCTGATAGTGCCTTTACGGTGAGGTGAGTGAGAGGAAATGAGAGGGGGGCCTCCAAGTCTCATTCAATAGTCTGCCACCAAGCAGTCTGGTGTGGTCAGATGAATAGGGAGTCCAGGGACACATTATTGCTTATTGGACAGTACAGGCTGACTGCACCAGCTCAGCACATGGCCATGGCTGCTTCCTGGCACTTTGAATGCCATGCAAGACAGGATGACCAATATTTGCCTTAAATTATTCAACATTTTTTCAGGGCCATTTCAACCTCCACAGAAACTGCCCTCCTTTTAACTTTGACCTCAACCTAGAGTTTTCCACAAGAGAGGTAAAACTGGCTACATGGTCATTTTTATTGAAAATGGTGGCGGTATAAATTTTGTTAATATCATTCTTGACAGTAAAGGAGAATATGGTTAAATGTAGAGAGAGATGTGTCATAAATTCTGGACGTTAACATTTTGCTGCTGTGTCCTCTTGCTATCTCAAGTGGAAACTGCCATTCAAAAACCTCCATAAACTGTTAAATAACTAGGTAATTTTTATCTGACTACATACTCTGATTGGATGAGCCACATCTGAAGTGGTTATAAAATACAGATAATTGCACGTTCACTGTTAATGCGGCTCAAGTTTCTACATTTGTTTTACAACTATAACAGTCTGTAGTTAGTTTAAACTACAACTAGATATATTATTTCTATTTTAATGTTATAAATGTCATTTATTCCTGTGATGATTATTATTTCTCCAGTCTTCAGTGTCACATGATCCTTCAGAAATCATTCTAATATGCTGATTTGATGCTCAATCATGTCTTATTATTATCTTTGTTGAAAACAGTTAATACAATGATATTTTTTTTAATCAGGATTCTTTGATGAACAGAAAGAACAACATTTATTTGAAATAGAAATATAATTGTATTTAATTCAATTGAATGCATCCTTGATGAAGAAAAGTATTCATTTCTTTCAAAAAAATGTAGCTGACCCAAAACATTTGAACGGTGGCATATATTGTTTAGAGGAGGAATGATTTGTTTTAATTATGAGGATGATGAAAGCCACTCAAGGCCACTTTTTGGCTTTAGCCACTTATTATTTTTGTTATGAACAGTAACAGTAGTAATACATCATGTTATGCCTACGGACAACAAGCCATTTTTTTTTTTACTTCAAATCCCCATATTCTTATAATTAAGCACTCTCACAGTCATAAATTGAAACTTTTACTGGAAAAGCATGAAACGCAGCGATAAAACCGCCTGATTAACTATGCATCCCTACCTCCGCTGCGCTCTTGTATTGTTTTGCAGTGTTAGTGTGGCTCTATGAAGTGTGACTGTGATTTCATACCCAGCAGACAGCAGACAGGGCTGAACAGGCTCAGACTCTGTTCTCTGCCAAGCTCTCAGTTTTCCCCGCTCTATTTAAGCACATGTGGCACTGGCATTTGCCACATTTATGATGTGTGTATTACAGCGCAAAAACAGCTTGCTGTCTGCTCTTTAAACAGCTCAATTTGGAGCAAAGCTCAGCCTTTTGGCTCTCTGGCAGGCAGCCGTGCCGTATGAAAGCATGTGGAATAGAGTAGCGCAATGCCCAAGGGGATATCTCCAGTAAACAGAGCAAGAGCGTGCGAGAGAGAGACTAAATACGCAATGACAGACGTGACACACTCCAGTCTACTGTGGACAAACAAAGGTCAGAGGGAGTGTGTGTGTATTGTAGGATTCAGTAGATTTATTAAATTGATATGTGTAACTTACAGTTTAATAGAAACTGGAGCCTTTTTAAACCATTGGCTCTAAATGGAGATGTTAAAGCATTTGGGTTTTATGTGCCAATTGTAGAGGAAGCCCATAATGTTTTCCCCGCTTTTATGTCTTCATTAAATGTCAACGCACAAGTACATTCGACTAACAGGCTTTTTCCGCCTCTGTCTTTCCTTTCCCAGTGTTTCTCCGGCATCATCGCTCTGTTTAGGCCCGCATCGTGACGCTTAATCAAGACAAGACACAGACCAATGACTGCATGCAGTGTTGGAAATAAACCAGCTTTTTTTCCCACAAAAGGAAATATTAATATTAGATTTTTTTTTTTTTTTTTTTTTTCCTCTCCTGTCATTTTCCATTAGAGACCTCTATGCAATTTAATCACCACTAAAATCATTAAAAAAGATCTGAAGATTAAATTATATTGGCATTTGCAAAATTATGTAATACATTTACATTACAATGAAGAAATTAAAATAATGCATTTTATCTGTCTGGGGTTCCGCTGAGCTCTACCTGGGGAAATATAGCGGAAGGAAATGGACAGGCTCTGTTCTTGAGATCTGACTGTAATGGAGTGGAGCTCAGAGCTTTGGACCTCCAGAGCCGCTCATTCGGGTCTACGTCTGCCGCTTATAGTGCTATTAACCTAGTTTAGCAAGAGTTTTTACGTTTAGATTTATTTGCAGGTTGCAAAGGACAGCCAATGACACGCTTCCATTTATATCACCACTTTTCCCTCTCCCATTACACTGTTTTTCACATAATTTCATGGAGTTTTCAGGCATTTTCAGCATGTCTTTAGACAGATTATCTTTTGACAAGGCACTGATTCTTGAATACTGGGAGAAGAGGGGTTACAAAAGTGCAGAAAAGTTGATCTACCAAAGCATTATTTTGGAGAAATCTGTTCAGAGGTTTTCCCCAACGTTTTTACCTACAAACCTTTGATTTTCTCAGTGTTTTCCTTTGCCTATCCCTCATCAATACCATCAGATACAAAATTAGTCTAATATGTATTACAAATATTTACTAGCTAGACTACTTAAAATGAGGAAAACTATCTAGAAATACCAAATGATTTATTTACAATGTCTGTGAATGTGACCAAAAATATATGCACAATTACTATATTTACTATAATGTTTTTGTAAATATCTTACAGTGGTGATTTGTTTAATGTCATACCACGTTCTTTCTGTGCAGGTCTGACCGATGAGGAGGTCGATCTAGCCATCCAGCGGTCCGGTGGTGTGGATGAGCCGCTGACTGTGGCTGTTCCCGGGCCTACGCACGTCGCTCACCCTGTTCCACTGGCCCCGTACAGTGAGTATAACCACAATCGCTTTTGCTAGGATAGGTGGTCTACCCTATAACCCCTCCACCTGTCCCCTCACAGTATGTTTCCATGGCCCATGCGCTCCTTAAATATGACACGTCTAGTCTAGTAGATTTTCTCTACCAAATGGTGCGTGACTATATTAAATGAGTCCCCCATCGAAAACATCTCCTCTGTGCTCCCATAATCCTATTTAAACCTTCGCCTGTACATCAATTCAAAACAGAATGTGTGGAATACTTTTGAATATCGTGCAGATATTTTTATTAGCGCCCAAACATAACTGTTATCTAAAGCAAATGGTTTTCAAAGGAAATGAGTGGCGGACGGCATCATTTTTGCGTAGGCACATAATTAATTCCGACACGGCCTTGCGATATGATGTCCGCACCGTTACGACAATCTGTGGTTGGTTGGCCTGCCGAGGGCCTTTCTGCAGCCTCTATCTTTATTACCTCTGCGGGTTATGAGCTCCAGGCCGGCCGCTGATTTACCAATCCTGAATGAAGTTCGCATAATGCTTAACCTGTATGACAATGATTCCAGATGTATTCCACCCTCATTTATTGCCACCCTGTCCTTGACTCCCCGCCATCTCATGTTTTGTAATGAAAGCGATGTTGATGGGATGGCCATGTAGTTAGGCTTCAGCCCCACTAGAGTGGGGGGTTTTATATCAAAACGGCTATGAGAGAATGGCATAATGAGGGGAGAGTGAGGAGATCTTCGCGGGGGTCAGGTTGGAAAGAGGGGGTCCCTCTCTTTGATGTCCTTGTTATGGGGACGATGCGTTGGGACCTGCATCCATCTCTGTCGGAGTAATGGATACTCTGATCTCTATTTTCAAGCGGCAGAAGGACAGTAGGGCCTTTTCTGAACCCAATAAATTTGAACGGAGATTGGAAAAAAGGGGAATGGAGGCCATGCTCACACCTTAAGTGACCAAATAAAAAGCAGGAGTGGAAAGTGGAGGTGGAGGTGGTACCGATGTGGAAGAAGGAGTCCCGTGTGGATCTCGAGTTGAAGTAGGAGATCGGTCAGATCGGTCAGGGTCTAAGCTCAAGGCCTTGCCCAAACTGTCATCATGTGTTTCCTGCACGCCATGCTCTCGCAAGGACACTTAGTTAATGTGGTGTTTACCATTGATACAAAAAGTGATGTTGACAGAAGTCCTTAAAATGGAAGCTCTAGTCAGTTGCAGGTTTGCTGATGTTCTGATGTGCTTGCAGACGTAGAATGTCACTGAGCTTCAGTCTTCAGGCAGATTTGATCCTCAAGGCACTGTTTCTTGAGTATTAGGAGAAGAGAGGTTACAAAAGTGCAGAAAAGTTTAAGCACCAGAAAATTATTTTGAAGCAATCTGTTAAACATGAGGTTTTCACCAACGTTTTACCTACATTTATTACATTTTCTCACAAATTAAGCATTTTCCTTTGCTTATCATTCAATATGAATTAACAGCGTCAGATACTAAAGTAATGTCAAATATTTATTACAAATATTTGCTAGCTAGATTACTAAAAGGGATAGTTCACCCAAAAAGGAAAATTCTGTCATTATTTACTCACCTTCATGTCATTCCAAACCGTAAGACTTTCATTCATCTTCAGAACACAAATGAAGATATTTTAATGAAATCTGAGAGATCTCTGTCCTTCCATTGAGAGTCTAGCAACTACCACTTTGACACTTCAAAAGTTCATAAAGAGATTGTAAAAGTAATCCATATGAATTGAACGGTTTATTAAACATTTTCTGAAGAGACATGATCTCTTTAAATGATGAACAGATTGAGCTTTTATTCACATATAAACATTCATCAATGCACACGTCAGTTACGGTAAACGGAAGCTCAAGCATGCTTGCTTGACACGCGAGATGCAATGAGGTTCATTCTTGTGTTACGCAGCCCGTTTGAGCTTCCGCGGGAGGTTTGTTCTCGTGCATCAAAGCAGGTATGGTTCAGCTTGTGTTTATGTTCGGCTGATCAATGATCTCTTCAGAAAATTTGGACTAAACTGCCTGATTCATATGGATCTGTTTTATGATCTCTTTATGAACTTTTTGAAGTGTCAAAGTGGTAGTTACATGAACTGTCAATGGAGGGAAAGAAATCTCTCAGATTTCATTAAAAAAAATATCTTCATTTGTGTTCCAAAGATGAATGAAAGGGGAACTTATGGGTTTGGAAAGACATGAGGGTGAGTAAATAATGACATCATTTTTGGGTTAACTAACCCTTTAAATGATAATATATATATATAAATATATATATATATATATATATATATATATATATATATATCCTTATATATATATATGATTTAAGGAGATATGTATTTCATATTATATACATATTTTAAAATATATATATAAATATGTATTTTATATGAAATAGGGCAATTCCGCGCAAAACTGTCACATCCATAACACCAACACAATGCAATGGTATTTAGTTGGCGTTATGGATGTGACATTTTTGCGTGGAATTGTCCAATACATACATATGTACTTAAATCATGGTTTTAGGAGTAGTAAGTGATCATTAAAACCATTTTAATTAAAAGGAAAAAAAAAAAAGCTGAAGAATCAGGGCCAGATTTTATTTATGATATCCCTAACAGACCTCTCATATAATTAATCAGATAAAAACGGCCTGTTTAGTTATGCTCTCTCTGTTTAGCAAAAAATGAAAAAGTAGTATTGCTTTGCTAGTCTATTAGCGAGCCTGTCTATTTGTATTCAGTAGAGCAGATTCAAACAAATTACAGTAACACACCTGTTCCGCAGACCTCGCTATGTTACAAAATGGAGCATTTTGTATCTGACATGTTGACCTGCCAGAGCCAGGCTTGCTTTAATTACTTCTCTGTTTGGTGTGCCGTTAAACATTTGCATGATAATTTCTCCCTCCTTTCTGTTGGCTGAGCCTTGCCAGATTGCCTCAGCGTGAATTGAAACTGCTGCTCTTGCTTTCACAAGCTGGTTAAAACATAACTTAAAGCTGAAGTTTCATTTGATGTCATTTTATGTCATTTTATGTTACAACACTCTCTCATATCCAACATTAATATGCCAGCTATATGTAAGTCATTGGTAAGTGGATTCTCTGAAAAGACGCTTTTAAAACTCTGCTTGTTTGTTTGAGGTTCCCGACCAGCGCGACACAACAGCATTGGCTCAACCAATGATGTGAGTTTGGGGCGGGGCTATGTTTTTGCCCGACTAATGACTCTTTTGAGTTTTTCTCTAATGCCTGATTGTTAATTTTCTGACACCTGGATGGTTTGACCATTGATTTTTCATATGGTTTATCATCAGAATGTTGACTTGTATAAATAACTTCACTCTTATAGCTGTTAGCAGGATATCTGTCTGATCTCACTTTAAAAGAAGAGCGTTTTCAGAGCATGTTCTTTGTTTTGAATCTGCACTGAACTGTTTTTTCAGAGTTTTTCGCCTTCTGTCAGGTCAACTGTCTCTCTCAGAGAATGAGGGTGAGGGGTGAGGAGGGACTCTTTGATGTGGGCTTTCATTTCCTGATAGTCCCTGATAATACTGCGCTTATGTGACATTCACACCTCATCTCACCGCTTGTGAGCACTTGTGTGAGGTCTCAGCAGAAACTGTGCGAGTGCGATCTTTTAAACGATTCTCATTTCCATTTCTTCAAGATCACAATTACCCTTAACAGAGTGATTTTTCCCCTCAAATATTGTATGCGGGAGTTTCCGTTAAGCTCAGTCATAGCTTATGAAATTGCTCATTTTCTGTTTTACAGTAATGTGGTACTTAATCTAGATGTTCAGATGTAGTTTACGACGTGTAATCAGAATTCCCCCCCCCCCCTTCCTTCTAGGAACAAGAGCTCCAATTCATATAGACCTGTAGAAACTATAAAACTTAGTCCAGTGTTGACACCTTTTGTACAGTAGTTTGACGCAAATGATAAAGCTGTAAGGGGTAGAAGTACAGTCAACAGTTTCTATTTTTTTGTTTTGTGGAGATTATTTGTTATAAAATATATTTAATTTAAATATTTAACATTTTAAATAAAATATTTAATATAAATATTTTAAATATATATATTTTTTGCTGTATTATTCATTCTGCACATGGATACACATTTTTTAACCATAATTTTGACCAAACACTAAGTTGCAGAACATGAGATTCTAAATATTTAGCTAAAATATCAGTAAAGTTTGCTTTCCCGCATGCTTTTTACTAAAACACAAGCAAGAATCATATTTACTCATTTTCAAATGAATATACCAATATAAGAATAAAGAGCAGTGTTTACCTACATGTATTTTTACTAAAGCTTTTTAGTATATGAAAAAATATGAGGGGTGTTCTGTGAATTACTATACTCTGTTCTATTACTATATTATTTATAATATTATTATTATTATTATTATAAAATGGATACTTTATACTGATTCACAGAAATGGTCTGAGTAACCAGTGCCATCTTAAGCAAAAAACAAACAAAAAATTTACACACATGATTTTCCAAATAAGATTTTCTCAGAAAGCCCTGTGTTGCAGGATGAAGCCATTGAATACACTGTATTTCTGTACATCACAGCTTTGCTTCTTTCATGTCAAATTAAATATGGCATCTACCAGAAGGTCCACCACAGCTTTTCCCAGCGTTTGGCTAATAGATGGGCTTGTTGTATTTGTGTGTGTCCCTGCAGGTCCCTCAGGTTACAGATGGAGAGACTACAGTGCCATGGCTGTCATCATGGCAGGAATGGCCTTTGGCTTCTATCATCTCTACCGGGTATGTGTAAGAGCCACCAATAGCAATGGTTTTTAAATGTATGTTTTTCTGAGAACTAAAGCTTTTCCCAGCATTTCTGCTTTTGTGTGAGTTTCTTTACATTGAGTAAATCATTGTAGTTACAGTCAATCTGTCCAACGTCATCAGAATGAGCTCATCTCAACCCCTAGATCTTTTCTTTGTTTTCCCTTTCGGAAAAACCCGAAGGCAGTGCTGCTTTCCACACGATTTTGTACGTGGGCGCGGATGGGTGCGTGGGCCCTCGGGCCCCGTCGAGTAAGAGATAGACCCCGTTTCTTGGTAAACCCACACTACCCACAGGGGCATTTGGACTCCATTACTGTGTTTAATAAGACAAACGAAAATAGAGCATGGGCTTTAAGAGAGCATTTCCAATGACATTGAATGGAACTCCCATGATGTCATGATTAGGAACTCATGTTTAGCTTCCTAAGCTTCCGTCTGCACTCAGCCACTTCAGTCAGTCAGTTCCTCTGCTGCTCTCAGCACACGCAGGTTTATGAAACCAGTCTCCATCTCCAGTAGCCCACCTGACTGCTGTTATTTTAACACAAAACGTCACATTTTCCTTTAACAAGAATGTTTTACAATCTGAAACTGTAGCTTGTTCAATACTCAAAATGATCTTTTGAGAAATCGACATCAACTCTCGTTTTTATCAACTTTCATTTTTACTCATTCCCATTTCTGGTGCTTGCTCAGGAAAGTCATTACTGTTACTATTGCCATTTCATTGTTACTATTATTATTTGAGCAAATCCCCAACCTTAGTTATAGAACCAAATAAACATGAATGAACATCAGAGAATGAACGACATGAAAGAAACGGTATCACTTATCAATATCCCTATCAAGTCTCATGTAATCGCTCAATCTGTGTTTCATCTGCGGAAAGACATCAATAAAACAGCTTGTTAAATTTTACCTCAGAAAAGGCATTCAGTAACCATATACTCGATAGTTGGCTAGAAAAATTAACTCTAGACAGGAGCATTTTTCATAAAATGATGTACTATATTCATATTTTCCTCTTATTAAAGTTATAATTTCAGCAAATAAAAAAACTGCATTAAATGCAACTGGGTTCCCTGTATAGTTTACAGCATTAGTTGAGAGATTTCTTTCCTTGAGAAAAATTAACATGTGATAATTAATGATAACATCTGATATCTTAATGAATCGATATTCAGTCAAATGGAGTCTATATCAGAATTTGATAGCGAATCGCAAGCTTATGTATAGAAATTGCCCAAGCCCTGCCCTAAAAAAAGCACAGTACCAGTCATTGTAACAAATGGACTTCTGAAAAGGACAGAAAACCTAAAGCTCTACCTGATCTGTTCATTTGGCTCAAAGTTCATTAAAACAACATTTTCCTTGTTTTATTTATTAGTTAGAATATGTCAATATTTCATGATAACCCAGTATTTTAACTAATTGCAAAAGCTGATTAATTGATCAAAGCCTATTGATTAATCTCTGAAATAATCTACGATTAGTTGATTTATAATCGTGAATAATCTTTTATCAAAATAATTGTTTGTTGCAGCCCTACTGAAGACTGGAGTAATTCTGAAAAGTCAGCTTTGGAATCACTGGAATAAATTACACTTTAAAATATATTAAAATCATTTTTTTTTTAATTGTAATAATATTTCACAACCGCTTTACTGTATTTTTGGGTGAACATAAGAGATTTATTTCTTTCAACAACAACAACAACAACAACAACAACAACAACAACAAAAAAAAATCTTACCAACTCCAAACTCCTGAATGGTAGTGTATTGCCCATAAACCATGAGAAATTTGAGCAAATTCACAAAAAGAATGGATTTAAGATATTTACCTGGCAGACAATAAAATGTGCATTAAACAAAACAAAAAACAGACATGATTAGAGATGACAATATAATAGAGACTTTTGTGTGGGCTCTTTTGACTTGGACCTAGAGATGTTCTAGGAAATAAGAAAAACGCTCTGAACACTTTAGCAACCGTGTAGTGATGCAATAGCAACCGTTCACATCATTGTGAAATTGACTTTTGTGCAGGCAAGCACCACTCATAATTTCTTTAGAAAATGCATTTCTGTTCTCTGTAAGTCTCTTTTTCACTCCTTTCTCATTTTCGTTCTGTGTCTCATGTTCTCTCTCTCACACACACACACACACAGAGTTTGTGATTCTCCAGTCCCCCGTGTGGGTCTCTGCTGTTGAGAGGATCTGTGCCCGTGGCTGGAGGTGCAGTTCCCTGGTGTGAGAGCTCTCACTGCTGTCATGTCAGAGGAACAGCTCACCGGTGCCACCATATGCCCTGTCCTCCACCTCCACTTTATTTATGCTATAGAGCACATTGTAAACAGCTCTCACAGCAGCTCTCTTATTAACTACCCTGGTGTTGACACTCATTCTGATTTTTTCAACTTAAAAGTGTTTATTACTTATGCCGGTGTCAACAACGGTTGCGCCGCTGTGAAAACCTGTTAAGGCCAACTGTTTTCCAGACGGAGAGTCTGCACACGCACATTACGCTTTACAGCACCCAGCTATTCACCAAATGCCATTTTAATCTCCCCGTCTATGTGCTGTTTATTTGTCGAGGGAAACAAATCGACGTGCGCTTTTGTAAATATAACAGCATTGGCGTGAGAGTCGGGCGGCAGCTAGTGGAAGCGCCAGCCGTCTGACCTTTGCTTCTTATTCTCAGTGTTTGGAGATGTTGTTCTACAAAGCTTAAACTCTGACAAGCAATTGTCCTCAGAAGGTGACATGTTCAAATGGAGAAGCCAGCCTGTGGGCTAAAAGACTTAATGATGTTGAACCCAGAGTCATGCCCCGATGCTTAATTCTTGGCCTCAGTGTCAGCCATTGAGGCAAATTACTCTGGATGAAGTGAGAAAACCACAAGACTTTTGAGAGGGATTAAAAAAACAAAAGGTCCTGTTTTTTTCAGCATGAATGCAGGCCTATTAATCATAATTCATATAATGATGTTTTATCTGCCGTTGCCAAACACAATACTGAACCTGATACTGTGAAATCAAGCACAAACACTAGTATTGATTTTTTTTTTCTCCTCATTTCTTTTATTTCGGTTTGTTTGATATATTGTGCTGATGTACTAGAATCTGTAGTAAAACATAGTAAAGCATAGTCTTCATGTACACGCTATTATTAAATCTGATTCATAATTACTTCATTCAGTAAAAAAAAAAAAAAGATTTACAATAGCCATTTGATTCCCTGCTTGTCGTTTTAGGCCTTCTTTTTAGGGGAATGTTTTTTATAAGGCTGCTGTTAATTTTCAACTTTTCTGTTATATACTTTACAGTGCATTCTAGTATTTCTAAAATGTGTAGTTGTATTTTATGTAAATTTGATTTGCTCAAGAGATTGTCACCTACTTGTGATCATTTAAAACCCCTCTTTGTTATTGTGGCAGAAAAAAATATTGACTATATTAAAGTTTGGGGTCACTATACATTTTTTTTTTATAAGGATGCATTCAACTGATCAAATAAAATGACAGTAAGACATGTATAATGTTACAAAACATTTCTATTTTAAATAAATATCAAAAAATGTATCATGGTTTTCACTAAAATATTAAGCAGCACAACTGGGACACTGAAAACTGGAGTAATGGCTGCTAAAAATTCAGCTTTGCCATCTCAGGAATAAATTACATTTTAAAATATATTAAAATACCAAATGTTTACTTTAATTTATGATATTTCACAATATTTTGATAGTAAAGCTTATAGAGCTCTTTAAAAAAATTGAGCATGAGCATAAGAAGCCTTCAGTGAGGGTTAAGTTTTGGTTTGACTATGCTAACGCTAATAGATTAGCCCTTTGTCTATTTGTTGAGTTAGCAACAGAGCATGTCTTGGTCCGCAGGCCTGTTTTCCCTGTTCCTGAGTGGAATTCTAATAGCGTGCCGTGTTTTTAATTGCAGAAATACATCCTTCCCCTCATTATGGGCAGCAAAGAGGACAAGAAGCATCTGCAGCGGATCGAGAGCAACATCGCGGATATGAGTGGCACGCTGACACAGACAGGTGAAGATTAATATCTTCATCACTTTTTCCTCCTTAACATTTTCCTTCATTTATCTGTCGCCAAAATCTGCTCACATTTTACAAATGACGGTCCTGTCATTTTGCTTTAATTTGAAATTGCTTGTTTACTGTCAGCTCAGCTTCAATTAATTACGTTTCGCTGAAAAGCTCTTAACCTCAGAATATTAATGAGGGGAAGAGGAATGACAGCGTTTCTTTTCTTTTTTTTTTTTTGCCTTCTTAACTGCGTGGCAAGAAAGTTCATTTTAATTTTCGGCGTGGTGGTGTGGCTCCCCGGTTGGGCCCAGAGTGCGCTGGTGATTAAGTGTGTGCTGACAGGTGCGTCTCCCGCCTTGGACAGGTGAGGAATCTCAGCTAGGCTGTCAGAGAGGGATGCCTCTCCTCCTCTCTCCTCCCCCTCTCTTTACCCACTACGCAGCCGGTGTAATTAAACATCCCGGCAACCATGAAAGCGGGACACTTCCCGAAGAAAGTTTGTCTCGTTAGTGCCGCAGTCGACTTACAGCTGGGTGGCTCCTTCTGTGTAAACGACGATTCACTCTTGCAACTTTTTTTTTTTCGAAAGAAAGGCAGGACAACTTATGCAGTTTTTGTATTACCGTTTTTGCAAGGCAGCGCTTATTCATTAAACATTCTGGTTAGGATTTTTACACTTCTGCTTTACATGAAACTTAAATGATCTTTTTGTATATAATTTCAGCCTTATGAGAGGGTTTTTTGTATTTCTATTAAAATCTGTTTGCGTTATGTAAGGTTTTAAAGTTAAAATTAAGATTAGAAGTGATTAAAGTGAGTGGATATAGAATATTCGCTATTCGAATCTAACAGACAGTGATGCAATTACAATATTTGCATGCTGTCTTTTTTCCCTTGCGTCTATTTGCATATTGGATGAATGGCCTTGTCTCCCATGCATATATTTAACCATTAAAAATAGGTATGCTCTGGGAAATTAAATTCTGGCTGATACTGAGAAACCCATAATTCTTGATAACTGATACATCCGATATTAAAATCATTTATTATTTTGTATGAATAGATTAAATTAATAATTTTTTTATATGCTACAAGTTCATTTTGGCTTCACAACATTATAATGTACAGCATGACAAATTTGGAGATTTGTAAAATTTACATTTAACAGTGTTTAAATTATTAGTGTTTTTGAAGATTTATTTCTTTTTTTAAACCTTTTTTAAAAAGAAAAAAGGAAAGCCTGGTGAATATTCTCTAATGCTCACCAGATTAGTACGAAGGCAATTTTGACATCTGAATATTCACAAGGCTTTCCTTTTTTCTTCTTTTTTTCTTTTTAAAAAAGGTTGAAGCTCTTTAATTCAAGGTTTCACACATCCTAAAAACAAACTTTATTTAGTTCTACAAATAAATGTTTCTTGCACCACTGTTCAGCGTCATTTTTACATATAATTACGTATTTTATTTTCAGTTGTAAGCTTTCGGTTTGAATTGCGTGCAATGAGTTAAAGGGCCTAGTACTAAACTGACTGATGCTAGGAAATATTCTTCTTCCCAGTCTAGCTGAATACCATGAAAACATTTGAATTTTTTTTAAATTGTAGATATGTTACAGTCTGTGAATGTGAAACAGTACATGCAAAGCAGGCACTCTTGACTTGTAATAAACAACAGGCTTGTTATTGTTTATAAAAGACTTATTTATCCATATTAATATTTGCATTATAAAACCATGTAAATAATCTAGCTATATACATGGAATTCTGATCTCAATGTAGCTTATAGTTTTGTTTTCATTATCCAGGAGATCAATATAAGCAAATTTGGGGCATATAGGATAAAGGGCGAGTGATTTTGGTTGGTTGCTTCTCTGCATTATGTTTTCCGTTGCCTAGCTTTTTAGTTTGGGGAGGGTTACCAAAAGGCCAGTCGATTGTGAGCCATTGCGTGCAAGCTTGATGTGGGTTTCTTTATCTGATTATCAAATGAGCCTCTTCATTGCCATTTTGGTTCATATATGCAAAAAAAGCCTCCTTTGTGTTACGCTGCCTGTCTAACCCACGTTTTGTTTGGTTTTAAACAGGATTCCTGTTTTGTTTAGCGTCACATTCAGATGATAAGAGTATTTATATTGTTCCGGGCTGAAGCTGCTTTTCATATTTCCTTTGTGAAACACTTGTTCCTGACCATCTTTTTTTTCTCTCTCCCTCCTTCCCTCCGCAACTCTCTGGTTTTCTCCTGGAAGAGCCGTACCTACCCCCAGTCACTCAGTCAGTCACGCCGCTGATCTAATTTGCTGTGGCTGCAGTAGCCAAGTTGCTATTGTAGTTAATGACTGTTTCAGTTAACAGTTTGGGAGAGGGTTGCAATTACGGAGTGAGTTTCCCTCACTTCTCACAACGTGAGTAATAGCAAGTGACTGCCGCTCTTGCCAATTGCCCGCACTCCTTTGTTAAAGTTTGTGTATTTCTCTAGTGCCAAGTGTGCCGGAGTGATGTATTCCTTTGAATGTGGCTCCATTACTCTTGCAGCCTTTGATTGTAAGCCTTGACTCCCATTATGATTTCCCAACAACTTTCCACACGCAATTAATGAACAGGTCTTGGAAGCACTTTGTCGCACACACTCACCCTCTTGCTGGCTGTAATGGAATTGTACTAGCTGCTTGGTCTCTTTGTCTGCGGATAGCATATTGGTGACCAGCTGGCCAATAAAGCCTTAGACAGGCCCGGACATATGCAGTGTACATTATATTGAGGTATTTACTGAATAATTTACGCTGTACACACTGTCTGCCTCCTTGTAGCAGCTGCGAAGCCACTTGCAGGATCTCAAATTCGCCCAATTGTTTTCTCCAAAGAGAACGTTTGTGGAAACCCGAGCCACACTAAATGGAGGCATTATTCCTTGTGTTTTGAGTATGAAGCGAGTGTTTGGTGGGTTTAGAGGTCTAGTGCAGTTGCTGCTCATTCTCAGTGTAATATTGCAGGATTTTCTGGGGTTGACGTAGGCTGTAGTGGCAGTCCTGCTTGGAACAGATTTTTACTTTAGACCTTCTAGCTATTTTATTCAAAGGATAGTACAAAGATAACTGAATGTTATGGGTAGAAAAGGATTAAAAGAAGGTTGTGAGATGTTGCAAGCTGTATTCAAACCTGAATGACCCATTTGAGCATCATGGCTTAATGTACAGTAACTTCTAACCACGTGCTAGGAATATTTGAAATCGTAAGGGTGACTTTCAGTAAATGTGATATTTAACGAGTCCATGATCACATATAAACCCAGATCTATAATTATAAGTAAATCTTTTTTTTAAGGGCTAGATCACCCAAGAATAAAAATTCAGCCATCATGTATTAGTTCTAAATCCCATATGGTTTACTGATGTATTAATTCATCTGTACTGTAGCCATATGATTGGTTTGTCTGGGGACTGAAATTTAAGTTATTGATAATTACATTTCTGAAAATCTTCCCCTCTGTCATTGCTTTCAAATTATTCACACACATTCAAAATTTGTGCCATCTGGACCAAGCAACCAGGTTTGTATGTGGATTCTGCAAAATATCTCATTTTGTGATCCACAGAAAACTCGTTTGGAACAACATTAGGTTGAGTAAATCTTTTTTTTTATGTTTTTTGAAGACAGGTTAACAAATTGGATTTCAGATCTCTTGTTAATACTAATATAGTCATCTGAGTTAGTACAATCATTATTATTCAAAACTGTTCAGCGTCTCTTATTGTGTAAGTAGTCACCTAATGAGACAGACAAAGGCTGTGAGAGAAAGAAACATGTAACAGCTCTTAAGCAGAAAGTGGAAAGGCTGTTTCTATGAAAGGAGAGCCCTGGAACTGTGCGCCGGAGAGCCAACAGTCGGCAGCTAATAATATCTGCTGATGTTAATCCAATTAGAGTTGATTTAACACTTTACAGAGCATGATTTATAGAGGCGTTTATTGGTTTTCTGTAACATAATCAGTTTGGAAACTTAATGCATTGTTTGGGAATGCATGTGTGACTGGAAACAGGGGGAGAGCAACTTGTGCTCTGGGTTATTTGAAATGATACCCCCATTAATAACACCAACTCTGGCCCTGCTAGGGCTGTTTTTCTTGGGCTTTCTCTAATCCTCAGGACCAGCACAATCTGACAATAATTCAATCTTCAGAGAGGGAGGAAAATGAGCTGTATTTAGTAAGATTAGTGAGGACAGTAGTGTCTAGCCCTGCTGCCTCCCAAGTGAGCGGCTTTTTTTCTCCATCTTGTTGATTGTTTGGAGAGTTTGATAGAGCCAGCGTTTCAAACCCATGCTAATGGAGGTTAAGAGACCCTGATTTGATATAAGAGCAGACGTAGGTGATTAATCTTGTACAAATAGAGGTGTCTAATATTACTGATTGAGCTGAAGGCTAAATCAAAGAGAAAACCACTGTGTGTTTATCGTCATTAATGCTTTCAAACAAACGGATATGTCGGTTTGCACTGGTTCTCGACTAAAGCTGTCGTTTTCTTGCTTGTGAAGTTCTGGTAAATGTTTTGGGTGTAGACTTACCTTCATTTGTGTGTTTTTGGATGCAGTCACCCAGTTGCAGACGACCCTGGCTTCAGTGCAGGAGCTGCTGGTCCAGCAACAGAAGAAAATACAGGAGCTGACACAAGAGTTGGCCAACTCCCAGGTAATCACACACACACACACTTGCTACAGTGATAGACAGAGAACCTTTACATTTAAAAATGATAAAAAGTATGTCATCAATAACCCTTTACATGTCGTTTCAAACCCATGTAACTTTATTTCCTCCATGGACCACAAAAGAAAGATATATTGCAGAGTCCAGTATACCAGTATACATTTTTTTATGTTAGAGAGCTCCAAAACTGTCTGAAACCACCATAAAAGTAGTCCATATGACTACCTAGCTCTTATGAAGTTATATGTGAATAACAGCGGAATTTAAGTTGTTATTCAGTGATAATCTTCCCCTTCACCACAGCTCTTAAAGCTCTTTAAAAAAAGCTGTAGCAAGACGCATTGCATCAGGTTTGACTTGAACTTGTGAAAAGAACAAGATATTGATGTCAAACCCAGTGTGCTCATTTTTGAATTAAACGTGCAATAGTGCCAATGGGTCAGCCAAAAAACAAATCATACAATCAGAACATTCCTCGAGTTTTTGACATTCTTGTTATTACAGACCAAACCATGTCTGAGAGAATGAGATATACGTATCCTCCATGGTGCATGGGTCAATGGTAGCCAACAACATTCTCCTGTCTGTGTTTTTTGTTGCATAGTCATTATCAGAGTCAAAATTCCACGTGCATTATATAAGTTCTATCAAACTGCTTAATCGGCAGGATAGAAATCCATAAAATGCCTTTCATTGTCTGAAATAACTTTGCAACAAGAGAGCGCAGCTAACCCGTGTAAAGGAAGTATTAAAAAAATCTAAAACAGTTGCATTCCTCCCCAGTTTTGTGATTTCTCCCAGATATAATATGAATGATTGTAGACACTTGTTTTGTTGATCTGCTGTGTTTATATAAAGACGCCAGTGTGCATTTTCATTGCGGCGTTCAGTTTCATGGGCGCAGCCTCTATAAAACAAGGCCACTTCAAGTTTAAAACAACACGGGGCATTTTTCAGTGACATTGAGACTGATGCCTAACCCTGATGTGAATATTAGTTGTGACAGAGCTCATATGCCATTCAGAAGAGAAAAATGTGCATCAGCAGGACAAGCCATGTCATGGGAGCTCCATAAAGAACATGTACGGCCATCTCCAGACCGCTCAAGCAAGCCATCCAGGGACAGGAAGTGAACCCACGCTGCCACCCCCTCCTGATCTCTCCTCAATCTGTCATTTGCCTTCTGCTAATTTCATCTGGGCTGAGACCTCAATTAAACCCCCACCCATACTGCAACTAAAACTGGACCAGTAACATATTCTTTGAGCCACAACTTTGAGTTTGAGGAGTGTTTTTCTTTGTGTATTGTTGATAATCAGTGTTGGGTAAGTTACTCTAACAAAGTAATTAATTACTAATTACATCTTCAACAGTGTAATTAGATTGCTGTACTAATTACTTTCTCTAAAAAGTTTTGCGTTACTGATTACTAATTACTTTCTAAATCCCATATCAACCTTGAGCAGATCAGACTGGAAAGTGCGCTTTTAATTCTTTCAAATAAACAATAAATTGCATCAATTATTCTTGAACTGACCGAATTATTTAAAGGGAGAAGGTAATAACATACATTTTAACATTAGACATTACATTTTGAGGTTAAATACCCTATTGTGTTATATAGAATTGTTCTATAGTTTATTCTGTATTTAATGCAATTACATCAGAAGTAACTAATTAAATTACATTAAATTACAGAAAAATGAAGTACTACCCATACTTACATTTTTTTTAAGGGAAAAGTAATTAAATTACACTAATTAATTAATTAGTAATGCATTACACCCAACACTGTTGATAATAAATACATTTTATTTAATAAGCAATAAGCATGTCCCAGCCGAGTTCGTCAGTTATTGGGGTCCCCTGGAAACATTTCCGCTGTGGTCTGTGATATTTGCAGCGCGTTTCTGTATTTGGTCGTATTGTGAACTTTTGCAGCGCGCTTCTGTATTTGGTTGTGTTGTGAACTTTTGCAGCGCGCTTCTGTATTTGGTTGTGTTGTAAAGGTTTGCAGTGCATTTCTGTATTTGGTTGTGTTGTGAGTATTTGGAGCACACGTGCGTTCTAAAACTGATGAAGATAGGGTAACTAAACCCTAAAACAACTTTTTTTAGTTAATGATCTGTAAGACTGGGGCTTTATTAATGCTGTTCATTGATTCAAGTAATTTTGTTGACATTTGGGTTTAAAGTGTTTTAATTCTACAATATATGGTGTAAAATAGTCTGAGTGCTGCCCTCTTCAGGTTGAACGGTGGCTACTGCAGTTGAATTTTCCTATTGGAAGTTGTGGTATCCTCAGACGTCAGAGGGTACCAGCTTACCACGCCCTTGCCTATCGAGAGACGTGTCTCAGATGCACGCCCCCCCTCCGCTGGGCTCTGCTCACTTTTCCAGCATTTTTCAAATATTGCTAGTGGGTGGAGTCAGGCTCTGACCAGGGGTTTAGTTACCCTTTAATTTGCGTTTTTTGTATTTGCATGTGTTTTCTTCAGTTGCAGCGCATTGAGCTCTCTCGGCCACCGTAAAAAACAATTTCCAGGTGGAATTTAAGTCAGCTTAAAGGGTTACTTCAGGATTTAGCATTAAGCTTTGTATTAGTAGAAAACCTGTAGTATTTTCGAATTACCATGCTTTCCACCCTCATATCCCCCTGAGACAAGAGATTTATGTATTTTTTGTCTGGAAAAAATCCTCCGATGACGCAAAAATCGTCATTTTGCGTCATCGGAGGATTTTCTGGACAGAGGCTAAAGACTACAGCCAGTAGATGGCGTAGTTCCGCATGTTTTCAGCCCGCCCATAGAGGGTGGGATCTCACTCACAGAATGTACACAGTGTCACTGTCAGCCTCTTTCTTTGGAAGCTAAGCTAGCAGGCTCTTGTTCTGTGGAGAAAGCTGAATAGTAGGAGAAAGCTGAGTAAGTAACCATCCTCCTTTTCCCGGACTTGTCCGGCGGGCGAGATCGTTCAAAATGTCCGGGATTCAGCTTTTGCTTTCTGCGGTCGCCATTCATTGTTTACATGCACACCTTTCAATCTAACTGAATTCATTCCGATTGGTGAATGTGAATGTAGTGTTTACATGAACGCTAAACAAGTGATCGGTTGATGTGCGTTTTACCATTGCTAAGAAAAATTCCCGCTCCTCCGTGAGAGATGCGAGACACGGCGCGTCTCAGTAATGACGCCACCGCCCTCGCGCTGTTCTCCCGCGGCCGTCAGCCTCGTCCTGCTCGCCACAGTAAACATGATGAATGGCGACTGTAGAACGCAAAAGCCGAATCCCGGACATTTTGTACGATCTCTAAATCCCTCGCAAACTCATCACGTAGGCTAGCTTTGTTGTTTACAACTGCGCACTCTTACCGGTAGGCGTGGCCTCCTAAGGCAGCGAAGCAAGTGCATTCTGGGAGTTGTTGTCTTTCATCCACATAAGCCAAAAATACATTTTCTGGCTTTTCTCAGTCTAGAAAGCTCCAAATTCAAAAATTTCTTCATATTTCTTCTACTTAAATGACCTATTTTAAATACGCATTCATCTTCCCAGAGGTGAAGTATCCCTTTAAGGTCATTTAGCTGATGCATTTCAAAGCAAAAGACCACTATGCCACACCACCCACAGTAATAGACAACAGTAAACAAAAGAGAAGAACTCACAGAAAGATACAGAATTGTCATCTTTGTTGTTGGTCTATTGTGGCAGTGCTGATTTTGTCTTTATCACATGCTAATTTAATGCATTATGGTGTCATTATCTTTCAGAAGAATGCTCCTCATGATGACAAGGCCTTCAAATCCTTTCTGAAGACATGTGCTTATAATCTATAATGAATAGTCATCTGAGGAAAATCGCCTGCTGAAAACATTGCCAGAATGTGAAACTCTTAAGATACAGTTTGTATCTTGCGATACTGTGATAAATCATCTTGTAACAGGCTCCAAAAAGCGCTTTGGAATCGCAATCGAGGGCATGTTTTATGTCCACAGCTTGTTAAGCACATGGGTGTTTTACTGAAGCATCTGGATCCCGTAGGAAAGCATATGCAAACACATCTGGCCTGGCACAAATTGAAGTGAAAATATGAATCTCTCACCCTTCTGAAGTTTGCTAGAATTGCAGACTCACCACTACTCTCACATCCCCCTTCCCCAACCTCCTTCCGTCGCGCCCTTGAAGTTCGCCATCCATAAACTGACTTGCCCCCCCAAAAAAATCTTGGTTCACCTCAGATGTGCTTCTGCTAGTTCCAGAAAAAATGCCACAACATTGATCTATTGTTCAACACACTTCCAGTTATCATCTGCAACAGCAGTCTTAAGTCAAGTAGAAATGGCTGAAATTCTCTGTCAAATTCCAGATTGAATTAAAAAGCTTCATTTGTTATGAGTGCCTTGCTGGAAAGCAGCAGTGTGTATAAAGTATACTTCACATCAAAAAGCCCATTAAACAAATCATGAAGTCTACTTCATGCTGATCTTAAATTTTGTTTTGAGAAATGTTGTCTAAGGCCATATGGGAAATTGGGGAAATTATTTTCAGGTCCGGAGCATGAAATTAAGGACATGTGTTAAGCCTTTTGGCTGTGTATCGTTTTCAGTGTGCGGTTTCCTGAGTTGCCTTTTCGGGGTTCTTCACTCTGTGCAGAATGCGCCAAGCTTGGCAATTAAACTCTTTAATGCGTAAATGTGTATTTAACCCGAAACACATGGTGACTCCTGTTTCCTCAGCTGCTAAGTAAACAGTTTTTTTTTTAGATATTTTTTTAAAACCACACAAATGAAGTATGTTCTGTTTTGTGAGCACAGTCGGCCTTTTTCTTTGGATGAGTTAGTGCTCATACACGAGTTTATGCTCGTTTTCTTTTTCATCTCAGTAGATTAGCTACATACTTTGTGTTTAAATATCATTATGCACACCTGAAACTGTTATTCAAATGCTGATTGATAAAGTCCTTAACTGATAAAGTCAGTCAGTTAGTTTTATTGCATTGTCTTTGTACTGCTCAAAATACTTCACTTTAGTACTTTATCAGGTGCTAGAAATGACTTTACTTTTTTATTTTTAGTTTGTTTATTTTTATCGTATAATCCCTCCAAATGGAAATTGTTGTTTACTCACCCTTATATTTTTCCAAACCAGTATGACTGACTTTTTCTGCAGCTTTTTGTTTGAACTGTGCCTTTAAGAGCAGAATCTGTTTTTAACTTTTAATGGATTTGCGTCATTTTCTCAGCTAATTTTCTGCGCAATGGATTTAAATATGGTAAAATGTTCTAAACAGAACTTTAGAGTAGAAGTAGACTGATATATCGGTAATATTTGTCTATTTTGATATCGGCATCCACCATGTGTTTATTTCCCTGTTGTGTAATTTCCAAAATTTATTTTCAGGAGATTTTGTAAAACTCATTTGATTTGAATTGAATTGATCATTGAATTGCATTGTGGAGTAGAATGTGTATCTGTGGAGTAAAATTTAAGAGTTCTTACTTTTTAAGCTAAAGCACCTTGTTTTCCTTTGATAAAATGTAATATTAAATAACACTCAGAATGTTGCATCTCATGCTCCACATATATAAACCATTATCATCATGACTATTTAAGTTCAATTGCTGTGACGTTTGAATCCAATGATAGCTGTCTTTATTAGTGGCTGCTCGTGGAAGATTAGAAGCTCTTACATTTTTTTTCTTCTTCCACTGCGGAAGGCTCTGCCACTGGGAAAGTGAATAAACAGGCTCAAATAAATTGTACCAGTGTTTTCACCAGAAAACTCTCCCTTGGGATTTATTTTCGAGCTGATTCAGCCATAAATATACATGCATTACGTGGTGGAAATAGCATCAGAGAGGGAAGCAGTGAATTAATTTGCATTCAGACGTTTCTTAACTCGACTTAAGATATTATCCGTTGTTAATGTTCTGCAGACATTTGTTTAATGTATTCCTTGTCTAGCTGCTGCTGTGGTGTAAGTACGTGCATATACCTCTCTTGTACAGTACGCTCTACCTCCTTAAATAATTACCCAGACTGTGGTGAAGCTTTGTTCACACTTAAGAGGGTGACGGACCCCGCTCACACTGCACTGACCTCTCTGACTGGATGGCTGCTCACACAGTCAAAGACATGCAGAGAAAGGCCTTTAGCAGCAATTAAACGGTCATCACTAAATGTGTGTGCGTGTGTGTTCGGCTCTTGAAATGAAGAATTGCAACCGCGGAAGTTTAAACACCGCCGGCTGAGAGGTGCTTTGTAGCCTCTGTTAAAATATTATTTAGATTTTATGTCCGAGAAGTGTAAGCTAAGCCTCCGAAGCAATTAATTTTTTTTTCCCCGTAACAAAGGTAAAATGAGCAAGAGGTACATTCCAGCCATATTATACCAGATGCCGTGGGGAGTGTGGGATTAAGATGGCCATAATGAGGTGAGGCCTGTAATAAGAGTGTCTTCACCAGGCCTAATGCGCGCGGCTCGGATCAGATGTGGCCTCTTCGAAAATGCCACACTTATCTGAGGGCTTTAGGAGCAGAAAGGAGACAAAACCGCCATCCCTCGCTGTAAATGAGTCTGATCCTTTTCAGATGTGATTCAATTAATTTACTTTAGATTTAATTACATGTGGAAGAGTCCGAGTTATCCCTCTCCTCTCGATAGGGAGTCTCTGCTTTCTAACTAGCCGCCCCCGGTGACTCCGACGTTCTTAATTACACTTTTATTTTCCTTTTCCCCCCAGTCCTTTTTTCCACTTCCTCTTCTTGCTTTCCTTCACCCCTCCCCCCTCGGCGGGCAGAAGAACTGGAATGGGATTATGGGGTAGATTGTTTGCTTGTGGACGGTTCAAGGAGTCAGTGGCTCCATGTAGCCGTACAGCAACGGGGTTTGCTTGAGAGCCTGGGTTAATCTGTCAGAACGTTTGGAGAATTGAAATAGAAATGTACAGGTGCTAAAAACTCCCTTTTTTCTCTCTATCTCTCTTGAAGTGGGTTTCCTTTCATAAATCGACATTACTAACCACCTGTCTATTTGGAGAAAAAAAAATGATGGATGGATTTTTTGGGGGGATTTTTTTCCCTTGAATTCATTTGCTATTCAAATGTTTGCTGGCCACTTCAATTGGCCATCACTCCGTTCAGCAATTCATCCCATGGCAAGCAGTTAGTGATAAGGCTTCTTTTAATAAAAACCTCTCTGACTTGATGAATACTTCCATTGTTGTGCCAGAGACCTCTTATCAAACACCTCTGTCCTGCTCAAATCAGCAGTCTGCAATATGTAAAAATATGTAAAAATGGCATGATTAATTCCCTTAGCCTTTTTCTGAAAGATCCTGACCTTACAGGTGGAGAAGATACAGTTGTTGGGACTCGTCAGTATAGTTGTGGTTTGATATCATGACTTTGAGGACATTCATTGTCTCATATTGACAGTTTGAATGCATCAGATTATTTTGTTCATTGAGTGACTCTGACAAATCAAATTAGAAAAAGTCACAGTTCAACAGATCACTGACATTTGTGAAATTTTTGCACATGCTGCATACTAATATAACAGGTTTTAAAAAAAAAGATTTTTTAACATTCTAGGGCAGATCTTCACCTTTAAAGAGAGTAGAGGGTTAACATTAAACCATTTGTGAAGGTAATATTTTTAACCCTGGGTTAAGTAGCATTTTTTAAAAAATGACCAGGATCATGTAAGTGGGCTAAGAATGATCCTTGGTTTCAAGTCTAGAAAGCCCATAGGAGTAAATAATAAGTGTTTGTTGATAACAAAAATGATGATGATCATAATTTGTTGTGTAATTTGGTCTCTTCAGGCCTCATCTGCCACCAACCGCATGCTGGAGTCTCAGAGCATCAGTGAACTCAAGGCTGAGATTGTGTCTCTTAAGGGTCTTCTTCTCAGCAGGTAACTGTTTTCAATCATTAATCAGCTATAACAATAGACAGTAGACAATAACAATAGACCTTAGTCATAATAGACGCCATATTTAATTTGACAGGGGCCATAATGAGACTGAGGGACTTTAATTCAAAATGTTGTGTATGTGGATGTCAATCCTAAATCTGATGCACTTTCAAAACTGTCTCCACAAAATATTAGATGGAACTTGGACCTATTTTCAAGTAAATTAAATGTGACATCTACTCTTAAGGTCTGCCATCCAAAAGCCATTTATCTGCCATTACAAATATCTTTACAGAGTGCTCAAAACAGACTGAAAGAAGCCTCTAGTAGATCTTCCAACATGCAAGTTTTGTATTATCACTATATAAATGAGGGGAGAGCGTTGTTTCTTACTCAGGGCAGCTGATATTTGTATTCCTTGGGACGTTTCGGCAGATAAATGTGTCTGAGATGGTTTGATCTGTATGTGTCATATCGTTCTCTTCACCGGGGCATGTAGCTGGAACCGGCTCATTACTGGTTAATGAGGCCTGATGCATCCAACAGGTTCCCTCAATGCCCCAAGATGGATCTTCCCTCACTTTCATTAATGTTTACTTGATTATGTATGTATCATGCAAATTAAGATCCAAGTAATCTCATACATCTGAAATTCACACAGATAAAAGCTTTCATTTTGTCTGTTGTTTCACTCTCATTAAACATTTTAAGCTGTAATTACCTTTTTCTTCCAGTGTCTGAATGTTTTATCTGGTTGTCCTCCTCAAGATGTGAGATCTTCGCTGTAAATACAAACCAAGCACACCATCTGCTCAACTTGTTGCCTCATTTTCAAACAAAACCACCCTGACAGTACATATCTGAAGTCGCTTTTGAATTTATTTTACTTTTGTTGTGAAGACACGCTTTGTTTTGAATCAGATGCCAGGTGTGGCGTGCATATGGACATAATCTCTCATGTACTACCATACTGACAAATTTGCTTGTGTTTCCAAAGCACAATAGCTGGACTCACTTGTGCATATTTTAGTCGGAAACAAGCCTGAGGCACAATCTGCACTCTGTTGTGAGAGTTTTCAGCAAACAGTTCAAAGAAAACGCTTGTAATTTTCTATTCACGTCCTCTTTCTTCTCAGGAGACAGTTCCCTGCTTCACCTTCCGTTCCCAAAATCCCATCCTGGCAAATCCCTCTCAAACCAGCGTCACTGTCCAACCCTCCCTCAGTCAACCACACCAACAGCAGCAGTGACATCTCGCCTGTCAGCAACGAATCGGCCAACTCCTCCCCAGTCAAAGAGGGCAACAGCTCCCTGGCCACCCCGTCCGGCTCGCACTGCCTGAACGGAGACGTGGGCCTGGGCGCGATTCTCCCTCTGGACCTGAAAGACCAGGTCCGTATGGAAGTGCAGGGGGAGGAGGAAAAGAAAGAGGATGAGGACGAAGAAGACGAGGATGACGACGTGATCCATGCGGAGGAGGAAGACCCCCTGAGCGTGCAGACCGAGGACAGGAGAGGAGGCGACGGACAGATAAACGAACAGGTGGAGAAACTGCGGCGTCCAGAGGGGGCGAGTAACGAGAGCGAGGTTGATTAGAGAGTAACCCCCAACCAGACTTCATCCGTCCAATCACCTTTTCCCAGGTTTCCTGAGAGTTAATTTAAGTCCAGATATCACACCCTCGTTGCTGTAATATGGCTACCGTGAGCATCATTTAACACTGTATGAGAGCGGCAGTTGAGGTGGATTATGTTCCTTTCACTGCAGTTCTTTACCCTTTTGACTTTTCAACATGCAAACTTTCAACGTGCAAACCTGACTGTCGGCACAAACCTTCTGCATGCCTGAACAAGCACAGCGACAGACATTTTTGGATAGACAACGAGAGAATTATGACTTTTCTTTTGCAGCCAGTCAGTCCATACATTTCCCCTAAATGCTAGCTACTCATTTTAATAGAGACTGTCATGCTCCAAAAAAGCCTGTTTGTTCCATAGCCCTTCAAGCCAATACAAACGTGAACAATTGCAGTGTAGGGACTACAGCAACCAATTAGAGGTACCAAAGAATCAGAAAGTTGGCTTTCTTGTGATCTGAGGCCGTTGGATTTGTTTCTATGTCATTGCGTTGTGTTTAGTTCAGCAGTAAAGACTAGTTCAGCAACACTGTTGGATCCGCTTATTCTTTATAGACCTTGTACTCTGTCGTAGTGAAATAACTCTCCTTCAAACGTTTGAGATTGTGTAGTACACAGGGCAGCAGCAGTCTATGTAACAACGATGCCTTGTATTTTGTGATCAGAGTGCTGGCGGATTTGAGATTTCTGTGGAAGAAAGAAAGAGAGGGAGGGATAACATGTTTGAGAACACAGAAAATGAGGCGAAAGAGAAATGTGTTTGTCTCGGTCGTATATCTCCAGTCTCCAGCAGGGTAGCTGATTTGGTTTATGAAGTATGTTAATAATCAAATGATCGACAAATAACAGATGTATTAGTTCATGCGGCTTGAAATGTCAAGGAGGCTAAAATCGGAAATCTAATACTGAAAGCCTGTTATATTGTATTATATTACATGACAAACCCTCCAGTCCAAATTATATAGGCCTCCTGCAGTGAATAATCTTAACATGAAACGGTGCTGGGGTTTTGTAATTAAACTGTGTAAAACAATGGATGCTTCAGCTGAGGTGCTGACAGTTGTGCTTTTCTCTTTGGGGGCTTTTCTCTCAGAAAGTCATGAGAGGATAAAAAAAAAAAAAAGACTGAAAAAAAAAAAATTCCCCTGTGATGCAAATGGAGAGTAACGTATGAATATTTAACTAATGAAATTACTCACTCACCAGCTGATGAGAAACAAAGCCAGAGAGATCCTGGAGTGAGAACAAGAGCCTCAGATCCATTGTGACATTTTCACTTTTAACAAATGACCTTCAGAGTAACCGGATTACAGCGCAGCCAGGTGAATTGTGGGTCTGTGGCGGCACTATGCGAAGGCACAATGAAAGAGCTCAACCTGTCTGGCCATGTGTGTATGTTTTCTTACTTCCTAGACTAGGGTTGACTTAACACTAACCCACACAAGAATAGCATATATTCATAAGATACAATGTCAAGAGAAACCCGCTATGTTCGTTTGATATGCAGTGACTTTTTTTTTTTCTTTTAAAAATTGGGCGTTGATTTGAAAAGCTAAAAATCCAAATGTTAAGTGGACGTTAGAGGAATAGTTCAGTCAAAAAAACTAAAAAATACAAATACATCTGTCATTTACTCACGTCATTTCAAACCTTGATGCTGTTTTTTTTTTTCTTTTTCTGTGGAATGCTAAAGGATACACTGCTGTTTTGCATACAACCACAGTTCAATTTTGTAATTTAACAGACGTAGTGGTCTGTTAAACTCCAAAAATGACCATGAAAAACCCCATTAAAGTGGTCTATATATTCTGAAGTTGATCTGAGTCAGTGAGTTGAACTTGAGAAACCAGATCAGTCTGATTCATGAATGGTTTTCAAATGGTCTTTATTAAACGGTTGATCCGGCACGCTAAACAGTTCATTCACAAACTGGACTGATCAGGGTCTTGTGTTCAACTGAACATGGCCAGAGCGGTTTTTGCATCAGTCAGATTCGTGAACGAATCATTCAGTTCTGCATCTTATATTGGAGGTGGTCACTATACATGAACTTAACACTAGAAAAACGTACATGAAGACTCTTCAAAATATAACATTTTTGTTCCACTGAAGAAAGGCTGTTTGGAATGGCATGAGAATGAAAATAAATGTTATGTTTTGGGTGAACTATTCTTTTAATGGAATCCGAGAAGTCCATTTGATCTAGAAGGTTAATTGTATTGGATTGGTGTCAGAAGTGGCATTGCAAAGTTACAGATAGTTAGCTATTTAAGTGAGAGGAAGGAAGACCATCAGCTTCAGAATGAGACAGAGCTTTAGTGTGAGTGTGTGAGTGTGTATGTACCAGTTTTGCTTAACCACATTCAGGAGTTCCTGCAACTGGCAGGTTGTTTTTGGTAGTGTGGCAGCAGAGGCCTTCAAACAACATAGTTTGCTAATTTTAGCTAATCATTGTAAAGCCTCTGTGAGGGCTACTGAATTAATCATGATATAAGCCACAGATTCAGTGCCTATATCTCTTTTAAGATGACATTCTCATCTCCAACTGTGTTTTTACGATTGTTTCGTTAGGAATCTTACTCATGCTGCTCAGTTTCAGCAATTCAGATTAGGGATTTAAGCATTTGTTTGTGTGTGTGTGTGTGTGTGTGTGTGTGTGTGTGGGATCGGTTTTATAAGTAAGCTTAATTCAAAGGTCTGTAACAGTTTGTCTGAAATGCACAGCGTTGCTGTATGTTGATGTTGTTGTTGACACCCTGTTGGTATTTGTCATAGAGAAATTCTGGTATGAAAAGACGAATGTACATAATTGTAATAAATTTGATTTAACACAAATATCTTTGTTTCTACTGTTGATTTTTTTATTTAATTAGGAATAAATGTAACAATGTAACTTTGGTATCATGGTTTCATTGTGACAAAAAAGACAACATAAAAGTGATTACTGTAAATATAAGAAAGGCGAAATATTAATTATTGTAAGTGATTCATATATAATACATTTGTTTGTTTGTTGGCTTTTTGCCTGTGTTGGAACAGGTGCCTTCCTGATCTAACATTGGCAAAAAGCCCATAAAAAATTAAATTATTTACATATTTTATATATAATTTGCATAAGTAATGAGATGTTCAGCAACCTAAAAGAAAATGTGGAGAAAGTCTGTGCAGTATTAACTAAGGACTTCATCTCACTCTAAATTTCACATTATTTCAGCATTCTTTATGCCGTTTTCAGTGGACTCTATTAAGTTAATTTCAGTCAATAAACCTTTATCTTAAAGCAGCACTGTTTAAAAAAAAAATGTAAAAAAGGGCCCTATTCCACTGTAGTAAGCAATACAAATATTCCAGTGCATTATCAAGTTTATGAATTTAATTTGTCTGTCAAGGTCTAAATGATCAATAGCCTTGCACATATTGATGTGGTGTATAAACTTCTCAAAGGTTCGATACCGCATCCCTTTGTAATCCATTAACCTCTCCCCGGAGTTCAGGCCAGGCTCAGATTTATAGGGGCTGCTGTAATAAATGCACTTGTACGTCATTTAGTGTCTTATGGGACAAGCAGTGCATTCCTGCCTAGAAAGCCTCCTCCATCCCAATCTCCAACTCTTTAGAGTGGTAGGTGAGACTCATTTTGCCACAACATGACTATTAGTAACAGGGTAAGATGTTAGAAAGCTGGAGTAGGGAACACAGGGAGGCCGGTGTCTGTATATCTTTCCATGATGATGGGAAGAAAGGGGTTTATATAGATGTTGAAGGTGTCTGCCCTGCTATTGCAGAGACTCAGGAGCTTCAACCTCATCATTCGGCTTTACTAAACGGAGTGCGCTCAATAGGCTGGTGCTGTATTGATGTGTGCTGAACTCCATTGTTCTCCTGAACTGAGCACTCAGCAGGTTAGAGGGCTGAGTGTCTCCTTGGATCAATGCAAGGGTTGTTAGCCCTTCCTGCCCCAGGAGGTTCACTGCACACAGCCTGCGCTCACAGCCCAGGGTGCTTATGGAGGAATTGCAATAGGGACCACAAGTACCAATCTGGATTGTCTTTTGCCATCTGTAGCTTAAAGAGCCATTTGAAAAAAACTCTACAATTTCAACACCACTTCAATGACTTTTAATTTAAATGTTCTGGTGTGTACTTAAATTTAGAAATAAAAATAAATTATCCTTTTTTATATATATAAAGATATATATGATTAAAAATATATTATTTGTTAACATTTGTAAATAATAAATTCTTTGCTTAAAAATATACTATATAAAACATTTAAATTGTTTAAATATGCAGTCATAGTCAGAATTATTGGCACCTTTGGTAAATATGAACAAAGAAGTCTGAAAAAAATTGCATTGCTCATCGTTTTGATCTTTTTTTTTTTAAAGCACAAAAATATAACCTTTCTTTGAAGTAAGGGGGGGGGGGGGTCTCTTTATAGAAATAACTACAAACATTATACTGACTATAAGTAACTTTGCAACTACATGTCAACTTATTCTAACCTTAACCCTACCAGTCTACTAATACTAATAAAACTCTAATGAGAGTTAGTAGACATGTAGGTGCAACGTTACTTATAGTCAACAGAATGTGTTAAAGGGACGATCAAAGTGAAACCCAGTTTTCTATAGGGTTCATGTCAGGGGACTGGGGTGCTAGGACATTTCGTGCTCAGTGACGTATTTTTGTGTTGATTTTAATGTTTGTTTTGGACCAGTGTCCTGATGGAAGATCCAACCACAGCCCATTATAAGATTTCTAGCAGAGGCTGTCAGGTTTTGATTTTTGATTATTTGTTGGTATTTGATAGAATCTATGATGCAAAAAATAGGCCCACAGATCCAGCAGTATATTTAACTGTGGGCATGGGGTACTTTTTTATCCCAAACCCATCTGGTGGGTTTGCTGCCAAAAAGCTATATATATATATACAGTGAGGAAAATAAGTATTTGAACACCCTGCTATTTTGCAAGTTCTCCCACTTAGAAATCATGGAGGGGTCTGAAATTGTCATCGTAGGTGCATGTCCACTGTGAGAGACATAATCTAAAAAAAAAAAATCCAGAAATCACAATGTATGATTTTTTAACAATTTATTTGTATGATACAGCTGCAAATAAGTATTTGAACACTTGAGAAAATCAATGTTAATATTTGGTACAGTAGCCTTTGTTTGCAATTACAGAGGTCAAACGTTTCCTGTAGTTTTTCACCAGGTTTGCACACACTGCAGGAGGGATTTTGGCCCACTCCTCCACACAGATCTTCTCTAGATCAGTCAGGTTTCTGTCGCTGAGAAACACGGAGTTTGAGCTCCCTCCAAAGATTCTCTATTGGGTTTAGGTCTGGAGACTGGCTAGGCCACGCCAGAACCTTGATATGCTTCTTACAGAGCCACTCCTTGGTTATCCTGGCTGTGTGATTCGGTTCATTGTCATGTTGGAAGACCCAGCCTCGACCCATCTTCAATGCTCTAACTGAGGGAAGGAGGTTGTTCCCCAAAATCTCGCAATACATGGCCCCGGTCATCCTCTCCTTAATACAGTGCAGTCGCCCTGTCCCATGTGCAGAAAAACACCCCCAAAGCATGATGCTACCACCCCCATGCTTCACAGTAGGGATGGTGTTCTTGGGATGGTACTCATCATTCTTCTTCCTCCAAACACGTTTAGTGGAATTATGACCAAAAAGTTCTATTTTGGTCTCATCTGACCACATGACTTTCTCCCATGACTCCTCTGGATCATCCAAATGGTCATTGGCAAACTTAAGATGGGCCTTGACATGTGCTGGTTTAAGCAGGGGAACCTTCCGTGCCATGCATGGTTTCAAACCATGACGTCTTAGTGTATTACCAACAGTAACCTTGGAAACGGTGGTCCCAGCTCTTTTCAGGTCATTGACCAGCTCCTCCCGTGTAGTTCTGGGCTGATTTCTCACCTTTCTTAGGATCATTGAGACCCCACGAGGTGAGATCTTGCATGGAGCCCCAGTCCGAGGGAGACTGACAGTCATGTTTAGCTTCTTACATTTTCTAATGATTGCTCCAACAGTGGACCTTTTTTCACCAAGCTGCTTGGCAATTTCCCCGTAGCCCTTTCCAGCCTTGTGGAGGTGTACAATTTTGTCTCTAGTGTCTATGGACAGCTCTTTGGTCTTGGCCATGTTAGTAGTTGGATTCTTACTGATTGTATGGGGTGGACAGGTGTCTTTATGCAGCTAACGACCTCAAACAGGTGCATCTAATTTAGGATAATAAATGGAGTGGAGGTGGACATTTTAAAGGCAGACTAACAGGTCTTTGAGGGTCAGAATTCTAGCTGATAGACAGGTGTTCAAATACTTATTTGCAGCTGTATCATACAAATAAATAGTTAAAAAATCATATATTGTGATTTCTGGATTTTTTTTTTTTTAGATTATGTCTCTCACAGTGGACATGCACCTACGATGACAATTTCAGACCCCTCCATGATTTCCAAGTGGGAGTACTTGCAAAATAGCAGGGTGTTCAAATACTTATTTTCCTCACTGTATATGAGCTCCTTGGCAAAAGGAGATTGCAAAAAGTATTTAATTAAAGGTTGCCAATAATTATGGCCAATGTGTTTTGGAGAAAAACATCTATTTCATAATGTGATTGTGAGAGGTGTATATATACATATACATATATATATATATGTACAGTATATATATGAAAAGAATTGTTCTACATGTGCTACAAATAAAACTAAAGAAACACTTTTAACCCCATAAACTCATCACTGCTGTCATAAGGTGGAATTAGAACACCTATTAAAGAATTTAAGATACTAGGCGATGCCAGTCATACCTATCTTTATTTTTAACAATAGCACAGCAGGTGTCCCATTAAAGCATATCCCTGGACACAATCCCAGTCGCAGGGGCAGAAAACCTCCAAGTTCTCTCAGCTTTGCATGAGAAAGGTCAAGCCAAATTCTACAGGGATGGACCGGAGGGGTGACTTCCTCCTTCCGTCTCAGATAAGATAAGCAGGAGAGCACGCAGGGCTGCATGTGTAGGAGGGAGCCTGTTTGATGTTGTGCTAATGTGGGTCCAGACCTCTGGAACACCACTGGGTATCCTACACTCAAAGGGAATCCACTGATGGACAGATGGTATCACGCACTACAGGACGCTCACGCTCGATGCTGCTGGAAGTCGGCGACATGCTATGATGCGCTTCAATCTGCAAAACACAAGAGTTTGGTTTCCATCATGGTCCTGCACGTACTGTAGCTTGGGCACAAATATTTGGAAGCCCCATTGCCTATACTTTAAGCAACAAGGGTAATTTGGCTATTTAAAAAAACAATGGCAGTACTAATAAGTGGCTTCCAGTCAGTTTTTGCCTTGATATTTGAAATAAAATCACAAAAACGTCATATGAAGGTGCAGTCACATTAGCAAAATATCATGGGGGAAAAAGGGCTCAGTGTTTTGTCAATAGTGTAGCAATGTGTGAAGCACAAAAAAAGTTATGCTTTATTTTAAGGTGTCCTTGTTGTTGCAGTGTAATTACATTTAAGTATTATTAATTAACAACATGTACTTACTATAGGCATAGGGTTAGGATTAGTTAATTATGCATAATTTACTGTTATTACTATAGCAAGAACCCCCCCCCCCCCCCCCCCCCCCCCAAAAAAAAGAAAGATTTTTCACGTAATCTTTCATGTAAAATTCCTAATTGCATGGATTCCTATTGATTGTGGATTTCGCTTGTGAAAATTCACAGAACATCTTTAAATGTGACCGCCCCCCTAAATCTCTCTTTGTATTAAAACATATTCCAGCTGAATGTGGTATCCTGGTATAAAAGGAGCACACTTCTGGGAGCTGGAGTTGAGGTGAAAATGGGCCAAGGTCGCACGAGACCGCCAGCATAAGACCTTAGTGGGCTAAACCCAAGTGCAACAAAGCCGCATAGTCATAAAGCACTTTGTCATCACTTATATGATTGTTCAATCGAGCAGGATTGCATTTCGCCTTGCTGTGTGGCTGCTGTCACTTGATGTTCCTCTGGCCCTGTTTCAACTCTAAATGGAACAAATACCCGCCGCCGTCGTCGTCCTCATGCGGCAGGAGATGTGGCTCGGGTGCTTCAAAGCGTGAGAGGCATGGAAGAACGGAGGGTGGGGTATGAAAAACAGAAAGCGGGAGGAAAACAATAGCATGGTGTAAAAGAGAAGAATAAATCTCCGGGGAGCTGAGAAGGCCCTGGAAGTGGTAATACTGGAGACAATATTTATGAATTGGCCTGTAATGAGCCATCAGCGGCATGGCGGATATGAGTGCTCCACCGGAGAAAAATGCCCTTGTCCTGCACGGACCAAGGAGAGCATCCGTGTTATAGTGGGTAGAATGGATTATCTGGGGGTGCTTGTCAGCTTGTTGAGGGCTCGGGACTGCAGGCGGTGACGGGGCAACAGGTGCGGCCCTCGCCGAAGCTTGCAAATTAGACAAATCGCATAGACCCTCGCATGCGCGGCACCTGAAAGACGCCGCAGGCTCTGAGGAGGAAGTGAAAGCGAAGGTCGGCCTGGTGCTGACTCTCCGTTCGGTCGTCTTTCCTTATCGCAGTCTTTTCTGTGGTTTACTTTCCACATGCAAATGCAGACTACAACCCTGAAAGGATGTGCTGGATGACACTGACAAGCTACGAAGCCTGTGCGCTGCCTAAACCAACAGAGCTGCTTTTAGCTGAGAGCAGAGAGTTTATGCCTTAATTAAGACGATGAATACCACTGCTAACTTCCTCATCACAGTACCTGTGTAATTACACCAGCTCTGCTATATCCTGAAGCACAGCTCTTAATGACTGTGGAATAAGTAAGATGTCTGATGCCTGGAGAAATAACTAAGTCTCTTGTACAGCTGGAGGGTTGCTCTGTCATTAACGTGTTTATTAAAGACTGTTTAGAAATGTGCTGCTTGCATAAAATGCTGTGTGCTTTGAAACAGTGCTAAAATGTTGTTAGAAACAATAAAGCCATTAAGAGACCTAATATTAAGATCAGAAATGCTGTTTGATATAACTTTCACGGCCCTCAAATGTGGATTTTCTCTCATGCTTTGTTTGGATCAAGACGCACCAGTAGCAATATGTATCACGCTGTGTTCTAACAAGATGCAAAGTCGTTCGGTTTCCATTTCTGCCGAATCATCCTTGTAGCTCCGCCCACTACATAACCTCATTAGTTCAAAATCCTGCAATCACATAATGCACAATGTACATTAAACATTAAATATCTTCTGAGATAGTGTGGCATAGCTCAGCAGTTTAGTGTCAGCATACACAGACTGTTAGTCTCACAAGCCAATGTTTTTTACCATCCGAATTAGATTTAGTGCATATTTTAATCTGGCCAAAACCATCCATTCAGATATAAAGAGTCCTTCTGAATGACATGTTTAAATATCACACTTCACTGAAGTGTAGTTTCGGGGATAGTATTACAAGAGGATGCGTCGAAAGTATAGTTAAAGCAAACATATCTCTTTACATTCAACAATATGCCACAAATTCTTAAAGGGATAGTTTGCCCATAAAGGAAAATTCTTTCATTGATTACCCACCCTCATGTTACAAACCCATAAGACTTTAATTTAGAACGCATGAAAATGAATCTTCAGAATACAAATGAAGGCTTTTATTCACTTATCATCACATTCATCGACAACGGAAGCTCATGCATGTTCGCTTGACGTGCGTGAACCAATGATGTTCATTCTTGTGTTACGCAGCAGTGAGCTTCCGCAAGAACCAATGAGGTTCATTCTCGTGTTCCGCAGCACGTTTGATCTTCTGCAAGAACCAATGAGGTTCATTCTCGTGTTCCACAGAACGTTTGATCTTCCGCAAGAACCAATGAGGTTCATTCTCGTGTTCCGCAGCACGTTTGATCTTCCGCAAGAACCAATGAGGTTCATTCTCGTGTTCCACAGAACGTTTGATCTTCCGCAAGAACCAATGAGGTTCATTCTCGTGTTCCACAGAACGTTTGATCTTCCGCAAGAACCAATGAGGTTCATTCTCGTGTTCCGCAGCACGTTTGATCTTCCGCAAGAACCAATGAGGTTCATTCTTGCGTGTCAAGCATGGTTTGGTTGAGCTTCTGTTCATGTTCTCTGATCAATGTTTATATGTGAATAAAAGGCTAAATTCAATCTGTTCATAATATAAAGCGATCAAGTCTCTTCAGAAAATGTTGACTAAACTGCTCAATTCATATAAATTAGTTCCTCTTTATGAACTTTTTGAAGCGGCAAAGTTTCAGTTGCATTGTTGTCTATGGAGGGACAGAAAGCTCTCAGATTTCATAAAAAATATATTCATTTGTGTTTTGAAGATGAACGAAAGTCTTTTGGGTTTTGGAAAGACATGAGGGTGAGAAATTAATGACAGAATTTTCATTTTTGGGTGAACTAACCCTTTAAATGTCTTCATGTCATGTACACAGACCTTTTCCCTCCACACACAATATGATATATTACAGCTGTTGATATAGATTTTTGTGATGAACTTTTTTCCTTAGCATGTTCATTTTTTAATGTCAAATTAAATAAATGCGTTGACATGTAATTATATATAAACTTTTTTTTTTCCACTTCAAGCACTATTTATTATTAGTGTCGTCAACATCTTTCCGATCTTCACTTCTGCAAATATCACATTGCTGATGTATGACAGTATTTTAAGTGTGTGGAGTGAGGAGACCAGTGTGTTATCAACCACCATAATGTGACAGATTAGCACAAGCCTCGTCCCACCTGTTTTCACTTTTCTTTTCATAAAGGCCGCAGCTGCTGCACCAAACAAGGCATTTTAAAAGCTCTTATTTACCTTGACCCAGTTCTCAAGAATGCATTGGGAGATTCTGTCATGTCCTTATGGTCATCATGCAAACAAACACATGTAGCTGGTGGCTTTAGAGACTGAGCAGAGCTCAAAGTCGTCTTATATTGTGCTGTTCGTCAAAAGAGCAGCTTTTCTACTTCTCTTTGTTCCCTTTTAATCAAGTCTGATTTAAGAGTCAGTTAAATGGACGAAATTGGTAGCTGGCTTTTATTTCTCCCTCCCTCTCTTCTTTCATTCAATAAGGTTCAATTTGAAAATGGTCTGGTTTGTATCCTTAATACGTGAACGTGCAGGTGCTTCTAATCACAGGTAGTGCACATACTGTGAACAATGTGAAATATCGCGATTTATCGCTTGCATTTGCGTGATTTTTTTTCAGAGTTGATTGCCTGGACGTGTGATTTCACAGGGTCTCCATCTGTATACACCATTCTCTCTAAGTATTGAACATTTTCATCTTTCTTCAATACAAGCTAATTGGATTAAATTTGAGCAATTTTCATATTGCCATGCATTGTGCCCCAGCGTGTAGGGCTGCCAGGCTGCTCTGTTTTATAGCTCCGGCGCGCGCTGTCAGCCGCGTGTTCCTGCCGTCATCAAGGCGCTAAGGACCACATCAACCATCCCCGCTCATTCTCAGCAAGCGTGCTGCGTTTTCCCCGCAAGAAAACCAACCAATTCTCTGTGGAATCGTGCTAAATTAACCAAATTTACAGCTTAGCACTTAAGGATCTCCTTAGTTGGTAAGTAAATGGCCCTTGCTGGCGTGTGCGCGCGCATGTGTGCTAGAGAGTAATGCCTTGTTGCTCCCAGTACTCTCTTTCTGGAAGGAGTCGTAAAGAGCTGTAACATCTCCCAGTGCTCCAGAGACGGCTGCTGAGCCTTGAAGAAAACTGCTTGTAATGTTACAGCTCCCAGCCCGAGCGCCAAAGTCTCCTAAACGCTTTTATTCCATCGTTTCTACATATTTTAAGTCATATGATGATTAATCCTTGATCGCTGATTTGAAAACGCATGAGGCCCGAGAAGAGACTTCACTGTAAGCGGCAGAAAGTACCGCATGAGATTAGCGCCCATGCCCAACAATAACAGATATGGCATTGGGATAATCAATTTTTGGGTGTGCACTTGTGATATTAAACAAATATGTGATATGGGTAACACGTTATTTTACCCTCCCCCTCTCTTATTTATATAATATGTATATACATACAAGGTACAACTTTAGATTAGCTTCCAATTCTCACTATTAAATAGTTGTTTATTAGCATGAATAACAACTAGGATATTGCCTATTATTAGTAGGCCTGCTTATACATTATTCTGCATGACCATGAGTCTCGGGGAGAGAAAGCCATGACATACCTTAGTCCTACCAATATACCTAAACTTAACAAATAGGCCTACTTGTTAATAAGCATTAATTAGGAGTTTGAGGCAAAAGTCATAGTTAATAGTGAGAATTGTACCCTAATCTAAAGTGTGGCAATTTCTGCAGATTCTTACTGGGCCTTTATAGCCTAAATTTTTATATAAAATGATATTTTATATAAAAAAATAATTACATTTTATTAATATTTAAACAAGGGCATTATACCTTAATTATACCATAACAAGGGCATTTATACCTTTGTATTACAATTTGCCACTTTTTAATGTTTGTGATGACGTTTGAGTTTAAAAAGATTATTTTAAATCATGCTTGGTAAAAAATTGCCCATAGGAAAAGTCTTTATTACTAACCCATGCACAGAGAGGACTTGTTATCACATGCACCAAATTGTTATTAAAAGATTGTGACTTTTGGAATTTGGCACAGTGAGTTTATGCAAGTGTGTATCTGAGATTGAAATTCTTCACTTGTTTACCTGCAGCTGTGCAGCTTCAAGCAAAAACTTGCTTAATATCGACAGGTGTGCCTTTAGTGTAATGTTCAGATAAGAGGATATTAAATCATTCTGAGCCTTGGTTTTTGCTTTTGTGTAACTCTGATTTGCCAAATATTGACACACATTTAGAGTCATATTTATGCTGAAATCTCCCCTGATCCAGAACATAATTGAGCATTTCTCCTCATTTCAGTAGACATGAATACAGAGAATAGCATTTGTACATAGCGGGCCTGTGACATTACCGCCAATAAGGTCTTGTTAAAGTTAAATTGGCTGAATGTGTGTCTAATTCTCTTTTTCCTTTGGGGTCCCTGAACTTAATTTTTTCACACAAGCAACAGCTGCTACCAGAGGCACAGCAGCTTCCTTATGAATCCTTTTTTTTTTTTCTTTACTCTGACCAAAGGTCTCTTTAAATAAAGCCATGCATGAATGGAAATTGGCAAAATGAATGTGAATGCCAAAGGTTATGAGGAAATGGATGAGATTTACAGACGCAAACTAAAAACAGAACAATGCTGCAATTATATGCTCAAACGAAATGATTCTTTCAATGTTTATGACAAGCATATGAAATGTGATTTGTAAGCAAACAACTGTACACTTCTGAATGGTCATACATACACATTTGCTTGTGGGTGTAATGCAATTAAAAACACAAAAAGAAACCAAATATACGCACGGCTTTTCCTGTAAACTCGACTGCTTGAAAGCGTTATGCGTCATTCTTGCGCATCCTCATTATTATCATTGACTCATTATGATGGAAATGAGATGTGGAAATATGTCAGTTAAATAAGGCCTATACAATTTTATAAAACCAAAAATTGATGAATTTCATTGCATTACAGAACAAATAGAAAACCAAGTACAAATAAATAATGCTAGACATTCTCTCAGAATTAACCATCTAAACATATCTAATTAACCCTAAACCCTTTTTATTATTATTTACAATACATATAAATGTACTGTATGACACGCCTTATTTGAGTGTCCTTGTTACATGTAGTAATACTGTAGTAATAGCAGTAAATTATGCATAATTACATGCAGCTAACCCTAAACCAAACCCAATTTCTAACCTTAACCTTCTAAGTACATGTTGTTAAATATATTATTCAGTACAATTACACTGTATCAAGGACACCTCAAAATAAAGCGTAACCAAACTTTTTTTATCATTTAGAAGAATCTTTTGTGAAAAATGTTGTGTGAAACGCGTGTATGTATTTTTTAAATTGTATGGCAAATACTTTTTGGAATTATGGTTGCTACAATACATCATTTACATAATTGGATGCAATGTATAATTAATACAACAAAATTTTATTTCTCCCTTATTATTTAGACAATAAGGTGGTCTGTTGTTTCAACAGCAGCCTGCGCTAGTTTGGAGGTTGTTTCCGTCTGGTTTTTGTGTAATATAATTTCCATAGTTTTTTTTTTCTTTCTTCAAGATTATATGCAGGATGCCAGCTGGCAGACAGATGGTGGTGGCTTTACACGTTTTTATTTAAAGACACATCAGAAGGAAGAGGAGGGTGAGGCAAGAGAACAGCTGTAGCGAGTGGGACTGGATGGTATATGCTGGTCAGAGCAACGAGCATCCTGCACAATGAAAGAAAACAATGAAAAAACAACCACCCGAAACCGTTTTAGAGTGCTAGAAACTTTCCCAAAATGCACCAGAGAGCATTTGTCCCCTGGCCCCGTGAGTGACTATGTCGGAATTTGATGCTCCGTTGTCGTTTGTAATGCTCAGTTCAGAGAAAAATACAAAAGCTGTTAAAATACTGTCATCCTCCGTGTATGCGCAGCGCTGCCGGGCGTCCTGTGTCGTCGTAGCACGGACCCGGGGCCTGGTGCCCTTTAACGGTGTGAGTCTCAGCGGGAGCTGCTTATTAACCGCAGTCTCGTTAAACCACAGCAGTCCTACCTAAGACTACCACACTGCATTCGGGGAGAGAAAGCCATGATTTGGAGAAACACCTTGTGGAACATTTGCTTGTTATAATAATTAGAATTTCTTTATTTCGACTCTTTACAAATCCTGCTATTTTACACACATAAAATGTATTCAAGTGCACAGTATCTCCCAGGCAAACAGCTGCTTCAGTGTGAGTCCTGCGCCTTTGCACTCGAGACCAGAGAACAAACGGCCTGTGAAAGGGGCATGCCATATGCAAAATACAGAAGTTCAATTAAATAAAACAAACACCAAAACAATAGCAAACAAAGAGTTGTGGATGGTATTAAATTATGCAGATATCATCGTTATTGTGATCGCACATGATATACAGCTTTGAAAATGATGACTTCCTTGCGTATAAGGTAGAAATACACTCCACTGTTCAGTGCTACAATAATGTGACTCATATAGATTTAATTACCACTAATTCCTCTAGCACTATGGGGAAACCATGGTAATAACAATAAAACCTCACACATACGGTCTCTCGCGCACACATTCAAGCAAACTATTCTGGTGTTAGTTCAGTTTTGAACTTTTTATTCTTTATTTCTCCTTATTTTCTTTTTAAAGGAAGCTTTTAATCAAAGAGCATTTTTGTTCATATATAGTTTTTACAGAAGAAAATACTATACAACCTTTTTTTCCCCCTCCTGAAACAATATTTCAAAGATAACCATCTACACATTTAGTTGCCTATATTCTGATAGTTCGTTCAAAGCCATGTTTAGGAAATAATTCATTTCCTCGCCTTGCTTTTCTTTGTTTATCTTCAATGGAGGCCAAGTAAACAAAAATCTTTTTTTTGTTTTTTTTTTTTGTAATTTGGAGCGAAGCACTGCAATAATTTCCTCTGTATAGAATTCATTTAAATTACAGTCATCATTAGTGTTACTCGTTAAGCAAGCCAGGTTCTAGCATGCCTGTTTCATATTGAAACCATCCAATCTTGGAAGCGAAGAAAAAAACCTTTTTTTTCTCTTTTTTTCTTAAATAAAACACAGAACAACAGTTCTTCGTCACACTGAAGACTATTTGTGCATCAAAGCAAAGTGAACTAAACAACGTTGTAAAGCAAATTCCCTGTCAAAAGATATATGTCATCATTTCAAAAGGTAAAAATGAACCTAAAAAGTGCATAAAACACCCTAGAATTTTCTCATTGCAAGGTCACATAAATATTAAATAACTTCTTATTATTGGAGTGAAACCACAGCTGTTGTAAATAGAAAACAAAAGCTTGAAACATTGTTTTCTGTCTGTACAATTCATAAAATCACACACTTTCCGAGCAGCGCTAGTGGCGCTAGCATTCATCATGGTGCCTTTGTGATGCCTGTCCTCCATTCAGCCCTCTAGAAAAGAAAGTCTCTCTCCATGTTTCCTCTTCTTTTAGAAATAGATACATGATGCTTCTGAAAAAAGAAGCTTCAAAAAGCCAGTCTCCATCCTCACTTTGTTGCAACTATTGTTTTTTTGTTTCGTTTTTTTTTTGTTTTTTCTTCATGCTACAGAAACTGTGGAGGGAAAAGGAAAGAAAAATAACACCTACAAACGTTTCCCTACATTCAGAGACGCTCGTCTCCTGATCTGTGTTTGATGGACACTTTAGGACATCTATTTGTGGAGCAAAACAAAGACATAGCTGTAATCTCCTCCCATTCATACTGGGCAGTAGCACCATCATCACATTACAAACTCTCCGAAACACAGGGGGCGATAACTCTTGCCGTCAAAACAGACCCATTTACAGTGAGACACCCCCACATCACCTGGTCATGCCTGTGCAATTAGAGAATAATGCAAAAACAAACAAACAAAAAGCCATATTAATGCAATTATGTAAAAGATAACAAAACGTCTTAAATAGAGGCTTGAGTATCTGCTCTCATCTATACAAAAGTGCACTATGAATATGCAATGCCAAATGGGTCCTCATTGAGAAAAGGAGAAGGAACAGAAATCAAGTGAGAGCTAGCATTCACTGAGATCAATGCTTTATGGCCTGAAGCTTTGCAGTCACTGGTCATTGTTTTTGTTTTTGTTTGTCCTGAAGTTGCAGGCGAATGTCCACATGGAATGGAGCCTATGACACCACTGACCATGACAGCAGGTTTAAGTGAGAACTGTGATAATTGTAAATAATTATAAAAAAAATCATCTGATCAACGGAGAAGCATAGAACTCAAAGCACTGATGCAGGCCCCTGCACAATAATAATATTCATAATAATAATAATGACACAGGGTATTTCTGAATCAATTATTTGAGCAACATTCTTTATAAAAGATTTCCTGCAATGTACGCTTTTCGTTGCTTTCAGGTTGGTACGAGGGTCCTGCAATCCAGTGACTGCAATTAAAATGTACATTAACATCCACACACATCTACTTTATATAGATAGTCATATATAGAGAGATTGTTTTTTCCTTATTTTTTCCACACACAAAAAGTAACAAATGAAATCGAATAAATTAAAGTCAAACATGCACACACACACACACACACACACACAAAAGACTGATGTGTAGGAAAAGGTTTACATAGCCACCCATGTGTAAAAGAGGGCCTCGTCTGTCTATTTCTCTGTTCATTTTTTAATGCATAATTAAATTAATAATGTTGGTCATCTTGTAAACATCATAATAAATCATTTTGGGCCTTCACTTTTCTTGTAGTTGGTTGTTTTCTTGTCATCTGCAGCGTCTCTAAGCATGATAAATGAGGCCACTCAAACTTGCGTTTGTTCAGGGAATTCATAGTTCTCCTTCTACAGCATAGATTAGGGCTCAGCCTCCGGCTCCTCTTTATCCAGTTGGGAAGTCTCTACGTGGTTCATGGAAGCATCGAAACTCTCTCCATTGTCTTTGTCTACTTCTGGCTCTGGCATGGAATCTTCATACGAGTCTGTATTCATGTCCTCCTCTACCTCCTCCTCTTCCTCGTCATCGTCGTCATCATCCTCCTCGGCTAACGGCTCTTCCTCGGGTGAGAGGTCATCTTCGGGATCGCCGGATGTGCCGGTGGTGTCGTCCTGAGGGTTGCTCAGGCCCATTGAGGCAGCAGGGCCAGAACTGGTGGCCCGGGAGAGTGGCTCCCGGTGCATCTTTTTGCTCAGGTCCATGGAGTCGCTGAGGCCCAACCCAGCAGCGTTTTTCAGGAAGAACAAGGAGTTGTTGGTGTCCGTCCCCAGGTTCAGAGAGCTGTCAAGGTTGAGCGTTGAGCCCGAAAGCTCATACTCACCAGTGGCCCCTTCTGAAGTGAGGTACATGGCCATATTGTTGTGGGTCAGCCCCGGTGTGCCAGGTGAGGTTGGGTGCAGATTCATGGGCATTGGGGGCACAGCTAGGCCAGAGTGGTGGTGGTGGTGGTGGTGGTGATGGTGATGGTTGCCATCCTGGTTGGGGGAGACCGAAGGCAGCTCCCCCCTTTCTTGCTTCTCATGCTTGCGCTTGTGGGAATCCATCTGGGACATGCCCACCACTGTGTGCTTGCACTCTGGGTAAGTGCAGTGGAAGTGCGAACACTTGAGCTTGTACTTGCAGTCGGCCACCTCGCAGTCTACGCTTGAGCTGAACTGACAGAATCCGGCGGCGCTGATCACATCCTGCTTGCCGTGGTGCTTGCGGTGCGCCGTCACCTTGGTGCTGTCCGTACAGCGGAAGCCGCAGCGCAGACAGTGGAAGTGGGTGCTGTTGCCAGAGAACTGGCAATCGGGGAAGTTACAGCATAACGAAGACTTGAAGCGCTTGAAGTCATCCAGGACCAGGTTGTCCACGCGGTCATGGTGCTGGGCGTGCTTGTACATGTGGGTGCGGCCGCAGAACTTGTAGCCGCAGTTCTCCCGTGTGCAGTGATAGTGGGTGACCTTCAGGGAGAACTGACAGGCCGTGTCCTTGCAGTCCTCATAGAGGTCGTAGCGGCGGAACCCTTCCAGCATCATGCCTTCATCCAGCATCTTGCGAGACGAAGCGGTCTTGCGCCGCTTGCCGAAGGGTGACATGTCCTCGATGATCCAGAAGCGTTTCTTGGCGCCAGTTGCCGTGGGGATAGAGATGGTGTTACCTGATTGCAAAAAGGGCATATACAAGTTAGACTTCAATTAGAACGACAAGCAGCAAAGCAATTCTGCAAACAGGAGTAGCCACATGCCCTATCAAAGCTACCTACAGCAATATACTACATAATGTGATTCCATGCCATAATCAAACAGAGACAGTCCCATTTGTATAATGTACTGGTGACATTTTAACGTGATTGTCACGTCTAGGCATTGGGAGAGTTCAGAGGTGCTTCCGTACATCTGGCTTTATGGGAGAGCAGGATACCCTCCCATAAGCCTCAGGTCAGTGCTAATGATGTGTTCCCTGTCCTGGCCAGCAGGAATCACATGGCTCTATTAAAGCCTGGCATGATTAAACCAGCCCTTTACAGCATGCTACTAATGGACAGCATTTTAGACAGTGGACCTAATGGCAGGTGTGCAATGTACTACACAAGCCTAAAGCCACTACCACAGTGACTTGTATGAACTGCACTGCATGTGTAAAAAGCTAAGAGTTATATCTAGCTAATGCTTTTTAATGGCTTTGTAACTGCTACCCATAGTACAAACTACTGTAACTCTAGAGCTGCAGTGTTCGGGTGGAGACGAGATAGGTACCTGCAGCGTCCTGCACTATAGGGACGTCATTTTTAACCGAAGACGAAGTAGGAATGATGGGGCTGAAAGCTGGTGTGTTGGTTGGCATGACAACACTCCTAGTGGCTCCGAGAGAGGCGCTGAGCAGAGAGTATGATAGACAGGATGGGGAGAGGAGATATGGGAGTGAGGGGAGTGGTGGCCGGAGAAGAGCCGAGGAGAGAGATGGAGGCTGACTCTGGAGTGCAGGCTGATGAGGAGGTGGAAGAGGAGGTGGTGGAGGAGGAGGAGGTGCAGATTGAGAAGGAGGAGAGTCAGCAGAGGCAGGGACCTGACAGCCTGGTCCTACAGAGACACGGTGCCAAGGAAGGATGGTAACAGAGAGACAGGAAGGTACAAGACACAAGGGTGGGGAGGTAAAAAGGGAAAGAGATCAAGTAATGAAATAATGAAAGCCAAATGGTAACCAAAGTCAGACAACAGACGAAAGCAACAGTGATGAGAATGGAAGATAACATTTGAAATCAAACAGTGAACCCATAAAAATCAATTCAACGAAGGAAAGCTCAGATTCAAAGAGCAAAGGCCCAGATTTAAAGGTGCTGATAGCATTGTTAGCCAGTTTGCTAACTTTCGCCAGTGAATTAGACCCGTTGCCCCCCTTCAACCCCACAAGTTCTCTCCAAAACCCCACCCTCCACAAGTTTTCTGATTGGCTAAAAATGATTTCAATTCAGATTATTTTTTGCTGTTTATTGTTGTTCCCAGGACACCCATTATATTAATATCTGTACATTTTCTGTCATATTCCACACAAAAAAAAATCACTTTAAGCACCTTTAAGCCTAGAGAAAATGAACAACTTGTGCTGCCTCTGTGTGTTGCTGATTTCAATGACAGTAGAGATGAGAAAAGTCTGGGATGCCTCTGTTATGTAGTCGCCACAGGGATGGCATTAATGTGAGTTATGTGTGGAATACTGGATGACAAATTTAGTGCTTTATAATTTAATAAATATCATTACAGTTGGAAACATTTGGTGTCTCTGATGCAACATACGTAGCTTTATGAGTCAGCTACAGAGAATTCAGTGAGACGTGGTGCAGGTTTTTATGTTTCTCTTTTCAAAGAAGGACAAAAGGCCATCACAAGAAACACAATGAAGTTTGATTGACTGATTGACCAGATAAATCTCTAAAAATTTGCTCCACTGGCCACACTGAGCCTGTGTTATCATTTAATCTCTCTCATATATTGTCAAACATGCGAGGCTGAACATGTTTATTGCGATGAAATAGTTTTGTTGCTGAGGTCGACTCACCTGCTGGCGAACTATCGTTGCCCACGGGGGTGCTGGTGCAACTGCGGTCTTGATTGGACGACTCTGAGGAAAGGCCCAGTGGGCTTCCTCCGCCGGTGTAGTCCATGTAGTCATCGTTGTCCTCCATCATGCTGGACAAGTTAGGGGTCATATTAGGGTGGCTGCCTACCATGGCAGACGAAGCTAGACCGGCCATGTGCTGCATCTCTTCATGTCGGTGGGCACGAGAGACCTACAAATGGCCAATGGATAAAATAATTGAATCACTTAAATAGCTTGCAAAAATCAATTAACATTGAATTCATGTTGAAAAAAGGGGCTGACTTAAAATTATATACAATTTTGAGAGTAAAAGTTAGCTTTATATTATAATTGAGCTTGTAAATTTCTTCATACCTGGGAAGGAACTCTGTCGAAATTTTTACCCAGCATCCTCCTCATGTGTTTGCGGGCATGGGAGGTCATCTGGTGCTTGAGCAGGAAGGAGAACTGACAGCCCTCACGGATACAATGGAAGTGGCTGTTAACTTGGTTGTATTTGCACCCTGCAAGAGACGAGCGACAAAATTAACTTGAGCAAAGACCGTCTTCATCGCGCCCGGGTTTCAGGGACAACATATATCATGGATTCTCAACGAGGTAATGAGGACATTGTGCTTCCGTCCCGCGCCTGCATAATGCAGAGAGACAGAGCAGATGAGTCCAGTGTCACACTGGGAAAGTCGAACCTTTTGAAGATTAGACCTGTGGTGCTCTTTTATTACAATGACATCTTATATTCAATTTGGAATTTACATAAATACATTCTGCATTTGGAGAAGCAATAATGCACAACCCTGCAAACCAAAGTAAACACACAATTATTTCCATATTAAATTCATTTTTCATGACCTATCTGTTGCTGGTGTGTTTCCTCCCCCTCACGCCTGTCCCTTTGCTTTTTATTATTTATTTTTTTCTACACAAAGGGCCCTACAGATTTTAATTGCTATATGTTTTCAAATTTAAAGACTGCCTCTGCGCACTAATCAAATATTGTAGGGTGCTCGTAATAATTTTATTGTGAATAATGCGTGCTGAAATAATTGAAAGAGTAGCATTCAGGGCAGGTGCTGGCTTGTCCGTTACCATGGCACCCGTGGCGTCATGCAACAAGCCGCCTGTTGTCAGACTGCTTTTGTACACAAGGGTGATGTACTTTAAAACGGCAGAGTTGAGTAAATATGAGCACATGTTGAAATATCAGGGATCTTGTGCCACCAGATCCTGGTAACCTCATCGCCGGTGTTCTGTTTAATGTAGCTGCCATGGATACCATTTTCCCAGTCCAGCTGAACCATCAATTCTTTATGACTCTATGGCTTGCTTTTGTCATATGTCCCTGGTTTATACCACTAACAACGCAACAGGAGAGACCTTATACTCTGTGGACACTTGTGATACTTTCCACTCTTAAATAAATGGGACTTAAAGGGATAGTTGACCCAAAAATTAACCTTCTGTCATCATTTACTCAACCTGTTTTATTCAATAGACATACATTACAGACTATTTTATACAGACATTTTGTTGTCATTTGATTTCTCAACAGCACAGACCCCATTCACTGCACGGAAAAGAGCAGCTTGGACATTCCACCAAACGTCTCCTCCTCCTCCGAAGAAAATTCGATGGGTTTTAGTCGAAATGAGGGTGTCCATTTTTTGGTCGACTCTCCCTTTAAGGGGAGGAGAGTAGAGAAAATAAAATACAAACTTTTAATCTGCCTGCTTGTGATGATGATCGAGGCTTGAAAAAGAGCAACACAAACAGACTGAGCTCGACAGGCACAGTAATTAACAAACATATGTAATTGCTCATTCCTGACAGGTTAAATATACCCAAGAAAACAACCTCTGTTTGATTGCCTACTATAAATACTGAAGTATTAATGTATGACAAAAAGGCAGACACCATTTTTCTCGGCCCGTTTTCTGTAATCTAAATAAAACGTCCCCAGTTTTACAATGAGATGAGACCATCTTTATTTCCACCAAACGTGTTTGTTCTGCAAAATGGAAACGACTGCTAGCGTGCCGACTCTGTTGTCAATGTAAACCATTCACTTGACAAAATATCAATGCACAGATACTAATGAGATAACAGCTTCTGAGAAACATACTCAAAATTCAGTGAATAAGTGTGAAGCGCAGCCGTTTTACGCCCTGTACTGTTTGTTGTGCTGCAAACAGCGTGACAATTACCAACTCAACAAGGAGAACGACGCTTTTCCTGTAGCCAGAGCCAGTGGAAAAAGTGTTTTTATAGCAGGTGATGGCATCGATATGAAATTACAGTTACATCATCTCTGATTTCACACCATCTCTGATCCTTCCAGTTGTATTACAAACTGAGCTTGCAGTCACTGCTTGAAAATAACGTGGGAGAGTGAACGAATAAACAGAGTGTTTGGAAACATGAGAAACTAATGTGAACAGTGATCGAAACAATAAAGAGTGTGGGAGGCTGGAACATGTACGATTTGTAAGATTTGATAATGCTGAATTCACCAAATTACTTGGCAAACCACAATGAATCAAGAAAATCAGATTTCCAAAGGACTGAGGGCGATTAAAGGACCAGTTTACCTCAAAAATGGAAATATGGTCATTCTTTTTTCACATTCATGTCTTTCCAAACCAGCATACAGATTATGAACTACAGTACATGAGGTTGAGTAAATAATGACAGAATGAGCTCTGTGATCCGTGGCTTCTTTTAATACATGAAAATGTGGTTCTTACCGAGTCTGCCACATTCTTCTCTTTTGGTGAAGTATTTGAACCCGTTAGCGGCACGTCTTTCGGCTTTCTCGTGCTTCTTGACGTGCCAGGGCAGTTTGGTGGTGATGTTAGTGACGAAGTAACAGCCAGGTCTCAGACAATGATAATGGCCCCTCATGCGAAACTCACAGTGCTGCAGAGAACAGCAAATAAACAAAACTCAGAGCGAGAACATCTTGTGCAGCTGTCTATGTCTCAACGGTTTGGTTTTCTACAGTTAATTCACAACCCAATTATTAGATATTACATTCATTTACAAGCATTACTACACCATCTTTTGAACCAAAATGAGGTCTGATCATTTGTCAGTTAGTTACTCATTACTCAGGGTACCAAAGGGAAGAAGTAGGTTACGTCTGCTCATTAAATCCTTTTTCTCTTTCTTTCTCAGAGCATGTGACAGGACCAGCCTCACTGACCAGCGAGAATCTGAAGTTTAGGTTCACGTTGTAGCCGCTGACCCCAATAACAACACACCAATTAGTTCATTTGGCGATTCATCTATTTCTAAAACAGCTCTTTTATCAATTCATTAGTCTGCGTGTGCGTCGCATGTGTGTGTCCTCTGCAATGTAACCTGTTTCTGCACGACCATCTGTTTCCAGAGAGGCAGTTCCCCCAGGAGCACATAAACAGAACCCACTCTACTCTGGAGAGGAGGGGGAGCTTCGAGAAGTGGGGATGGGACGCATAAATGAATTCATTTAAACAGGTTTTGCTCCAAATGCAAGTTGCAGTAAGGGGAGGGCTTTTTTCTATTAATGATGGAATTTTTGATGAAAAGCAAAACTTGTTTATTTTATACAGCTTTGGGGGCTCCACGGTGGTTTTCGTTTTTTTGTTTGCTTGTTTATTTGTTGTGGAGAAATAAGTCTCTGTCTTCTGAGTTTTAAATGGAATTTGTTCATTTTCTGAGAAAACAAAAAAGGAAAAAGCATGGTGCTTGTGTATGCAAATAAGTGGCTTTAGCATGTTGCTATGCATTGCAAGGGCATAAATGCAAGGGATTTATATTTTTGATCATTGAAATAATTTGTAGTATTTGAGAAAGTCATATATTATGGGTGAAAATGTAATACGAAGGATTAGTGATAAGTATTTTAAGTAACATTGAGTATGTAAGGGGACCTATGCAAGAACTAATACTTTTATTCAGCAAGGATGCATTCAATTGATCAAAAGTGAAAGTAAAGACATTTTTAAAGTTACAAAAAAATTCTATTTCAAATTAATGCTGTTCCTTTGAAATAATCCATTCATCAAAGAATCCTGAAAAAAATTACGCTTTCAAAATTGATAATAATAAGAAATGCACCAAATCAGCATATTAGAATGATTTCTGAAGGATCATGTGACATTGAAAACTGGAGTAATGGATGCTGAAAATTCAGCTTTGAATAAATTATTTTAAATTGTAATAATATTTCACAATATAACAGACAACCTCAAACCTTTGAAAGTGTATATGCCACTAAAAAAAGGCACAATAAAGAATGTTTGATAGAATATTACCTCTGGAAGTCACACTCACCTGATTAGGACAAAGACACTGCAGAGAATAGTAGGAAAACTGGTCTCGCACATTCACCAGGTTGTTGTTGGGGTTAATGTGGTCCAGGCAATGTGATTCAGCCTTCCCGGATGTCTTACACACATATTTGCAATTTCCAAACAGACAGTGGAAGTGGAACTTATTCGAGTATTTGCAGTCGGTGGCCAGGCAAGGATCACTGTAGGAGATAAGCGTGACGAAACGTCTGTCAGATATTTAAAACTGCACAGAAGACATGGAAATACAGGCAGCACAGCCCATTCAAATCACACCACCACGGTATTATGAATTTACAAAAATGGCAGTGTCTACTCACTTGTCCTGAAACTGCAGGAAGCCAGGCTTGACCTGAGGCTTGGCGTTCTCCAGCGATGTGGTGGCCAGAGGGGAAGTGGCTGGCATACTGGGCATGGAAGCGGGAAGCTGGGGGATCGATCCGGCCAGCTGCTTCCAGGCGTGGAGAGAGGGGGATGAGCTGTAACCCCCTGACAGAGCCAGGCTGGGCACCTCCATGGGAGGCGTCTTGGCCATGGAAATGGGGGCAGCCATCTGATTAGGGGTGCTATCGTTGGATTCCTTGCTCTCGTTGAAAGGGGGCTCCGTTTTAACCTTCAGGTTGGCTCTGAAGTGGAAGCTAATGACAGAGAGGTGCACCACCCATTAAATGAGCTCTAATAGAGCCGCCAAACATAGCAGCAAATTAACATTTCTAGATCATAATCATGTAAATTTTGTGTGTATGTGCACTTGTGTGTTGGCATGAACTCTAACATTTAAAAACTTTGATTTAACTTCATTATGTTTGATTGTAATGCTCCAGAACCAGAGCGCTCCTCACTTGGCGTGTTTGATGGCTCCGTCCAATGTGCTGAAAAGCGCCCCACAATCCTCCACCAGGCAATGAAAATGTATCTTGTGCAGGAAATCACACTGGCCTTCACAGAAATCATCAGTGTCATACCTGTACAAACATGTGAGAAAAGGGGGAAACTTTAAAAGGAGGAAAAGAGTCAAATTGCTCGTAAATTCAGGTCAGTTACTCAAACACACTCTTGTATTCTCGGTTTAGCTCATGAGAATCTGACTTTGAATAAGGTGGTTCTTTAGGTGAACTACGCCTGAGCCAAAAGCAGCGTGTCTCTGGCTGGGACCTTTTGCTAGGGCTTTGTAACTAAATACTGTACATAACATCACATGCTCTGGATAAATCTTCTCTTTCCACATAACAACCTGGGAACAAACACTGTGGATGGCACTGACAAGCAAAAGGGTACATCATAAAGACAGATGGTGACAAAAACCAGACACCAGCTTCAACAAAACACAGAGGATGTGGAGCCAAAACACGACTGTGTTCTCTGTAATGGAAGATCTATTTGGGCACACGTGTTGATAGTCACTGACATAAATAACATGTCCACGATTTAAGGTTACAATTTATATACATGTATAAAGGAAAGTCTATACTTCAGGTGTATTACTGTTCACCATTTCTTTTCACGGTTTAGCTTTAGTTCACTTAAGAAAGAAAGAAAGAACGAAAGAAAGAAAGCCACATACATCTAACTCACAGCTAGTGTGAAAGAGTTAAACAAGTCTAAAAGAAAAGTAGTGAGGATGAAACATTGAAAAGTAAAGCTGAAGCTGTAAACGACTCTATAGGGACACAAGATGATTTCAGGCACCTGCGCAGGTAGGTCCTCCACAGCTCAGTGTGTTTCTCTGGGCACGACCTCTTCATTACCCTACTGAGATACTGAGCTGCGTCTGAGCCGTCTGCCGCCTGAGCTCCCTCCAGCTCTGACTTCAGATCCAAAGCACTGAAGAAACCAGGATTCATCTACAGAGATAAACACATGCTTAGGCATGCTTCATCACAGTAACACTAGTTCTACTCGAGGAAAAAAACACACAATGGTTTCTGTGCACTCTATGTTTGAGGCTTCAGATGTGTTTCAATTCGGCCTTGTATATGAACCAGAGCGAGAGACAGGAAGAGAGAGAGAGAGAGAGAGAGAGAGAGAGAGAGAGAGAGAGAGAGCTGAGCTAAGCCATCAGGAGAACTAGAGCGAGTTTTCTATTTAAATCATCAAGGTAATGGTACATGCAGACCATTTATACTAGTCATAGAAGATGTATGATTAAAACGATGTCCATTTTAATCCCCACAAAAACATACAACATTTAAATATCTGTTCGCCACCATTTCGTCTTTTTAAAAAATGAGGGTGACATTTGCTCTTTTTTTCTTGGCGCTGACTTTTTAATCAAATAATTTACAAAGTCCATAAATAAAGATAGAGCAGATGGAGGAGAAAAAGAAGAAAGCCAGAGGAAAAAAAATGCACGGAGAGTTCAAAACAGCTCATCAAAAAACAAACATCTCTATATATCTGCCGTGGCAACCGGCTCCTGCTTTATTATATTAATTTGCGAGCGGCGGACTGAAATTACACTGTATGAAAAATGGCTGGAAAATTTAAATGATACAAACTCATCCTATTAGCGGTGAAACATTAAAAAACAAACAGCCCCCTCTGCATCCTGCTAATTTGTCTTGGGATGAAAAGCGTTTGATGGATGAATCTTACCTTATTCATAAGTGAGGATAAAAGAGATGTATTTCCCGGCGCAGGGTGTCCGTTTGATTCAGCGCTAGAACATGCAAAATGAACAGTGTTTAGGCAGGATTTGCATGAGAACAGTAAATATTATAATTTATCCGAGATTGCGAATATACAATGAAGAAAAAAAGGGAAGGAGGCTGGAAATTGGGGTTTATGTGAACACGCTTTCATCTAAATGAATGTGCAAACATGTCATGCCTCATACTTGACGTGCATTATGAAAAGAGGGTATTATGGGAGAATTTTTGCATTCATATGATGGATTTCCTCAAAGGAGGCCTCGTGGTGGGAGAAGGAGGGAGCGTGTAAATCTCGTCCTCCTTGATCACTCCACAGACCCACCTTGTGAAGGGGGTTTTAACAAGAGCACTCACACTAATTAACACAATACGGCATTATTTGAGAGATAAATCACAGTGGGGCGGGGCGGGCCTGGGCGCGAGCCGAGAGGGGGAGGATGATGGGATACCTGTGGTCTTTCTTGCTCAGGTCCAGGCTGTGCTCCTGGACAGAGTCTTGGGGGGCCGTCAAAGCGCTATCCGCCGGCTCCTGCTTCACCTCGACCGGATTAAACCGGCCTGCTTGAGTCTGCTGCCCCATCCCTGAGGAGAGAGAAAGAGAAAAACAAAGTTATTGTTGGTCAGCATTATTCCGCCGTGATGAGATCCAATCTGACTTCTGTCCTGGCCAAGGAGAAGACCAGGAGTGATAATTATTGCGGAATTATGTCAGGCCGTCAAGGCGTTTAAATGCTGATTGAGAGGCAGCAGGAATGAGGGAAAAAGACTCCGTTTTCAGCAGCGCTTGTCACAACTCATTTGCGGGCCTGCCTCTTAACTGGTCATTAAGAGGCATGCTAATGCTGAGGGAAAGTGGCAGATTCAGACTGCCCACCCCTCCCTGCCGTCGCAGTGTGTCCTTGTTGGCTCGGCGATGGACGAAGGAGCATGCCCAAAAGGAACATCTGCTTGTCCGTCAGATTAGAGGTGACAGCCAATCAGATTGGTTCAAATAGCGTGACCTCTCGATCGGATTTTCAAATAGGTATGCAGACGATGTGGAAAGGAGGAAGGAGGCGGGAGGGACGCTGACGGGAATGCGACCTGGCTTTTCCTCCAATCCCCAAATGATTGAAATATTAATTTGTCCTCAGGCTATACAGAGAAAGCCAGGCTTTTGGTAGCCAGTAAGTGGTATTTTATTAAAAAACAGCTAGGAGTTCAAGGCACAAAGATGGAGCGATGAGTGCATCAGCAGTGATTGCGAGGTTGGGTGAATGTTGTTTAAGACACCAGGCCCGCTGAGGAAAAGTGACAGCTAGTGCCCACCCTGCCCTTGGCCTTCAGTTCAGAGGGCATTTAACCATGTGAAAAGAGAAGAGAGACACTCCTCTGGGTCACAAACACAAACGCCCACACACAAACACAAGTTTATCAGATGTGTCACTCTAACTTTCCTGACGCATGTGCTTTGACTCGTTGTGTTGGTTATGGAGGTGAACTAGTGACTCATTGTGATGTGTCTGCTTTAGGCGCATCACATCCTAATAAATTCTTTTACTGTGTGTAACGCTCAGTTGACTAATTACTGCCTGTCTTTGCACCTACAGTAAAACTAGCCTAGTTCCTCTACCTCCAATCCATCCAAATCTGTGGTCTTTATATGTGAGAAGAACGTCGTACAGATATTAACCTCCCCGCCTGTCCGTAAATGACTGTGCCCTACATCAGACCTCTACAAAGCTCTCACTTTCTTTTTTTCTCTCATTTTTTTTTTCTGGGGATATACTGTCTGACGTTAACAAGGGACATTTAAATAACGACCACGTGAGGAGAGTCTCATTAAACCTTCAGCTTTGCAGTTTCTATGATAAAAATCGGCGATGATCTAAGAGAGCAAGGAGGGGGGGGAAGCACATGCTCACAACGCTGTGTTTTTCTGGAAATTATCCAAGAATAATGTTACTGTGTAATTACCTCAACAAAGTTACTGAACTCATGAAAGATCATTTGTACTGGGTGTCTAATTAGCGAACCCCTCCGATTTCAAGATCCTCCAAAACACTCTGGGGGTGAACGTAGACTTAAAACAAAGTGAGTATTCAACTAGGAAATAACGCCACCTGAACAAATTAGCAATCGGCTCTTCTTATGCAGCGAGACTGAGATGTGTTTCTCTGCAAACTGGCCCTTGACTGCAAAAAAAGTTCGAAAAAAACAACAAAGATGTTTGAAAATAGTCACAGTAAACATCATTCTCTCATTTCTAACGCTGAGCTCTGACCACATCCTCTTCATATTTTACCCAAATGTCCTGTTCACACGTCTTTTCTGAGCAAACGTGTAAAATTAGCAATGCCACATTATGATCTGCACTCTCAATTCTGTTTAGTAGGGGATTTTATTACCAAAACTAAATACAAGGTGAGAGAATATGCTAATTTTATTTGCCTTCTTGTAGGGCAGTAGGACTTTTCTAAGAAGATCTGATCTTCTGAAGTCTACACCTGCGAAGAGACAAGGAGTAAAGACTATGACAGCCTTATAGCAGCCGAAACCCTTTAAGGATCTTCTGCAAATATATTAGCTAACTCTAATCTTACACCCAGGATCCTGTTCCCATACCTCCCAAAAAAGAAGCATTGGGATCTTACATGAATATGGTAATCAATCAGTACCATGACACCCTCACAATACAGTATTTTATTTTTTTAAGGAAATCCACTAGCTTACTAGCCTAAAACGTCTAGAGAGTAAAGACTTCACAGACTCCACATCAGTGTTTTCATACTGAAACAAGTAGTGCCTTTATATACACACCACCACATACACACACAGCCCTCTCTGGAGCGCTGAGTCATTTCTGCTTCACCAGTTTCTGATATTTCTTCCTCTATATCAGAGTGCATATAAAAAGCTGCTTTGTACCTCCAATTTCTCAACTTAATATTATTCAGGCTCCATTTGGTTGGAACGAGTGCACGCTCAGATAAGAGGCCGGTGATGAGGAAGCATGTAGAACACAGGCCCTGGGATCCTCCTGAGAATGCTATTAGAGGCAGCTTTACAGAGCCCACTCACTAGTTCAGCACTTATCTGCTAATGGATTGTGGGTATCATGACAATGATCGCTGCAATAACAAGACTAGAGCAGCAAACCAGCCCTTTAATATTTTGCCTTAATCCTGAAATCAGAGTTTGTGTAGCGTCTGTGGATAGCATGAGCAAGATGACCTGAAAGTGCCCTTTCACTGATGGGTATAGGTACAGAGAAAGAGAAACACATGGGCAGAGTGATCCAAAGAACTGATGTTTTCACGATTAAACGCAGTGAGATAAAATAGAATTTTAATATCGGCCATTTATTGGTAATCAGCCATAAATTATAAAATAATTATCGGTGAATCAGTATTGACCAGAATTTTAATTTACTTTTACAATACTAAAATAAAAATTATTCTAATTATTTTAATATTTAATATTAATGACTAATATTTACATGAAGAAATACACTAATACATATTAGAATTACTGAGTGTAACCCACCATCTGAATGATCATAAGTTGATACTACGTGGAAAGATGAAACAAACCTGCATCCAGGTTACTGGAGGGCTTCAGAGCAGCGGCTGCCAGTCGGGCCATCATGGGTGATATCAGACCCTTGCTGGCCGACATCTTCTCCATAATGGATGATGCAGCGAATGAAGTCGGAGTGGAAGCTACGGTAGCAGCAGCTGGGTCCCCGGTTGGGGTGGAGGTCTGGGGTAGAGAATCGCTGGGCATGGAGTGAGCTACAGAGGTGGCCACGGATATCAGGCCAGCGGCAGAGGGGGTGAGCGTCATGGGCATTCTGGGAATGAGCGAGAAGAAGGGGTTGGAAGCACCTGCCAGTGCACTGTTGGAAAGTGCCAGGGCCATGGGTACATTGCTCGGCAGAGCCTGGGACAGCAGGGTGGAAATGCGGCTGGCCGGAGGCAGAGCGGCAGTGGGCTTGACGCTGTGGCTGGAGGACATGGTGGTGATGGGAGTGGACAGCAGATGCGATACGGTGGAGGACTGCTGGGTCGTTGGAGAAGCACTTAAGCTGGAGTTCTTGCTGCTAATGGCGGAGTAGTCCATGAGGTCATCATTGCTGGACTCGTCCTGATCCTCTTTGGGCAACAGGAAGGAGGAAGTGAGGCCCAGCACACCCGAGGAGCGAATGTGGCGGCGCTCGTGTTTGCGCTTGTGCGAGGTCATCTGGCTGGTGGAGGTAAAGGTGAAGCCGCAGCCTTGGCGTATGCAGTGGAAATGGTTGGTGGCCTTGCTGTAGACACAGCCTTCGTACTTGCACTCCTCGTATTTGTAAAATTTCTTGAAGCCGTCCTTGGCGTAAGCGTCATCTTTGATGTGATAGCTCTTGTGCTTCTCAATGTCACACTTGTTCTTGAAGGTGAAGGTACAGCCTGGGCGCCTGAGAGGCGAAAAAGGCGAAGGATTAAACTCAAATATGGTATTGAAGTTGACATTAAGTTGAGTTGGAGTGACCATTGTACCTGCAGTGGAAGTGGGTGGTCTTTTGCCCGTAGAACTGGCACGCGACCGTCCCACAATCCTCGGTGGCGCGAAACCTCTGGAAGCCATCGTTGATCAGCTGTGCATTTTTCTTATGGAAATTCTCATGAGTCATGACATCAGACGTGCTCGTGTACACCTTGTTGCAGCCCACCTGACAGACAGGAAACGAAAAAAAAAAATGCTTTCATGAGAAAGCGTGAGCATGGTATAGAAATAAACACCATGTGTGAGTTTCACTTTGTTGCACTGGATGAAAAATGCTCAATATGAAAAAAAGTGGCTTGGCGTTTGAGCTCTTGTAGTCTGCAGGGACATGAAAACAACAACTCGAGATGTGACACAAAAATAGCTCAGTTTGGTGATGAACTCAATGTGGGGAGCAAAGAAACAGGTGACCTAAAAAAAATGAACAGGAAACATTTTCTCAAGATCTGAGCTTTGTTAAAAATATACTCTTGAGACATCTCATAAAATATGAAGAGCAAACCCTTTACCCGAAAAAAACAGGTGTGCGTTTCATGAAAACAGCTTCAAAGAGATAAAAGACAGGACTAAATTTTGTGATTTGCAATATGTGGCATGCAAAAGCAGCATGGTGAGGCGGCGTGTGGTTGAAACCTTTTTCCATTTAAGGTTTTAAGTCTATATTAGAGGTCTATGCTTTAGTAGAAGAGTCAGGGGGGTTGTTCGGGAAGACTGTCACTTACTTCGGTTTGAAAGGCTCTGTTACTCAACAGCAGCACTCAGGAGCCCTCTGGGCAGCAGACGAACGTGAACTAATGTTTGAATTAAAACCAGCAATTGTATATCATCTCTGGCACTTTTCACCCGTGCAAAGAGGGTAACTTGGCCATATTCAGTCAAACAATGAAAAAAATGCCACTCTGTTTTTTCTCCGTAAATCAGGAGAACGGGTGCCAACATCTGCCTGTTCTCACTGCTGTTAAAACAAGAGCTGAAATGTCTAATAACAATTACGCCGTTAGGGAGGCTTAAAAAAAAGAGAATATATCTTAAGTCCTGGGCCACTGTTGCCTGTGGTGAAAAAGAGCTCGGCTCGAAAGTGACACCTTGAAAATAAGCAGATGTAAAGAATTAAACAGATCTGGTGGGAATTAATCGCCACTTGGTACTAAAAGATGAAAAATGTTGAGTTCATATAAACAATTCACAGAATTTTATCCATGCCAACTAAGGAGTGAGGGAGAAAGGTGGTGAGGGGAGAGGAGGGCCATATCCTGTTCATGCCTTTATTTTAATTTTATTTATTCTGACACCTTCTGTCTTATGAACAAAAAAGTATCTTAAATGTTCATATAGGCCTTGAGGAAAAAGGTGAAGTACTTTAATGTCAATATGGATTGATTTGTACAAAAATCTGTGCTATTTGCCTGCTGCTATTAACGTTATTATTGTGCAAGGAATGTAGATTTTGTTCACATTTTCAAGATTTCATCTCAAGTAAATGTATCTTAATTTAAAGATGTTTAGATATTTGTATTGGAAGATATTCATTTTTTGCAAAGCATGAAACATGTAATGTCATGACTTTATGAATTTAAGACGTTCTGGTCCGATTTAAGACATTTTTAAGGCCTTAAATGTGTAAGGGCGAATTAAGACTTATGAAAATATACCCTGAAATATATATTTTTGGTAACACTTTATTTTGATGGTCCCTTTTGAACATTATGTTGATTATAAGTAACTTTGCAACTACATGTCAACTTATTCTAACCCTAACCCTACCAGTCTAGTAATACTCTACTAAAACTCTAATGAGAGTTAGAAGACATGTAGGTACAACGTTACTTATAGTCAACAGAATGTGTTAAAGGGACCATCGAAATAAAGTGAAACCATATTTTTTTCTCAAATCCTGTCCAAGCAGAGGAACTGATATTTGCATGTGTCTGTATAAGGGTGAATGTGCATTGTTTTTTTTTTTTTGCAAACTAGTGCTTTTTGCTGTGGTTTACCTGCATGCAGTGGTAGTGGGTACTCTTGCCGTTGAGATGACAGCCGTGGTAGTACACACTGCAGTCATCCAAAGGGCTGAAACGCATGAATCCGTGCTGCAGGGAGTTGTCCCTCTTCTTATGCATGTTATAATGCCTTATCACATCCTGCTTACTGGTGAATCTCTGTAAACAACAGATATACAGAGTTAGTAAGGTGGGGGAGGTGTTGTGTAGGTTCTGAAGGAAACCAGCAATGCGTTCTTTTATTACTCATGCAACAACTGCAGAGCATTGCAGAAAATTGCAGCCAGGTGGGTGAATGGTGCATATCGTAGCAGCAGGTATAAGGTGAATTTACTTTTCAATACTCGCATTGCAGAGTAGAACAATTAAAAGTGAGTACTTTGAAGGGTGCATTTCATTCGGAGTTTGCCTTATAGACTCCCTATACACTCACTATACCCAACTAAAGCATAGCATTATGACTCAAATATGACTAATAAGCTCACCTGATGTTTGAATCTGTGCATAATGTGCTGCTTCAACAAAAGGTTCCTGAACTAGACTGTTAATTACATTTTATTTCACTATTTCTAATTAAGATGGATCACATGACATGCGAGATCACAGTTGTGATATTCTCCGCTTCTGAAAAATCATGTTCCATGCAGATGGTTTTGGAACGTGCACGGGGAAAAGACAACAAACAAACAAACAAGGCAACCAAAAAATGTTTCTTTTTTAATTCCCGTCTGAAATATGATTCCATTTTTAATTAAAGTATTAAAGCACAGTTTTGCGCAGGGTTAGACAATAATAATGAGGAAATATGCTAAAATACCCCTCCTCCTCAAAATTAAAATCTCCTACACCAAGGAGAAGTCTAGGGGGTGGGGGAGACAAAGCGATGTAGGGGGAAAAACCTCACTCTTGAGAGATCAGGGCAACCGAATCTGCAGTAATTGGGCTTGAGCTAATATTACAGGAACTGAAACAAGAGTAGCTGAAATCAATGAGCCTTTTCCAACGTAAATCCATATTTTCTACATAAATGAGCAACAGGAGAAAAAAACAAGACAGAAACATCCACAAAACCTCATTGCCCACATATGAAGATAATCTTACAGGCAAAAAAATAAATAAATAAAGATATATAAATGCACAAAGATAAATACTGAAATCTTGGCTATATAAAGTGTTACATTTCCATTCCTCTTTCAAAAGAAGTGTAATAGATGATATATGAGCCAATGTCCAACAAACGGTGATGACAGGAATTTGGGATGTCGACAAACAAATAAAAAGAGATACTGATCTAGATCCGGCCACACTGAGCGGAACTGTGGAAAACAGCAGGAAATTGTATCAGTTGGGCTTCTGTACTTAGAAGAGTGGCCACACGGTCGTGTGGACATTTATTTTAGGATTCCCATCGCATTGCAGGATGGCCATGAAAGGAGAGGCAGGGCCGGTATGAAGTGGAGCAAAGGCTGGCAACCGCAGGATAATATTCCACCACTGTGTCATGTAACATTTTAATGACTTATCAATTCCAAAAACAAGTTCATCTGAGCCTCACCTTTCAGCTGGGGTACGCACAGCCTCCTGTCTGTCATTACTAAACTGCCAAGAGTCACTGACGCCTTTACATGTACAGGAGAATTCTGATATTAATATGAATATGGTCATATTGTAATTTCGTAAGAATCATGTAAATTCCATAACCTGACTGCCAAAACCAGATTAAGCCAAAGTTCTGGGTTTATAGAAATCTGAATAAGATTGCCAATCCCATGCTCTACTGTTTAATCTGCAACAATGCGTATGCTTGAATTGATCAGAATTGTAAGTCACTTAATATTCAGAATATTAAGATTTGCAAACTAACATTTCACAAACATTTAAAGAAACTTCATGGCATACACTGGTGGATTAAAAATCTAAGAGTAAAGGCTTAACCAGAATATTGACCTCAATCAGAAAATGATGTGCATGTACAACAGTGTCTAAAGCTATGTTTCCATCCACCTATTTTTATGCGCATTTTGGGATATTGCAAAAAAAAATTGCCGGATGGAAACGCCAATGAATTATTGCGCATAAAAAAACGTATGAGCTTGTTTTATGCGATATTCCAATTTAGCGCGGAAGTTAAATTTGCAACTTTGGAACACAGCTAATGAATTCTTAAGCATTGCAAGATCCAAAATGGACAGCTTCAATGGGACTTTTGAACCAGCTCTGCTTACAGTTTGAGGAATTGTACTTGAATAACAAGAGGCAGCCTGCTGGGCTGAATAAGTCTCTTTTAGATGCAACAGCTGCCCTGTTGTCTTCAGCAGGATTCCTGGATGTTTATAATGAAAAATGTAATCAGATGATTAAAAATGAAGTGGGAGATTATGACTAGAGAGGACTTGATAAAGAAAAGACTGTGCGGCTCTCTTTGCAGGAGGATTTTTGATGTCTTCGACAAATGTGCCCGTATTTGCCTGCTCTTTTCCACCATATGCGCATGAGCCGCTGCTGTCTGTGTTCTGATCTGCTTAATGCTGATTTTGCTGTGCTGAACATGACAACTCTGGGGACATGGATCAGATTAATAATGTGAAAGGGGATTATGAGTGGCCCAAGAGTATTAGCAGATGTCCTTAGGAAAAAAAGGAGGCATCTTTTGAAAGTATTTAACATTAACTATGAAAAAAAAGGAAAGCCATTGTCAGTCTGATTGAGTTTTGAGAAATAGCCCTCATCTATCTAAACCTGTTAAGCCAGTACGGAGCCAAGATAAAAGCCTAAAAGTTGGAAGGTGAGCTTTAAAATGGTGTTGTGACACTCTCTGCATTATAATGTTGTCTTACAGAAGCAAGGCGCTTAGATTTCCAGCAGTAAGGGATGGATATTAAAGTGTGTTGAACCGTGCCCATCAGATAGCAAAAATTACCCAGCTGACATAATTTCATTTATCATCAAAAAGGAGGAAAGGACACCCACTTTTTGCATTTGAATTCAAGATAAAATGAAGTTAAAATTAATAAATAAAGATTAAATAATCCAAAATTAGCGCTTTGCAACACTGGCCACTCATGGGTGAATTAAGAAAGTTGGTGAGTGTTCATTTTGAATCCTGCTTGTGGCTGTTGTACTCACCTGATAGTTACATTCAGGGTCCATGCAGTGATAATGCTCTCTGTACTGGTAAGCACAGTGTACATGGCCACAGTGCTGGCTCCCAGAGAACCTACAATCAGACAGAAATATATGTAAAACACTGTAATTGTTACTGTTTTGGCCAAGTATTCTGAATCCAAACATTATTATCATATCGAGCTTAAGATAAACATGATTTCAGAAACAGCAAGTGATATAAAGAGATTATTTTATAAGAGGGAAAAAAATCAGTGCTTCCTGAAAAGGAGTTGCATTGCGCTATCTCTATTCCATATACGAAACCTCTAACAATGTGGGGGCTGATCTTGAAAGGGCAATTTAGCCTTTTATCTCCGCTTGATAGATGCCCTAACACTGACAGAGTCATCTTCACGGAGCTCAGAGTCATTACCAAGAACTATAAACACATAGAAAAACAGGCCTACGCTTCCTCGACCATACGATTGCAATTCACTCTCCAGCCACAGCAATCTCCACCAAATTAGTTCCATTGCCTTCAAAGGCAGTAGGTAGACTCTTATTAAACTGTAACCCCCGACATAATTCGCTCATTTGCTCGTGCTTTAAGCCCTGCCAAATCAGCGTTCGGCTCTCCAGGTTAACAGCCTATGCTTTAATCAGGGAAAGGTTAGGCCTAATAGAAAGGTTTGAGTGTGTCTCCGTGTGGCTTCCTCCTCTTCACTCTCGCCGACTGACTCGCCCGGTCTTCCGCGGATTGGCGGCGCTTTAAAGAGGCACATTTCCTGAGTGTTTACAGGCTGATTATAACCCTGACGATGATGACTGTTAAAAACCTCCAATTACAGCTCAAAACACACAAATAAACATTCGCACCGCCGCTGCCAAGAGCACCATCTGCTGAAGTAGAGAAAAAGCTAAGTAATTTTTTTCCCCCTACTGCCTGGATTATCCCTAGACTGCTTTTACAAATCACTTTGCTAAGTTCATTAAGCTAATTGAATGGTGAATCCACTACCTGCTAAACGTGGGTGGTGTTCTGAAGGGCTGGGGAAGTGGCAGGCGCTTAAGTTGGTTTTGTTTGCATCTTAAAGGAACAGTTCACCCAAGAAACTGTAGATTTCAAGCACCATAAACGTATCATAAAACAGATCTATGTGACTACATTCCAAGTCTTCTGAAGCCGTACTTAAAGTTGAACTCATGAAAGTTCATGAGAGAAGTAGTATTATCAGGTTTGTGGATGAATCATTCATTTAGTTGGATCTTTTCAATGAATCAATTGACTTGATTAAAAAAATTAATGATTTGTTCACAAATTTAACTGATCTGGTTCTTGAGTATCACCTCAATGACTCACTGATTCGATCACAGAAGTTAGAAGCTTGCCGAAGAGAGAAGTGATCAATTACATTTTTGGTCCGCTTCTCACGCGCAGCGATTGTTTGGATTCCAAAGTTAAAAAAATATAGTCATATGAAGAACTTTTTTATTTTTTGAAACTTTAAATCCTCAGTCCCCATTCATAGTAATTGCATGGAAAAAAATAGCAGTACAATATTTAAAATGTGTCTTTTTACATTCCACAGAAGAAAAAAAGTCATATGATTTTGGAATGACATGAGGATGAATACCTGGTGATGGTATTTTCATTTTTGGGTGAACTATTGCTTTACAAAAGAGATTACAACACAGGCTACAGTACAGACTTTATATCTCGCTCTCATATTGCATAAATGTACACATTAAACTCACCCACCATTAGCAGCCCCTCTGTGTCGCACTCAAACATTCCCGGCCCCATGTACACAGAACCCCCCTGGGATGGCAGCCCACCCCAGCTGTATCACTTTGCCTCTGGACAATTCCCACTTGCCGCGTCAGGGGGCTAATGGGCCGCGCTGCTATTCAGTGGCGGATTAAATATTAATATCGCCACGATACAGAGATTGCCGCACATCTCCCGTTACAATAGAGACATGCCGATCAAAGTTTGGTGCAATGCTGGGTACATAAAAGCATTTAGGAGGGAAAACAGTGACTAAACACTACCAGGGAAGCTCTTTAAACATCAAACCACGGCAGTACGAGGAGATAAAGAACTTTTTCCCCTTTTGTGGGGGGAAGGTGGGTGTAGACAAGTTTACAAAGCTGCTTTTTAGCACGACTGTTCTCTCATTAGCGTGGATGATTCCTCCCCCCTCCCCCCAACCCGATCCTTCAACAACCCCCCAATACACCAGGCTGCATTTGCCCTTTTTATGAGTCCTCATTTTTCTTTTTTCCCCTCCTCTCTTTCCTTTCTTTTTTTCCCAACACGGAAATTGAAACTGTATCTGGGCTTATCTACTGCCTCCCCGCGCATCAACTGCCGAGATGTTTAGACAAATTTTATGCATTATGCAGTGCAAATATCAAAACAGTTCTTGGCAGTGCCAGCAGAAGCCTCATTAAAAATTCCTTAATTAAATCTTCTTGCAAAATGTAATCAGTCCAAGGAGGGTTTTTGTGTGTGCACAAGGATGTGTGTGTGTCTGTTAGTGCCAGGGCTTTGATTTGTGGCCTTCATGTTACGGCTTGGGAGAGTAATCATTAACGCCAAAGCCACTTTGCCTTTTGAAATGCGCCTTTTTCTCTCTTTAAGGCAAGAATAAATAAACAAATGATAATCACCTTTCTACTGGCATGACAAAAGAAAACAGAAGCCGATATTGGAGTGCGCTGCATCTATCTCTGCGCTTTGTCTGCATTTGCGAGTGCCTGTCATTTAGTTGATTCAGTATCTTCATTTGAAGTGCAGATATTAGAAATGAAAGTCTCAACTATCTGTGCAGTCAGGCCCAATGACACACACAGGCACATGCAGGGCAGTCTAATGTGCCCGATGTTTTTGCAAACATTTCAAGCTGTTTGCTTAAGATTTTACAGAGTTCAGCTTCGGCGCTGGCAGGGAAACTGACACTGAGAAAAAATTACTCACTTTCCAGCCTTTAATTCAATTAATTTTCCTTAGTCCATAAACCTGGCGTGCTTACGCGTAATTTATCGTCCACACAGAAAGTGTATTTTTGCAAATCTACATCCTGCTTTATTAAAGTGTGAAATATGTCATCGATTAAAGAATGTTGTCGTGAAGTTTTGTGAGGGTGAGGATTTGCATACCTGGCGATATATTTCTGGTACACGTTGACGTCCTCTGTGACAGGTTTCTCAGGAGGAAGGCCATTCCTATCATAGCATGGAAAAAAAGAGAAAAGGATTAATGGTATGCATTCCATCAGTAATAAAAACAAACTGACGCAGTATTTACTTATGAGCCATTTCAAAGTTTGGGCTATCAATATACATTTTCTTCAATGGAGTAGCGATTTGGTTTGGGAATGAATTAGGGAGGTATATAGGCACGCTTTGATGCATGGCCTCCCAACAATGAAAGCACAGAGGGGAAAAAATGTTTTTGAATGCATAAATTATTTATGTGTGTTTTTGGAGAGAGCACAAATGCAAAGATGAGGGTGTGCGGTGAGTGTCAGAAAGGCAGAAAATGGCTACGTGCATTTTATTTTGTTTGATTGGCCCTTGTATGAGGGATGACTACGGCTTTTAGGACATCCTGTTTCAGAAACAATCCACATCGATTTAACAGTTACTTAAAAGTCTGGGTTTGGTGGCTGCATTTGACTTAGCATCCCACCTTCATTGAATAAGCACTTAAAAGGAGGAATTCCTAATGTAACACATTATAGTATGTGCAAAGCATTTTGTATTCAAGGTGGCAGCAGTTCAGCAGCACTAACTCAGGACTAAAAACATGAGCAGCTCCAGCAGGGGATGACCTGGGGTTAATCTGCCTCTTTAGGGCTGGTTCTGACAACAAATCACAGTATGTGTGTGTGTGTGTGTGTGTGTGTGTGTGTGTGTGTGTTTGCACATGGCCGCATGCTGGCTGTTCCAGGGACTGCTGGAGAACAGCCTTAAGGATCTTGCTAACCTGAACTTATTGAAGGTCAAGACAACTCATAGAAAAAGTGCCAACCAAGCCCCTACAAACTTACAATCTGACTTTAAAGCCAGCAGAGGTCTTCTGACCCCCCCACAAGGCTCAGGATCCCTATGCGGGTTATCGTTATAATTACTGTCATTACTGTCAATTTATTGTCCAAATAGTTAAATTCATTTTCAAAAGTTGCCTTACTTGACAGAAGAGACGGTTCCAGTAGTAATGGAGTCAGTTTTGGAGAAGCTGGACTTCATGAAGTCAGTGTTAAAGCCGAGGTGGCCAGCCTGGTCTACGGGCAACCCGGGAGGTCCCACGACCCCGGCAGGAGCAGCCGTATTGATGACTGGTGTTCCTGGGGTCCCTGCCGTAGCTGGGAGAATGCTTGGCATCATCGGCGGATCAACCTTCGCAGGAAGGAACTTCTGGATGTTTCGTACATCGTACTTTGACGGCCTGCCGACCTTGCCGGTCTTAAAAGCGATGGCGCCGCCCATATCAGGGTTGCCCTCTCCAGGTTTAAAGAGGTGCAGGAACTTGACGTTCTCCAAGTCATACTTGGAGGGCCGTTTGTAGGAATTGCCATTTTGCTGTCTGAGACTCTCTCCCATCTTCAGCTTCTGGATGAAGTAATCATACTTAGAGTTACGGGAAACTAGGTTCTGGATGTGTGACTGGTTGGTTGGGGGTGGATTGAGCGAGCTTTGTTTGTGGTCCATTACGGGTGGAAATATCTGTCCCTCTGACCCTGCAAGGGCCGGCTGGATGAGGGCAGCGCTCTTCTCCGGTGCCATTTTGGAGTTGAGCTCTTCAGGCTTGGCGTTTATAGGCCAGGGCAAGGTCTCCCCAGCCTTCAGCTTGCGGATGTACTCCTCGTACTTGGAGAAGCGAGCTCGACGGGTGGCCTCCTCGTTGCTCAGGGAAGAAGGATCTGAGGTAGCTGCTTTCAGCTTCTCAAAGCTGATCTTCTTGGCCAGCTCATCCCGAACCTGCTGGTCATCATAGCCAAACATGTGTAAAAACTCATTCATGGTGTTGGCGGCGTAATCGCGTAGTGCGGAGGCCTCTCCTATACGAAAAACAAAGATAAACAGTTGATTTAGATAACACCCCAGAATTGAACTGATGACAAAACTGGATCTGAAAGTAATAGAGAATGATTTAGCTAATAAAAATACAATTAAATTAAATAACAGCAAGACCCAAATAGAAAAATGGAATGGGGTAAAGGTGTAGTTTAATTGCAGTATAGTGAAATGAATTCTGGACCATTAACTTTCATATAGGTCTGAAGGGAGGTCAGATAGACCATCAAAAGGAGACAATTTGGGTTGAAAGCTTCCCCTGCTTCTTAACCAGCTCATATAAAGGCCAAATTAATGCTCTTTTAAAGTATATTTGTGTAAGTGTGTGAGTGAGGGACACAATCCCCTCTGGCACTGGTGCACTTAGTGCTTGGCTCTGATATGGTGTTTATCACAGCAGATGAATGCAAAAAATCTCATCATGTCTCATTTTGTCGGTCAGGAGAGCTACCATGGTACAAGAACACTGCTCCAGATGACAACTTCATAGAGGTGTCAGATAAACTCTCTCTCCACCCTGCCATGACCCCAGCCCTCCACCAGTCCTTTTCTCTATTTATTTGATTGCCTTTTTCATTGCTGAGCAAATGGGATGGTTAGAGGTAACATTAGCCACGGCCATGCTAATTAATACTAAAATATTTCAGCTTTGGTCTCATATTTCTATGTTATTGCTAAATCGGTCTCTCGCCCGTGCTTTTCACATCTCCTTCTCAGCATGTAAAATAATCCCCAAATTTCCACTGCTGCATTGGGGCTAGTCGTAGCCGTGCTACATCAGTATGAAAGGTGATCTGGGAGATCGAAAGAGCATGAAAAATTTAAGAGAAATGTATCAGGTATTTGATAGGAAACTCCCTACACTTTACATTGCATCATTTTAGCAGCTATTATGTGTTTGAGCACATACAGTTATTTCATCTCATGCTCAAAGGTTAGGGCGTCATGACAGTCCTTACAGCTCTCATTTTCTCAACTCAAATCTGCCTTGGAGTATTACTGTCACACTTACCAATGTGCAAAAAGAAGGAACCGAAAATTAATATTTGTATTCTACAGTAGGTGTGAAAGGTGTGTATAACTCATGTTTTTTACGGTAAGTGTGAAAGGTGTGTATAGCTCATGTTATAATTATATATAAATATATTTATACTTTAAATTATATAGATTATATTATATTTTAGGGGTATAGATATAGCTGACAAAATGACCAGAAAATGTGCTAAAAGCTATGGGTGTAGCCACGTGAGATTTGTGCCTTTAATGCTTTAAAAAAAAAAAGTCATTAGACACCAAAGTGTACTGCATTTGTTAAAGTGCCTGCTATTTTGACAGCATTTTGACAAAGTACACTCATTTATTGTTAATTAGCCTCAATTTAATCACTGCTGAATCGGCCACAATAAAAACTATAAAAAATAATGAGCTATTATTACATACTGAAGGATATTTAGTGCTACTGTATGTATCCCCAGAACTTCAGTTTGGCAGAGCAAGGCTTCAGCCATAAATTTGGCATCCAGTGACTATATTTTTGTATAGGTCACGACTGCTTAGAGGGGTTTTGTCAGGTCATGTGATTTTACACAGCTTTAAAGTCAGGACATGCTCTTTAATCTCTGTCCCTGAACATTTTCCAAGGACGGCAATCAAAGACACTTCTGCTTTAGGTAATTGGACATTTTCCATCTGTACCTTTTTTTCAAACAGTTGGGAAACTCCCTTCATTTTCTGACAGAAATCCCCCTCTCCGTCTCTGAGTGTTATCGGTCTATCATTAGCATTATTATTGGTTTCAAAAGTCATCTGTAGGTAGGATATGCATCCACTATTCTCTTTACACTATACTATTAAAGGGATAGTTCACCCAAAATTATCCACTCAACTTCATGTTGTTAGAAACCTGTATGCTTTTTATTGTTTCGTGGAATGCAATTTTTTTTATGTTCCAAGGAAGAAAGAAAAAACAGGTTTTGAACAACAGGGAGGTGACTAGATTATTGGGTGAACTTTCCCTTTAACAGCTTTCATTTTTTGAGTGAACAGTCTCTTTAAGATCAAACTGTTGGTATTAAAAGAGATGTTGGTTGTACTACACAGAGGAAAAGTAATAGCTGTAGCAACAGTAGTAGCAGGTGGTAACAGTAGACAGGACGAGAAGTCTAGCATGCCAGTGGGCGGCTCTGTATGCGTTTAATAGACTATCAGTGTCAGGAGAATGATTGGACTTAAACTGCACACATTATGCCAGGACCTAAGAGGAGATAACCTTTTAAAACAGCATGTAAATGAGTTCCCCCCCTCATCCTTATCTCACATGCTCCAAATGATGTCATGTGCATGAGGTTGGAAAGCCATGGCTTTGGGGGAAAGGTACGATTTGCCTGGCTGAACTCCCAGCACTCTCTCTCTCTTCCTCATGCCACTGGAGAGTACAAAAAGAAGTGCTCCTAATCTCACCACTTCATACTGGCAAATTCCAGCCTGTGACAAAGCCCTTGTCTATGTTTGAGGCAATTAAAGTACGTTTTTCCCTTCGTGGTGTGATAACAAATGGACATTATATCTCCTTTCTGTTGACCAAACATGGCCATCAGAAGCAGGCTGATTGGGTCTTTATGCACTCCAGAGGGGGTGATGATAAGGACATGCGAGATCTATCTATATATATATATATATATATATATATATATATATATATATACATACATGGACTTATCAAGGGTCCACTTACAACACTTTAAAAGCTGTGATCTTAAACGGAAATTTCTGATGGTGATTTTTAAATAAACTCATTCAGTTTTAGACTGAATTCAACAGTTTATATTTTGAAAGATGTAGACTTCTGTCAAAAATGCAACTCCATATTTTTCTCCAGAAAACAGCACATCGAATCTGCTGCCATATCCAGAAACCACTCAATAAACATCAAAACATTTGAACAGTGGATGATATTAGCTAAATGTGTCATGTGTATTGTTCATAAAAGCTAAATTTGAAGAGAATCTCGAGCCGCAATAAATTCTATTTTGTTCTATTAGAATTCTTCAATATTCTAATAGAACTACAATAAATCGCACAAATCAAAAATCAAAGAATGTAAGAAAACAGTATTAGCTTTTCCTCCCAGATTTTTAATTATTTATGTAAAAAAAAAAAAAATCCATTTATTTATTGAAAATTATTTATGGAAAAAAATACATATATAATTAAAAATCTGACACAATAAGCGAATAGTCAAAAATGCTATTAGTAAAAGTAAACGCATCTCACATATAGTTAAAATATGTAATATATAATAAATTAAAATATAATGAAAAAATGTATAATTTATATACTTCAAAAAGATACTGATACTTCTACATGATCTTTTGCTTAGCCTGGTTGAGAAGCATGCATTTGACTGCTATGGGAAAGGCATTCTGTGATTTTATGCTGATAGGGATTCTGCTCAGTCCCCTGATGTGAGGAGTTAAATGTTTTGAAGGTCGCAGTTTCTCTCATTGATCTTGCGATGTTTGTTAATTACATTGTCACTGATGTTGTGAGAGATAATTAAGCCACTATGTTTATATGCATAATTATGTGCGCTCCGCATCAGCCTTTGAAAGACAGCAGCACGAGAGAAGAAAAAATATTTTAATTGTGAGCCGCTCAGTAACATGGCAGTATAGATGCCCTAGTTACAATCAACAAAGAGAGAGAGGAGGGAAAAACAACTCAAGACAAGAGTGGTGACTAATGTCTGCTCACTGCAGTCTTCAAATGCTTTTTCTTCATTTTAAGATGCGGAAGCAAAGGTGTACAACACAAACACATATTTACAGAAAGCTTTCTTTATGACCATGAAATAAACACAAAATGACTGATTAAAACCACAATGCACTCATGTTTGCCGGAAAATACTTGATTTTCTGAGAAGCTCTTGGCCTCACTTCGGTGATAGAGGCCACAAGCATATAGGTGCTTCTACCGTCAGAATGAGAGAGAAAGAGAGAGAGAGAGAGAAAAAAATACATGAAGCAGAAAAGAAAGCAGAAAAAAACTGAAAGAAGAAAGCATTTAACAAAAAAAGCACCCACTTAACCTGATTTTGGTAGAGAAATGAAAAGTTTTTAACCAAAGTGTTATCTCCTGTTGTTATCTAGCATAGTTTCTGTCTTGTTTTGTGTGAAGTACCTTTGTCGAATCTTCCTGAGATAGTCAGAGGTGAAAGTTCACAGAGGTTTTAAAACGGAGATTGTGTCGGTTTCTGCAAATTCTGCTGGTTTTTTATCACTTCGTGAAAAATGGCAACACAAGTCACGTTATCTAGATGATCGTCTTGCAAATACAGGGGGAAATGCAGTTGTCATTTCTTCCCATACCGATTTAAGGGCCACTCGTTGGGCTTTTGACTCTGAATCTCTAGGATTTAATCTCCTGAACTACTAGAGACCTAGAGTCTTGGCAGAGCGGGTCTACTATGTAATTGGGTCCGGGTGGTAGCTACGTTTTGTGAGCTTATAGAAAATCAAAGAGTCAGAGTGTAATCCTGGGCGTAATATGAAGCTTAGCCAGTCTGCCAACACTCTTGGCCCCTCGGCTGCTGCGCACATACGCGGCAGTCTCTATAAGTCTCTTCTAAAAATTCATTTCTTCTTTTAGTTCTCGTTTTTCCCCAATGGAGATTGTCTGTATATGTTTGCGGGTGGCAACAGAGTCACTCTTTCATGTTAACTATAGATTTCTCTTTCCAAGAACTGCACTTGCATAGTTGTGACACTGTCATATTGTTACAGTAATTATGCTTGCAAAAAGCCCAGGTAAAGTAAGACTTGTGAAAACTGAGCTGGCAAGCCTTTGAGGAGAGATTTTATCTTGAATATGTGCACTTTGTTTTGGCTACACACAGACAAATACTGAACAATGTGATCTTTTTAGTATTCATAAGTATTTGTACTGTACTCTGTATATTATTTTAGACATCGAAATTCACAAAATCAACTTAATGACAGCATCTAAAATGTATTTTAGATCTTTTACGTATCAGAGATTAAAAGATATGTATATGAGATTCACATAACAATGAATTCATGAAATTGAAAGGTTGGTTAACCAACATCAGTTAAATATGTTTCAAATGAAATATTTTTTGTTATCACATTTATATATCAATTTACAGCATTTTATTGTTTTATTTATAGTTTATTGCTACACATTTCTATTTATCTATGTATTTATTTATTTATCCTTCTGAATTCATTTATAAATAAATGTTACAAAATAATTTTCTCAGATGAAGGCTCTTCATCCCTTTATCTTATTAACCAGGAGGCCCTCGGAGAGTTTTGGAAATATTTGTTCTGACCAGTCGGATTTGTAAACATATTTACGTCTCAAAAGTTGTACACACACACATATATATATATATATACATATAAATATATATATATAGTTCACATTTTAGATGCTGTCAAAATGATTGTACATTTCTATCTGAACATACAAAAATGTGTCTGTAAATGTTACGTTCAAATACCTATGAATACTAATGACATCATCCCAAAAGAAAGAGGTGATACCTGGTGCGGAGAAGGAGGCTTGGCGAGGGGGGGCTTCGCTGGTGGGCTGGTAGCTGTCGTCCTTGTGCGGGCTGCCCACCGAATCCTTGTCTTCTTGATAACTGCCCTCGTGAGAGTTGGGCATGGTGTCAGCATCTTCTGCGTTGTCTTCTTCATCGCTGCAGCCTTTGGGCTGTACCATGTACACGCCTTCAGGTGGATCGTCATTTATATTGTTGGGTTTGAGTCCCCTGTGCTCACCCCGTTCAAAGGACTGAGGATCGTCGGCATACTCGCCATTCACCCACTTCTCAATGGCCTCGCGCCGTTTCTGGTCCTCCTCGAGGCTCTGGCCCAGGGTCAGGACCTCTGGGAAGTCGCTTTCAGGCCTGTCGCCCTCATCGTAGAGCAAGCTGCCCCGCTCGCTGTTGTCCACTAGGTCTGAGTCTCCCTCGGCATTCTGGGAACTGCCGTCGTACACCACCTGCCGGCTAAGCTTGGCACAGATCGCATTCAGTTTTAGGCCACCTTTCCTTTTGGCGGCCATCGTGGATTTTCCTGAGGTCTTTTCAGTGCATAAACTCCTCTCAGCTGTTAACGAAAAAGAAAATTCATATTGAATTTTTCTCTAGTTTTTGTTTAAGTTTTAAATAAGCATTTCTTTAACAATTTAACACCATTGTATTGTTTTTTTCACTTTGTAAAATTTAATTTAATTTATATTTTACACATTTGTATGTATTTATATGTCTGGATTTCATTTATATATACATTTTATAAAAGAAAAAGGAACATTTTAGTGGTTAAAACAAAAGATTTATGGTCATTGTTCACAGTTAATTCACTTGCTCGATGATAACAGCTGCACCATCCTTGAATACTGCAAGCGAACCACAATGCCTCTCCCTAAAAACCACAAACCTGTTTAACTAAGTGCATTTTAACTAAGTTTTAATTTGCTACTACTCTTAGATGCAGACACTGACACAAAAATATAAAGCTAAAAAGAAAAAGTCATCTGTGTCTGTAAGATGCCATTCACACCTATGAGAGAAGGTGAGAAAGGGAACGAGAGAAATATCCCTCCCAACAAACTCAGAAGAAAAACTAGATTGCAATCAAACCCCCAACAGTGTGTCAAGCAGCCACTACAGTGAGATATAACCCTGAACATGACAGCAGAATAGACACAGCCTGACACCGAAGACTCTCTTCACCTAAAGAGGCCCAGCGTCCTGCCAATGTGAGCCTTAGCTCTGACAACATGAGGATGAGAGCACAGAAGACTATAAGAAAGAACAAAAAGTGCATCTGGAAGTAGAGAGAAAGAGACAAGAGTGCATAAAGGAGATAAACACTGAGAAAAAAGTAGCTGCCATCCCCTCACCTCACATCACCTCGCGCACCCTGCATGCTTTAGTCTTCACGGCTTTCACTCAAATTCACTGTCAGCCCCCAAAACCTGCTCTTACAGTGCAGAAGACCACCACACCAACAGTGATGCACCACAAACAGCTTTTCTCATTTCAGCAAAGTCACACACACTTCCTGTGAATATAGACAGTCAAGAGTATACTGGAGCTGATCAGTCACACATAATAAAGAGATTCAGTCATAACGTGGCGTGATAGACTCATCACATATTACCTGCTGCACCCCATATTACCTTACGGCTTAGGGCAGCGTGAATTTCCACGCTTCGACATTCCAATAATTCTGTGGAAATCTGCATACAAGATTCCGCATGGGCCTGGTCATTTGCTATTTCACCCCAATGTGCTATCTATAATATCTCTCCCAGTGTCAACTCCCCCCTGCAGCTGTTCTGGGTCCGTCCATAACCAGAGATGACTATTTAAGGGCAGAATTCTCTCACTGCTAAGTCACCCTTTCGCCCGCAAATCTGATGCAAAGATTTAGCAAAGTTCACTTTTAATAGGTTTTCCAGGCTTAAAATCGAGCCCGCTCGTAACAGTAGATGTTTATCATGCAGTAAATAAAAAATGGGAAACCTGCGGGACGTATAATGGTCTGTGGAACGCTTTAGCTGGTAGTTAGACGCTGTGTTGAGATGAGCTATTTCTAACCGTCCCATGAAGTTGTCAATAAAGCTGTTTCGATTCGAACGGATGCTTTAACAAGAAAACCTCACATTGTTTTTGAAGGGAAAGTTTTTTGATATTTTCAAGGGACTCAAGGTTAGCCTGTTACATTCTAGATGTGCCGTGCACCCTGTGGCCCGGCACATGCTTTCTCAGTTACTGTATTTACACTTAACACTTCCTCTCTGAAACAATGAGCTGAGGAATTATGCTCGCTTTGTGCTGCACCAGATGCATCTGAACGCCTCAGAAGTGCACATTTTTACCTTAGACAATTGCAAGGCCCGGGTTGAAGAGGTCACCCAGTTGAGGGCGGCAAGTTTGAACCCAAAAAAAGAAAACAGAAAAAAAAATCAGCTGCAAAAACTATTAGGAAGTGGAAACATAAATTCTGAAGTATTTTTTCAGAACACCTCCGAAGGAAGATTGAGGTCATTTGGGTGTAACAGTACAGGTCATCTACTGTTTACCCTGCTCAGTATTTCAAGCTTTAACTAGTGATTTCCTTTGCATTGCAATCTCGCTTTTCCTTGTAGGAAATGACCCCTGAGAAGCGATCTCGTTCCATTACCCATAATTTATGTGCGTTTTTCCCAGCATCTAAAATTAACACTCGCCAAGTGGCAAATGCAAGTAAAAATGTTCTTTTGTCAGTAACTGCAACTGCTTGTCAGTTGCTAGGAATTTTATAAGGAACTGCAACACAAATATGTTGTTGGTGTGAGTGTGTGTATGTATATATATATATATATATATATATATATACATACTGTAATAGTATCATTAAAAAATGCAACTACTTTAAGCACCTTTATCTATAAATACGAAGGCTGTGCACTTGAAAAAAAATTTTTTTTTTTTTTTTTTAGAGATGACATCTGAGGTTTTAAATGAAAGAGAATCAGGGCACTAATGAGACGCTCCTCAGCTCAAAAAAGATCACGGAAAACCAGTTAGTAGCTGCTGCATTAAATACATGCCCGGCAAAAGATATGCCTCGGCTCTGGCCAACAATGGGGAATCGCTATGGTAACACCGCTGTTTACTCCAAGTCGTTTGTGTTCATGATAGCATGCAGTGCGATAAAATCAGTAGGGACGCAGATAAAAGAACAGCCTCTCCTCTGGGATCCCTCCCACCACTCTGGGGACTGGCACTCATGTTAAGAAAAATAGGTGTAACAAACAGCAAACCTCAATGATTTGATGCGTCCAAACGTGTTTCAGTGAATTGCTATTATTTCAGGCCCTCGAAAGACGCCTGTCAGTGCTGAATAATAAACGAACGGTGGGGATGATCACAGCTAAAGCTTGTTTTCTTTAAGAGGTCCTGTTTATTTTAATGCTGACAATATTTTTACTGGAAATAGTGCAGAGCTGGAATTGCCATAATGCTTTTACTGTATAAGGAGAAAACCTTTGCGAAAAAGTCAAGAAACTATTTTAAACAGATTCAACAATAAGAGTGAGAGAGCTTCTCCTTTTTATCTGCTCGCACATCAAAGGCCCCACAAGCCCTGTTTCTTTTCAGAACCGTGAGGCGGAGGACGCCGGGAATGACAGAGAAGCTGCCTTGAACGTGGCTCTCCGGGCCCTGCATGTCTCGTTTAATGCCGAGCTTCTGTTTATGTGCCGGAATGATATCATGCCCAATCAAGTGGTGTTTCAAATCCTAATAATGCCGTTGGAAGTGCATTATTTGTACGAACGTGTGCTGACTGCAATCAGCCCACCAGAGTGAGGAAGTGGCTGTTAATGACTGCTTAGATTGGCGTGTCCTGTTCTTCCCTCTCTCCCTCTCTCTCTGACAGGAAGAGTATGCATGCTAAAGCTGGGATATGACATACTCCTTCTCACCTGGCATCCACTGCAGCGATTGTTCTAGAAACAAACTCTGTTTACATGGTTAAACCCTTGACTTAACAGTGATCTAACACTCTGATCTGCCCTGTCTGATTTCATGCAGACTTTCAAAATATGTTGAGTAATGCAAGGACAAAACCCTGATAATACAGAGCATTCATTAATGCAACAGGTCTGGACGGCGTTGGATTGTTCCTCATTATTCAAAGATCCTGATTCTGTTTTGACTTTTTTTTAAAGCTATATTCTGATATTTAAAATCCTTTTGACAGATTAACTGACCTGGCATGAGTCTGAATGAACTCTTTTTTGTTCTAGGTGGGGGACCCGGGACCTCTGACTGTCAGGTGCCTTTGCAAATGTAAAATGAATGAATGAATATGAAGTAAATGTGAAATAAACAAAGAAATGAGAACTGCTCCATGTTCTTAGCACTTTATTTTGCATATTTGCAATTCAGTTTCTCATCATTGCAACAAGATGGGGCCCTCAAAGAGGCAGGTTCCCAGGTATTTCCTCACCTACTAAAGCTCGGACACACACACACACATGCTGAAATAATCCCTTCTGTTTTTATTTAGCTAATTTACAGCTTGCAGGAAGGAGTTAGTTTCCCCCACCGCTCCGAGGGAAGGGGAGCGGAAAAGTCAGCGTCGGACCTGTTCTCCACAAACCCTCGTTCCCCAGCATCTGGCCTCTCTTTCGATTTTATTACACAAGAATAACAATAAGCAGGTCTGCGACCCCGTCTACAGAATTTGCCGTATTTTTTCCAACGGTCTGTGCTGATGCTCCGAATTTCCATTTTCTGCATGCATATTTAATTGAGTTTTGTCCCAGTGGTGCGGAAATGATTTGTTTTTTGCTCTCTGTTCACTTGACTCCTCTTCGGAGTCGGTAACCCTGATTAAGACGTTCACGTTAATTTCCCAGCGCACACCTTTTTTTGTGCATTAATGGTTCTGATCGTCTAATTAAAACTTCTCAGCTTCGCTGCTGATCACCGCTCGTTGTGCCTCTGACCTGAAGTTTTAATTGCCGCGTCAGAGGCGATAATAATAATTTCTGGGTTCTGATGATTAAAAACAATGCCATTCCCAACTGCCGCTTAAAGCGGGAAAAGATGGAAGGAAAGGCTGAGGTGAAGCGTAGAGGAAAAAAGAGGTGAAAGAAAGAGAATTAGAAGGTAAAAGATGGTTATTTGAGGTTTGAAACAGGTTTGTTGAGTATCGCAGTATGAGAGGGGAGGAATGGCGCTAACAGGGCAGGTTTACCAGGTTTGTAGTGTAAATGAGGGCAAATATGACTAAACAATGAAAGAAATTCTCAGAACTGCACTAGGTTATAAGAAACATCTCTATGCTACTTATTTGAAAAGTTTTGTTTTTGGTCTTAGTGCTGTAATATGACACTGCTGCGGTATCTGATGCCCAAAAGCAAGCTGTTGCATTAAGAAGTTGTGCCGAAAATAAAACGTCAGCTGACATGTGCATTAATGGCAAAACTATGATGGGGTTTTATAAACTCCTCATACACACTCTATCATTCTGCCCTTTTTTTGTCTGATGGGCTCTAATGGATTTTTCAGATTCCCATGCAGGGATCAATTTTTTAGTGCGAGATAGACATCCGGACAAAACAATTATGCTCATGAGTTTTTCTTTTTTTTCCTGACTTTAAAGTTTTGTTGTTGTTGTTTTTTGAGAAGCAAAATATGAATGCAGAGGGCATGCACACACTCAAGTACACAGACACACACACACACTCACTCACTCACTCACTCAAATCTGTTGTATTATTAATCAGTCTGTTGCACATCTGCTTGCTTGCAGTGTGTGTTTTTTCCCATCAATAAAGCACTTATTGCTTTTAGTCTGGAATGTGACCTTGCATGTTGCATGCTGTCTTTGGACTGACCTTGAAGGACCTACTTTGACTTCTCCCTCTCTCTTTTTTTCTCTATCTGCCAGACTGGAACCTTCTGCCACATACAATAATTCAGTTACATCCCGTTGCAGGTAACAAAAACAAACAAGCCGAGGGGAAAAAAAGGCACGCACATACTCGCCGCCGAGGACAATGGACAGAAAATGGCAGATGCATATTTTGACACACAGACGGAAAAGGAAATATTTTGTTTAAGCAATGCAGTTAGGCAGCAACCCTTCAATTCTGAGAACAAATACATCTCTGAAGCCTAATTATGAGACAAAGCATTTAAGTTGTCCCCTGAGGATAGAAGGACTGGACTAGGGAAAAGTCAAATCTGAGGTGATGCGAACGGTTCTGCACGTGCCCTGATCACACTTGTTAAAATCGTTAAGGAAGTTGATCTCACAGCTGGCACAATGAATAGGCCTGATTCCAACTCAAGAAGATAGTTGACCAAAATATGAAAATTCTGACATCATTTACTCAACATGCCGCTCCATAGATTTATTTCTTTTTAATCATAAGACCCCACTGGAAAAAAAAGGGCATTTTTCCAAATACAATACCGTTCAAAGGTTTGGGGTCGGCAAGTTCTCAATTGCAAACTCTCAAATGCTCACCAAGGTAGCATTTATTTGATTAAAAATACAGTAAAAACAGTAATAATGATGTTAATATATTTCTGTGATGGCAAAGTTGAATTTTCAGTCTCACACGATCCTTCAGAAATCATTCTGATTTGGAATTGAATAAAGATTTCTTATTATTATTATGGAATTTTAAAACAGTTGTGCTGCTTAATATTTTTGTGTAAATCGTGATACATTTTATATTAGGATTCTTTGATGAATAGAAAGTGTAAAATGAATTGAAATATAATTTTCTTGTAATAGTGCACTGTAAAAGTACTTTGACCTTGCTGACTAAATTTTTTTTTTTTTTTTTTTTTTTTTAAACTTAATGTCCCCAAACTTTTGAATGGTAGTGTATTTATTGTAATTTTCAAAAAAGTCACACAGGTTTGGAATAACAAACAATGAGGGTGAGTAAACTCTGGGTGCACTTTCCTTTTAAAAACATCAATGGTTGTCGATGCCCTACTTTAATATAATCATATTTTTTACATCTAAAAATAACCCACGATGGTCTCATCACCTGTTTGCTGGTAGTTTGATTGAAGCATGCCCTGGCACACAGAGTTAATTGACCGAGCTGTCATGTTTGAGGGGCAGCCCGAGTGCAAAGCAAGAATTGACAGGAAGCAAGGTTACGAGGACAGGCTCCCAATGCCACTGAAGGGCACTTGAGCTGATATCTGCACAGATTAACTGCTTGAGATGTATTTTTGTCACGAGGAGCCGTGGTTAGCGTGGGGCATTGGGGAGCAGACGCTGAAGGGGGTGGGCTACTCTAGTTCCTCCAGTGCAAGGGCACAACGAGAGGTTGGTGGCCACAGGAGCCGCCCAGACCGGAGTCTGTCACTCAGAGTCATTATCTGTGGGGATATATTTAATTTAGTGGTTCCGGAGCTGCGCTGCTGAGTAAGCCAAGCCACCATTAGGGCCGTCCTCTGGGGGAAACACAGCACACGCCGCTCGATTAGTTATCAATTAAGAGTGCAGAAACCTCCACCTGCCGTGTGAGAGGGAAACAGTGGCAGAGAGGAGCGGGACCCCAAATGATGTCGGACTTTTTCTTCTGTTTTCCTCAGCCTCATTCCCTCTCGGGCCTTCGAACGTCAGGTTAACCTTGATATGAAGCGCTGTCAGGCCAGATAACGTCAATCAAGGGGGGCCCTTTCAGATAACCTCAGTGTGAAACCTAAAAAGAAACCTGTTTAGATGTTTAGACATGCCCCCTCTCACCAGCATATGAATTTCATTAAAGAGAAATGAGTTGTGGCACTTCTTTAACAAGACTCTTAAGACATTTTGACAGCATTTAAGACATTTTGCTGTTAAAAAATGAATGAATTAATAAGCCATTCACGGAAAAGCCTCTGGTTAAGATAGTAAAAGAATTTGGGAAATGTAAAAACCTCATTGAATGCAGTTTGTGTTCCTGTGTTGAAAAAGAAAGTTTGACTTTTAAAGTTAAAAAAATATATATTTTGCCAATTGGTTTGATTTTCAAAGCCATGAACCATGATTTGCTACATGTAAATGCATTGCAATGCAGAGGAATGGGAATTCTCATGGATGGACAAACATCTGTTGTCAAAAATTTGAGAAAGACTGTGCATTTTGAATGAATAAAAATAAACTATATATAAACTTTTACAGTGGGTGTAGAAATCCATTTTCAAACAGTTTTATTGCAGTGGTGTTTTTTTGCAGCATGAGATACACTGTAAAAAAAATGTTTCAACTTAAATAAGTAAGTGTTCGTGCTGCCTTAAAATTTTAATTTTAGTCAACCTAAAATGTGAAGCTTTACTGAACGACAACTTGGATATTTGAGTTGACTAAACTTTTTTTGTTTATAGTGTAATGCATTGTCCTGCATGTAAATCTGTTTATTTCAGAAGACACTATCCTTCTTTTAATACCATAGCAGAAAACGGTCAGTTATAAACTCCACATATCTTGCAGAAGTCCTTTCGACACCCTCAGAGACCCTAAAGGGACCTTGCATCTCACTTCCCAATATTCCAGCCCAAATCATCACCCACCACCTCCTTGCTGATGCCAGTCTTGTTGGAATGGGGTGTCCATTCATCCAGAAATCCATCCATCTAGACCATCCAATGTAGTATGGCATTCGTCAGTGAATAAAACTATTTAAAATTGAGTCTTCATGTATTTCTACACCCACTGTAAACATTTCTCTTTGTGAGCTTTGGTTAGGGGTGGCTGAAATGCAGCTTTATGCACAACTGCAGCCTGCATGGAGAGGTTCTTGGGACTCCAGTTGCTTCTTCTTTCTGTTCAACAGTGGCTTTTCTTTTATAGCTGCCCTTTTAATACAATTCATTTGTTTGAAAGAAACTTCTCTTAATAAGCCTTTATCTGACCAGGTGTACTTCTGTGCTCTAAATCACTCACACATTTTTTGACAGTTCGACAATCTCTATTCAGTTTTTGCTAAATATTAGTTGTTTTTATGCCTTTTGCAAGACATTGCACCATTTCATGCTTTTCATCTTCAGAAAGATCTTTCTTCCTCATCATATTGCATGAGAACTCTGACTTGCCTAAAATTGTGGAACAACATCAAGTAAGTTTTCCATTTACCTAAAAAGACCTGGCAAACTACTTAACAAACTGGTCTGAGACTGATACCAGTTGTCTAAAAAGATCAAATAAAACACTTTCTTTATATATAAAGTATAAATATCTGCTTGCAGGTTGTCTAAATGATTTCCAAGCTGCTGTATTTATTTAATTTTTGGTATGTTTTCAAAGCAACTTTATGAAATTCTGCTTGCGTTTTAATGCACACTATAGATCCCGGTGCATTTCTCTTTCAGAAACGAGAAAAGAAGGGTGACGTTAAGTAAAAAATACTACATTACCAGACAGGAAGCCTTGCTGACAGCTTCGATCCCTGGCCACCATTAAAGCATTTGCTCTGCTTCACAGACTCTGACTTTTTTTTCTTCTTCTTCTTTTTTTTTAACATTTTGCAGGTGTCCCCTGAACTTCTCAGGTTCAAACTCTTTTAGTTCTTTAAGTTCCCTTCTGCAACAATACCCCTTTAAAACCAACCTGAACTCTTTTAATCTAGGCTTTGTTACAGTGAAGTGCGGTCAGTTGACAAGACTGAAACATCTGAATCATCTTGTGAGTGCCATAAAGCTCAATAAGTGCTGGTTAAAAACATTTCATCAATATGCAGTGTCATTTATGCACACTACCAGTCAAAACACTATGTTTGCATTGATCTTTAATTTTGTAGACAAAACATTTTGTTTTATTTAATAATCTTATATTTATTCATTTATTTGATGCATTAGCCTGCGGCATTTATAGGAACTCCACATGTGCTGTACACTTTAAATGCTTAACATCCAAACTTTTGTATTGTCACTGGTTTCTTCTTTAGGATATATTTCTTTCGTGATTTTATACACCTGCAAATATGAGAGTCATTCTCAACGATGGCAAATGCTTGTAGCAGTTTTTGCAAGAACATGCAAACTTCAAGTTCAAAATGAGAACATTTCATAACTGTATACAAAAACAAAGCGATAGTTTTGTGAGAGAGAAAAAAAGGCTGTGGTTGCTCTTTTTGGAATCATCATGAGTAGAAAGAAGCTTTACAAAAGGTGAGCGTGTGTGTGTGTGCTATTTTGGTCAAAGAACACAAGAGGAAGTATTGCATACTGACTCAAACAAAGAATATGCTTTTGATAAAACCACATCAGCTTCTTGTATATTCTACACTAAAACAGGCTGGTTTCCTGATTTTTTAGATGTGATGTGCCCTCAAACGGAAGCTACACAAGTAAACAGCACAACAGCTCAGTGCACAACAAAATGAGCGGTGCACAAATGATCACAGACATTGATAACAGTTTTTAAACGAGCAGCGAGGGCAATATCATTAACACGCCATTGTTTTTCCAATGCACTAAAAATGGCACAAATGCATTCAGAGCTTCAGCCACACACGGGTCGCAATTTTGCATTTCACCTGCATTAGCATTCGACTTATTATTATTTTAAAATGAAAACGGATTCTCTGTTGAAGTGCAAATCTGATGAATTACTGTAGCAGATTGCTGTTATCAATTATTAAAGCATATTTTATAAATATTCAGGTCTGTCATGCATCTAATAATGAAGGCTTTGGAGAAGGTTACTTCCTGTGCGCATCCTAACGTGTCAGAAATATCACTTTTAATCATGACTCTGTCAGGGTTTTTGCATTTGAACCACACACGAGAAAAAAAAAAAAAAAAAAAAAACCAGCACAGCTCACTCTCTCGCTGTCTTTCTCCTCTTCCGCTCATCCGGGATGGCCAGTTGCATGGCCACATCATTGAAAGCCCGGGACAGCCCATGCACACATGGCTGCAGTGCGCTGCTGCACTACGAGACTGATCATTTGAGAGGAGAATAATGCATTAACGTGGTTCTACCTTCTGGACACACCTAGTCCCACAGCAAGTGCAACCATATGGTGCGATGCATATTCATATTCCTCTGTCTGCACCTCTGTAATGCTTAAACAGTACTTCATAAACTTCAAATGGGAGGAAGAAAAGATGAAAGGGAAAGACTGACAAAAAGGTGAAGAATAAGTTTTTTTCCCCCACGTTTCCTGTAATTCTTTTGGTTTCTGCTGTGGTTTGTCTTTGTGAAAAGGATGGATGCTGAAAACTGATCCTGGTGCAGCATGTGTGTGTGTGTGTGTGAGCCTGAGGTGTCTGGCTGTGGGTAAACTATGTTGTCAGGTGGGCTTGCCGCGCTCTCCCCAGCAGGGTAAATACCAGGAGAGGACGATGTGGAGATTAACGCTGTCAGATCTGCAACAGTAACCCTTCATTATCAGAGCACCAGGGCCTACACACACTCAGTCACTCATACACTGTCCTCCACTGCCTGGGCACAGAGTTAGTAATTACCAAACCAACCTCTTCCTCTCTCTCCTTTTCTCTTCCTCTGTCTCATTCTGCTACAGTCTCCATGTTTATCTTTCTACCATCTATGTATGTCAATCATTTTGTCACATACATACAGATTTTCACTGTCAGAGCCATGTACTATATATATGCACAATAAAAAAGTGTGGTTGGCAGAAATGTACACAAAAACATGATGGTTTCATGCTTTATGAGATTATGAAAATAGTAATTTTGTAGAATAAAATATAATTACATGACACAATATATTTAACAATATAAAATATAATTAAGTGTTATGTATTAACACAGAGAACATCATTTAGGTAACTATAAATAATTTAAATAATTAATAAAACATTCAAACAAATAAATAAAACAGCATGGTCTATGTTTTGTAAATAAATATTGTCTTAGTAGACTAATAGTAGTCTTGTTAAATATAAAATAGATTTTCACTAAAACATAAGTTAGGGTAATTATGATACAAATTATAAGGTAATTCATAGTTTTTAATTACAAAAAAAATAATTTAATAATAATACAATTTATAATTTTTACAGCATTCTACAATAAAATTACATGCATTGATATAAAGTATAATTAATAGTTTTTAATTACAAAAACATTAAATTGATTTAATAATTATTTAATATATTTTACAGCATTCTACTGTAAAATTAAATGCATTGACATTAAATCTATACATATATGGTAATGTACAGTAAAAAGTTGTGGTGCTCACGTGGACAATGCACAAAAAAAATGTACATGAAAAAACATAGTAAATGTCTTATTAAAAATAAAATATATTTTCATAAAAACAAAAAAAGGAAATGATAATACAAATGAAAAGGTAATTCACAGTAATTGATAAATAATTTAATCTAATCTATTTTTAATAATTAATAATAATTATTTAATAATGATTCATTTTATATTATTTTACAGTAAAATGAAATGCATTAATATGTTAAATCTATGGTAAATGTACAGTAAAATAGTGGTCTAATGGTTGTGTATAATGGTTGTAGTGTTCTTGTGGACTATGTTTGCGTCCAGCTCATGTCATTTCCTAATAATAAAGTAATACAAAAAATACTACGGCATGTTTAAATGACGGCCCAGCCTTTTGCTGGGCGGCCTGATACACTTGATGCCATGCCAGGCGCGGTCACAGTATGTGTGTGTGTTTGGTGTATTAAGTGGCGCTTTATCAAATTAGTTTGGTACCCAGCTGATGAGTAATAAAGGTACAGTGGAGCCCCCACTGACTCCCAGACATCAATCCTCTGAGCGGGAGCCAAACGCAAGGCCTGGCACTGCCTGAGGCGTACAGAGCGCCTCTCCCCACTGATCAGCTTATGGACTCTCTTCAACCAAACTAATATTAACACAGGGCATGTGGAGGGCTTCAGCTGTCTTACCACTTCGAGGAATAACGCTTAATGGATGCTGTAACAGGTAGGTCTTTTATTCAAACCATTGCTGTGGGCTTTTGTTTTTCATCTTGTTTACCGTCTTTATCAGAGTCGATGGCCTGCCGCTGTACATTTTTCCAGACGTCGTCCTCTTAAAGCATTGGCTCTCAGGTGTCGAACAGAACGGAGACAAGAGGGGAGATGATAGTGAGATCAAACGGAGGACTAGAAGGACGACGAGAACAGAGAAGGAGAGAGAGGGAAGCACCGCCGCACGACTGTAATCTCGCTCGGCGTTGGGCTTTTACACAAATACAACAAAATGCAAAGCACCAGAAGAAGGTGGAACGGAGGGGAGGGTGGGACATCAGAGGGCTTCAAGCCCGTGGAGGAGTTGTGCGTGTCAGTTCTGAGCAGCCGCTGGGACTAACAGTGGAGAACAGAAGGTAGCAGCAGGCGGATCACAGCCGATCAGAGGCCCTGAGAGAGATTCTGTCTCCTCCACCCCAGAACTGAGCTCGAGTCGCTCTCTGCAGTCACATATTCATCTCGCCCGACTTTACACAACACCCTCTGCAATACAATTACTACTAATTTCACAAGCTTTCAGATGTTTTGCTTGATGCTACTCCAAAGTCACTGTGATGTTCGAACCTTCGGACCCTGTTTAATATCTTTATGGAGCTTTGATGTGGTTAGAAAGTTTCTGGCAACAGATATTGCCAAGTTGATTGGGTTATCACAAAAATTGCTGAGGTCTAGGACCACATTTTTAAATGCGAGTAGGCCAGTGGTTCTCAGCCTTTTTGACCCTAAAGGCCCCCTTTGTCAAAGCCCCTTTTATCTAAGCTGACATGTACCCCTGGTACTTTTAGCAGTTTAATTAAGATAATGTAAATGAAAAGAGATATAAATACTTTTAAGACTAACTGGGGGCCCCCTGGAAGTTTGCTGAGGCCCTCTAGAGGGACCCAGCCACCTGGTTGAGAGCTAAATATTTCTAAATGTCTAATAATAAATACATATTTATATCATTTCAATATATTTAAATATATAAAATAGTTGAGAAGAATGGTTTCAGATTTGACACTGTCTCCAGCATCTTGATGCTGAAAAAGTCGCAATTTAGCAGGGCCTGGGACAATGTGCTTGGTGTCCCCACTGATGATGGCCCTGCCAAAAAAGAAGCCTCCTTGTGCTTGGCCATCAGCAAGTGCCACCAGAAAAAAATCTCATAATTCCATCTATTTTCCGATTGTCAGAAGTCTATGGCTGAAAAAAAATGGCTCTGACGAGGGTTTCTCTTTTTCAAGATGGTGAGAGAGAGATCTTAAAGAGGCAGCTGTCGACGTGACAGATCTGATCGAGCTGAAACAAAGACAAACAAAGCTCTCTCTGCAATATGAGTTTAGTTAGCGAGCGAGTAAGAGAATGAGTTACGGCCGGCATGCTGCTGGGGAAGGTTGTATTTATGGGGGGATTGAGTAGGTTTAAATCCCTGCTAGGAAATAAAGTCATCCCTGTGCAAACTGGGGAAACATTTCACTCAGCCTACTAAACATAGTTTAAAAAAAAAAAACACAAGACCCCCTTTTTTTTCCTAAAGGCAAAAGTTTTGCCCATGTGCTGAGATGGAGGGATGGCAGAATATCACATTCAGGGGAGAATGAATACGTTCTTGCTGAATATTTCCCAAGACACAGAAATGTAAATGAATAAAGTTGCTGATTCCTTTAAAATAACATGCTGTATTAGTGGGAATATCATTTGAATACCTGCATGAAGTTACACTTGTTTCAGCGTTATGATAACGCTAAAGACTTGTACCATGTCAAGCCTTGAAAAAGAGCCAAGAACTTCCAATTAAAGTCTTTATAAATTTGATGAAATTCCAAGCTATTCCTTTCCTCAGACTCTCTCTGTTTCCTCCACAGCGTGCTCAAATACACCTCTGGCTGAACGCCCGCACATCCCTCCCTACCCCCCGCCCAGTAATCACAATTATTACTTAAAAAGGCTCTATTTCTACATTAACTTAAAAGGCCTATATCTTTTTCTTCCCCTCTTAGTTGGTGCACCCTCACTTACTCTAAGTATCTCAATAAATCAGCAGTTACTGTTAACATGTACTCAACAATTCAGTCATCAATCTTCCCCAGCTCAAGAGTGAAAACAGAGGGGAAATATCTACTCTGTAAAATCTCCCGTGCCCGTGTTTATGCACGGAAACACACACACACACACACAGACTCGCTATCGCACAAACAAACAAACCAATCCACTGGGACATCGGAACCATTGCCAGATCACCACGGAAACGCAAGCCAAATTCAATTGTGACCTCACCTTTCACTGAGGGCTCAATTCCATCAGCAATAGAAACAAATCAACAAGAGGTTGGAAAAGAGACAAACTTCCTTCCTCTCTCTCTCTCTCTCTCTCTTGCTTCATTCCGCCTCACTTTTCAGGCCTGCACTATGGGCCCGAAACTGCATATTGCATCCTTGGCAGCACACTGAGCTTCATGCAAATGTGTGTTTAGATTTAAAGACACTGTATTTATTTAACAAAAAGCGGAAGATCTAATTAAGCGATGGAAAAGAGCGCATCTTCCAAACAGAAGCTCTGAGGAAAATCCTCCAGTTGAAAGAACAGCTGTATCTAAACAAGCGCACGAGAGCACGCTCGATACCGGCAGTCACTCGCTTAGCTGGGCAAATAATACCACTTGTCAACTAACTGAGAAATTCTGAGCAATCACTAGCTGATGCCTTGCTAGTAATTAATAAGAATAGCAATTTGAGAGAAAAAGTACACAGTGACTAATCCACATCCAATATAAACAAAAATTACAGGAGACTAAACGTTTGACTCATTAAAGAATAATAAATGATTCTATTTTAAGAACTTTGCAAGATATTTCACACCTGTGGAGAGCACGTGCGGAGTCTAAAACCCGCATTATGTTTTAAACAATCTAATACATTGTTTTATGAATAGAATTGCATTATTCTCTAAGATTTAATTCTACATAAACGGAATAAGTTCATTAAGACATTATAATTCAGTAAACTTTTAAAACAATGTTTTGTAAAATTATAAAACTTGGAAAACTACAGAAAAAATACATTATTCTTGTGTTTTAATTGCACTTTAAATTTTGATAAATGAATCAATAAAGTAAAAAAATTCTAAAAAATAAACAATAGTTCTGTGAAGTTCTAAAAGCTGGATTTTTTTTGTCAGTTATACATGAAATTTAAATAAATAAAAAGCAAAAAAAAAAGTTTTTTAAGAGTTTATGAAGTTTATTTTTTTCTTTAAAATTGTTTCATTTTAAGTAAACAATCTAAATAAATTAAATCATTTAATATATATATATATATATATATATATATATATATAATATATATATAAACTCTTTTTTTTTTTTTTTTGCTAAACTAATTAAGCACATACAATGTCACTTGTACACCTAAAAATAAAATCACTCCTCAACTTCATATTTCCATTCAGTCATCACATCATAGTGAGGTATTACTTTACCAAAACACACAGTGAAAGTAATGAGTGCCTTTGTCATTCTACACCCTCACACCCACCCCATCCACAGCATGCTCAAGCCACCAACATCTCTCACTCTCACTCTCTCTCTCTCTCTCGCTGTGTATGTGTGTGTGTTTTTGAGTGTGTGTGTGTGTGTGTGTGTGTGTGTGGCGCCTGGTGCGGGTCTTACCTGGCAGGAGACAGCCCTCCTCTCTCTGTCTCACCTCTCCCTGCTGCTTTGGAGAAATTCTCTCCACAAAGCAAGGCATTTTTCTCTTCTCTCCCTGTGCGCCTTTACGGCTGGGCTGCACTCGCCCTCTCTCACTCTACCCTTCTCCTCTCCCTCTCCCTCTCTCTCACTTGCTCTCTCTCTCGCAGCACAGATGTCAGGGCTGTGCGTGTTTACCCACTTTACCAGTAGGGGTCCTTCAACACCCTCTGCTCCCCACAGCCACTGTGGAAAAACAGGCCCAGGAGAGTGAGATAGAAAGAAAGAAAGAAAGAAAGAAAGAAAGAAAGAAAGATAGAGAGCGAGAAAAAAAGGGCCACTTAAGCCGATCTCCCGCGGTACGAGGCTGAGTGAGACGGAGCGGACGAAGTTAGACTGGTCAGTCACTGGAAGTCACAGTGAGCTCAGGCCGTTAAAGTGAGACCCATAGAGAGAGAGAGAGAGAGAGAGAGAGAGAGAGCAATAGAGTGAGTGCCTGCAGCTGACAGTAATAATGTCCCACATACTCCTCTCAGTCCACTGAAACCAGATACCACTCTCATACCTTTAAAGCTGAAGTCTCACTTTTTTAATCAAATCGTTACTATTTGAGACTCCAAACTCCAAACCAGCCTGATTAGCTCAACCAAAAGCACGAGTTTGTAGCGAGGCTATGCGTTAAGCTAATAAATGGAGTGGAAACCTGTTAGAAAACAATCATTTTTTTGCAGTTTTTTGCATTGAATTTTATTGCAATTTTATTTGCTGTTACTTTCAAATTGATTTAATAAAAATAATAACTATAAAATTATATATATATAAAGAAAGACAAGAGGAAGGGAAAAAAGTTTTAAAACTCTGGCAGAGTAATTGACACAAGTCTGCCAGATTTGTCGGCTTTGGGCTATTCTTCAGCGTGGAATTTCAAGTTTTGCTCCTACTTGTGGGGCACTTTTCACATTGCAGTCTTAATTCTGGGGCTGTTGCCCGCTCGGACCCTCTGTCACGTATAATGACAGCCCTCTCTCTCTCTCCTGAAGAAGAGTCACTCAGACAGAAGAATTTGAGACTAAGCATCAAATTAATATCATGGGCCGGACAGCCTCAAACTGCACATTATGGTAAGTGGAAGGTTTCAAGGGTGAGCTAAAAAACAATCATTCTTTAAATACGAGGTGTGTCGATGGAACAGGGGAAATAATGTGGAATGAGAGCAGGGACCTGCTACTGGACTCAAATGGGAGGATGAGCAGTGTGTGTGTGTGTGTTAAGGATACTCGTACCCTCCTCCATGCAAATGAAAGAGGTGCCGTGTGTTGCCTCTCAATTCATTCATGCATAGATTGATTGATCAACACAGAAGCATTGACCTGCTGAATATGGAAACTTGTCCAGTGTTATAAAGTTGACACGAAATCAAAATTTACTTTTGCATATTACTTTGCATATTATTATAAAAAATGCATCTTTGTAATATTTAATCAAAACGTAATTACTTACTATGAAATGACTTTCTTTTTCCACTGACATTGGATTATGTTAACCAATAGCCAAATGGCTATTTTGGCAATGTTTCGCACGGTACTAAATAATGCTCCAGTTTGTGTGCAAACTATGCTTCTCTATCTAGCATAACAGTCAGGATATAAAGTCTTAATTTGGCTTAATTTGCTTACAGCTGTGAGCAGGATAAGAAACGCTCATGTAGCCGGACATGTTATCCTGGACCAACCACTAATAGCGTTAGCACGAAAGCAAATTGACAGTGTTTGAGCGAAATTAAACAAACAGTGAAATAAATACTTCAAACAAAACACAGACCTGTTAAAGACAGGTTTAACAAGTTTCTGTCACTTTTCGCAACACTAGCATGATATAGATAAAGACTGTTTTGGTTAGTAGCCTAATTAAATATGGTGACAGAAAACATGCTAACTTATGACCTTAGATGTGCAGAAGATTAACGTTAGAAGTTGCTACTGCTAGGATAATGTACTATATTAGCTTACTTGGTGGGAGAATTGTAGGGCTGTCACTAACAATTATTTTTGTAATCGAATAATCAGTCGATTATTTTGACGATTAATCAGATTTTTTTTAAATGACTTGAAATACATATACAATAACAATGAGGCAATAATATTTGGTTCAAATAAAGTATCAAAAACAAGTAATCATTTGGTTTTATTCAACAACACTGTAAAAATACATAATATACATCTTATGTACATTATAACAAATGCCTGCAGAGGGCTCAGAGATGCACGTAACCTAGACGCATGCAAATAAATATTAAACCCGCAGGCATATACTTTTTTAATTGAATCGCAGCCTTTATGAATTCACATTAGCACTATGCTATAGTATGGTTTTTAAATGGTTTTAATATATCACGAATACTCAGAAAACGGTCTAATAATTCGGCTCATGAATTCTCGTCCGTGAAATGGGCCACTTCCAGTATTTTGCCGGTTACTCGACACGGTAAATTGCAAAAAGAATCGAGTACTCAAATTTAATCGAGGAATCGTGACAGCCCAAGAGAATTGCTAAAATCTTAGGCACTTTTGTGGTAAAATTAGTGTAATGCACAGCCTTGAAAGGCTCACAGATTTATTATTTCCAAAACTAGAGCTTCCGACTGCATTTTTTACAAAAGCAAGTTACTAAGTCGACGACCTCAGATCATGACACTTGCTCTCTCCGACAGTGTCTGTTTTTCTTGTCTTTTTCTTTTTAACAGGCACTTCTGCTGTCATTGCGCTGGGACGTGCGTGTTCCCTCTAAATGGCTTTTCTGACAACTGATCTGTAAATACAGCCAGATCTGCAAGTCTCTCCTTTTCTCTCTGTCTAGCATCAGCAACCCCAACCCTAAAGCAACACACACACACACACTGCCCCCATCGCAGCCCCACGGCACACCCCCCCTCCCCCTCCCCATCTCCATTCCCTCAGCCACTATAAAAACACAAATATGCCATAACTCAGCTTGCCCTGCCACACTGCCTCCATCTTGCCCTGTACCAGGGGGCCCCTCAGGAAGGTCACCAACAAATGGCTTTCCGATTCACTGCCCCTGAAATAATTTTGTGTATTAAAACCTGAATCTGCACTTTCTGGCATGAAAGCTTTTCTAATTATTCTGCCGTCCTTGGGATGGACACAGATCCTTCACACGGGGGGAAACAAGCGACGGACCTGCCTGTTCAGCCGCCACAAACATCCGCTCTCTGTCTTTTTTTCCTCTCTCTCTCTCTCTCCCTCCTGCCCCCCTCCTCCTGCCCTCCTCTCATCTGCTCCCCTCTCGCTGCTATATAGCCACCCCCCCCCCCCCAATCTGTTTTCAAAGCGTGCCTGTCCTTTATTAAATTGTTTTCTTTTCCACATTATCAGTTGCCATGGAGACCTCATCTCTCGGATTATTTGAATTTCATTATATCTATTGATTTGGGAGCATTTCATCTTTTTTATTGTTTTTCTGTCAATTTTCGAAACGAATAACCATCTAATTTGCGTCAGTGCTGATTACGTTCGTCCCTCAATAGAGGTCGGCAGCTGCGCCGGGGAAACAAATCAATGAAAAACATCATAAAATTCGAAAGTACAATCAACCAGGATATGGGTGACATTCCATGGTTGCTGAAACTAAGTCATCAAAAAATATATACTTTTTTTGCGCCTCTGCATGTGAGCGTGTGCTTGCGCGTGTGCGTCTGTGATATATATGCATCCATGCAGGCATATGATATGATTCAATATCAAGGGATGCTATAGTAAACTCAATCTACTCTTCAATGCCCCCCAGACCAAAACAAAAAATGCTTACTTTGTGTTTAAATAATTTATGCAATTTTAGCATTTATATATAAATTTTTTAATAAGCCGCTTGGAGCAAAGTGGCCATTAACAAAATACACAGCTGTCCAGTGGGCCGAGCACTCCAGATCAATTGCACTTTTTTATGACATGATAAAATGCTTTTAAAGCAATTTACACAAATATGGAAAAAAAAAAACCTGCACCCGGGCTTCATTTATTCATAAGCCGGGGTATTAAAAAAACGTCGTGCAAAAGCCAGCATGAGAAGATGGTCCCAGGCCTAACCGAATCGGACTAGCTGTCCTTTCTGCAAGGACATAAAGTTTCATTACCAATGCACGCAGTCAAAGGCAATTTAGAAAACACAATGTGCAAAAGAAAAACATCAGCATATTGGAGGTGTTTGCGTATTAAGGGGCGCCGGCGCTTTGTTTCCCAATTTTATGTTCATTATTTATTTTTGCCCAGGACGGTCTGCCATTGACACCCCACCCTCGAGGGAAAGAGCGAGGGAGGGATGGATGGATGGATGGATGGATGGATAGATGGGGGCATGTCCAAGGTGAGAGAGATTGTTGGGAAATAATAAGAGGTCCTGACAGGAGTCCACACCTCAGCGGTACACACATACACGTGGCAGACGGGTGTCACCGGGGAGGCAAACGCCGGTGTGTTTGCACGTGTGTGTGTGTGTGTGTGTAAGGAGGCGAAGGCAGGTGTGTGGCACCGGACCAACACTATCCATCAGCCACTCTACAAACAGTCCCGGGTCTAACGCTGACATTCTAATCCGTTTCATTATGCTGGTTTTGTCACAAACACAACTATGTTTCATACTGCGTGCTATTATTTTTAACATGAATTCTGTGGCAACTTAATTTCCTTTGTTTTATTTCCGTTGATGCTGTTCAAACATTTTAGGCCAATTTTAAAGAAGCTTTAGGCTAACATCTATATGTTAGTGTACTCCTAACAGTTGAATAAATCACTTAATTTATATTCATATTTACTAAACATATCTTAATTTTATATATATTGTGTAACTACATTTAGACACTACCATTCAAAATGTTGGGTTTGGAAAGATTTTTATTTTTTACCAAAGCTGCAGTTATTTGATCAGAAATACAGTTAATTTTTATTTTAATATTAACATTTTATATATTATACATACATACATTTTTACAAAACATACTTTTTTTTTTTTTTAAGATACCAAACTTTTAAATGGTAGTGTAAATGAATGTATTGTTTATAGTCTCTCTTTTAAAGTTAACCAACAAATTATTGTCCAATCAAATCTCTCTAGAATGAGAATGCCCCGCCCTCTAAAACCTCGTGCTTCTGACTAACAATAGCAAGAAGCAAATAATGCTACATGAAAGAGACATAACAGCAGAAGGAAAGGCCCTTGAATATGTCCTTCCTAAACTTCATATTTCAATAAGAAATACATCAAAACACAAAAACTGAACTAGTTGAACAATTTCACAGGGGGTTTGAAGAAATAGAAACCAAAGCACATTTTGCTGTAGTATGAGCTGTCTGTACTTCAGCCGGTTTCAAGTCTATGTTGTGGAGACATACATCTACCATTAGGTTCATGAGTGCAGGAGCTGAACAGCAGGCTAATCTCATTTCAAAGCTTCTCTTCTCCTCCTCATGTGCTGACAGTCCTGGCCGCCTGCGCTCTTTATAAATGCTCTGCTAAGGGCTCCATGTTTGCGACACGTGTCAACATTTGACAAAGCATTACTTTTCGTACACAATATCCCGCGCCCGGGCCTCTGAAATGAGGTAGCTAACAAATTAGCTTTTTATGTTTATTTGCGCGTGGGTGTGTTTGAGGAGAGGATGGGCGGAGGGGGAGGCTGGGGGGAAAAAGCGAAGGACATTTACGTTACCGCTTCTGTTACGCTGAATGCTTTCTTACCAAATCAGCTTACAAAAAAAGCACTGTTACGTTACCATGTTAAAGTGATGGAAATAACATTGTTCTTATATATCAAGGTACTGAATAATTTGCATATTTATATACTGTGGTGTTCACAAAGTACTCCAAAATCCTGGTATTTTCATGGTGCATGTTATAGTAAGTGTCCAAAAAAAACAACATATTATATTACAATTAGTGAAACATAAGACAAAGAAGGTGCTAAAGTCACGACTCCCACTGTCTATTGGCCAAACACATTTCTCAAGCCTAGAAGACTGGATAAATACTATTTTATGTATCACTATATGAATTCAGAGACAGTAATTACACCATTCTCTTTAGCTCCCACACAACAGTGGTGGATCTGAGCACAAAAGTGCAGTTCAGTGTACTGTACAATCGTAGGTGTATAAGTCACTTGACAGCTCTAGTTCTTGACAAATGAACACCACGGCACAGAGGATTCATTGATCCAGTTTTCAAATGTTACATTAATAAGCTGTAAACACTGTGTTAAAACCACTTGATGTTAAGGAAATGACAGGTACTGATAGGATTGCTCTTCCCTGTCAGCTGTGGGTTAGAGGTAAGCACAGCAGTTTTGAAAGCGATTTCAATATTTGCCACCCCAGCGGCTCGCCTCTTCTCTCTTATCACTGTGGCAACAATAACATGCTTGTGTTTCAAACCAAACATTCCCACACTGAATAATAGGCGATGTCTGAGTCCAGCCACCAGCAGCAATTTGTTTACACTGGGCTGATCATAAACTACAACTTCCTACTGAAAAGCCATTTCTGCTTGACTTGATGCTCACAACAGCATATATCAATACAGAGAGATATCTGGCAACGCATTCACATTCAGTTTTTCATTTTAATGTGTGGATTGATCATTGTTGGTAACACAATGTTCTATTATATTTCAATATTAACCAATACATTATGTTTATTCATTTTTAATTGTATAATAATATTAAGATTGATTTGAAAATGCTGTATTTTGGGAAAATTTAGGACAATGATAATGGTTGTTTAGCTGCTTGAAATGCTCCCATTTTTCGTTTGAAAGAAGGCTTTATGTCTGTCTTTAACAAGGTCAGTGTGACCACAGTATTTGTTGGATATCCCTGTCTCTGCGCCCAGAGCCATCATGTCAATCAATGCATCTTCTAATTAAAATGATCTGTTGCCTAAATGTGACGCACTTACACAAATAAGCACACAAACCAGTCACAGGAATGTACATTCCACACATTCAGTCAATGAATTTACATAACTTCCCCAGTTTGTGATTACTGAATGAAATAATAAAGTAAAAAAAATCTATATTATTTATAAAATGATAAAAACATACAAGTAAATGTAAAACACACACACACACAAGAATAAGAATAATATAATGTAATAATAATAATAATAATAATATAAAGATTGCACTAACAAAAAACATTTCTAGCCAATGGAACATTGTAGAGCTAAACATAATTTATTTATATATATATATATACCTCTAAAATATTAAATAATTAAATATTAAAAATATTAAATGTAAAAATATATTATTATATTAAAAATATATTATTAATAAAATAAATTAAATAATAAATAAATATAAATAAATAATTTTATTTAAAAATATAAAAGAATACAAACATTTTATAGAGATTGTATTTATAAAAGCATTTTCTAGACAATTGAACATTTAATATTTAAATAATATATAAATGCTTTTTTTATTAAAGAAATTGAATAAAAGTTACAGCCATGGAAATCACAATATTCCCTGATTTGGTTCACAAATGTACAGAGTGAGAAGTAAGTAAAAGAAAGAAAGAAAGAAAGAAAGAAAGAAAGAAAGAAAGAAAGAAAGAAAGAAAGAAAGAAAGAAAGAAAGAAAGAAACATGGCATTACAGCCCAGTGAAGTAGAGACGGACTTATGGAAGCGCAGAGGTCTGGTTAAAGCTTGCCCAGACAAACAGAGCGATAAAGCATCATGCACAGAGGCTTTAAAAAGCACAATTAAAGAAGGACCCAGTTTAATAATTAAAATGCATAATTATTGACTCCTATTTTCAATTCCTCGCAAAGTACATTAGATCAGGAAAACAGATACAGGACAGAAGGGATGTGTATCTAATGCACTCTTTCCTGCTTGAACTTCCTTTAGATCCTAAAGTGCCAGCTCGCTATTGAGATTTGCACTTAATGAGGATCCGTCACAAATAAAAAAAAATCTCTGAGACTATCAACAAGCATTACAATCACCCCTCCCCCGCTCAACCACACTCAGTGCCAATGCCCACCCGGAGAGCCAGGCCAGACAGGGGAAATTTGAGGGTTAACTGTCCCTTAGGGGGCTATCAATGCACGGAGAAAGCGTCACTGCTGGTGCCCCCCATTCTCGTTTGACAACCAGGCCCTAACAGATTAACATGCAGTCAAGAGTGATATATTTCCTGCCAAGTAGTCAAATCACTGCTGTATAATGATTTTGTGTGTGGGAAGACACAAGAGGGACACTCTTAATTAAGAGGAAATATTTGTTTTGGGGTTATGAATCCGGCTGATTGTGATTGGTCAACTTGCAGCGACACTGTTTAAATAGGTCAGTCGGGTGATAAATTGTCATTTTGACACATTAAAACTGTGACGTAAAGAGGCTGGAGGAGAAAGAAGGGATCAGCCGAAGAGGTCAGAATGAAATGGCCCAGTTTAAATGGAGGCCACTGAAATTACCAGGAGAGTTCTTACAAAATCCTGAATGCCAAGGACAGGTGGATTAAGGTATTAAAACAATCGCATTTCAGTCTTGAAATAGTCCTGCACACGACTCAGCATCAAGCCTATCTATTCAAGATCAGGTGCTAGCAAATTCGCACCATGCGCAAGATCTGCTGTAAACATCAGCGAAAGCTAATACGAGCAATGATTATGGCAAGTGTTCCTGAAACAATCCCATCATGGAAACATTTTTCGTAAAAGCACCCAGATGGCGAGCTGCCGGTGGCATGTTAACATGCACAATTTGAAAAAGCTGCCAGAATTCAACCAAATATAACAACTGAGCTTTTAGTGTATCTTTTCCCTCCTCTAATTAATATCAGAGAGCTGACTGGAAGGGAGACGAAAAGACAAGGGTTTCTCTAAAGTTCAGTCCTGAATCTATTTACAGTGCAGAATTAATAAGAACCCGAGGTGATAATAGAGCCAACACACTCAAACATTTGAGTGAGTGATTTTAATTTAATCAAAGCTGTTTAGTACAAGTCTATTCTTTAGTGCTACAACTATTGAGCAGGGAGAGGGGGGGAGAGACTCTCCTTTTGCCTCACTTTCAATCTATCCGAGTGGATGGAAACCCATAATTTCTTCAAACACCACTATAAACTAATGTGGTGTTGATGGTCAAGCCTTGAAGTGTATGTGCTCATTTACGGCTGTTCCCTGCGAATGAGGAAATGGTTGAGAGAAAAGACATACTGTATCTCTGTCAAATGGACAGCTCTGCGAACTTAAATACTCCCTTAGATAATAAAGCTGGTTATAAAACGCATACTACCCAAATAGCACTTTTTTCTATGTCTTCTTAGGACAATACAATTTTTTTTTTTTTCTTTTAAAATCAACATGACATCAAAATTCCTCGATAACATAAAATAAAAATAAAGGTTTCAACATTTTGGGGGAAAATGCAAACTGCGCAGCTTGTAATTCTGATAATTAAGGTGAGCCGTGATGAAATTTAAGCCTCTTAGTGGAACACGAACCATCTGGGATCTTTCTACCTGCAAAAGATCTGGGAATGTGCGGCCCATGTGCATCCGTAGTCATACTGTACCCTTGGAATTCACAGAAAATGACAGACAGAAAACAGGAAGCCAGAGAGGGAGAAAGAGAGAGAGAGCAACCTGTGCCCTTCAGTCTCAGTTAAGGCACAGCTAACCAAGTCTGACAGCTGCCGGCTCCTTGACAATTGGGGTCAGTTAGAGGAAAAGTAGCTCAAGTTTTCATGGCTTTGCAGGAGATGTTCAGGAGCAACTGCCCACCGCAGCATCAAAGGGGATTAGAGGCCACAGCCATCTGCTGCCAGGACAGGCCATGGGCCTTTCATGTCCTTCTTGGAGAGAAAGGCAATCCTTCCGTCACATAGTTTTAAGTCCCACCGTAGGGGAGGAACGGCTAGTACGGGGGGACATAGCCAATTAGGCCCAAATCAAGGAGAGAGAAAAAGTACACTATTAATAGCAGAAGGATTGTGTTGGTGTCTACTTACATGGATAGAGTCAAAAGGACAAACAAATGTGCATATATGAGCACACAAAATAACACCTAAACTACGACACCACAACGATATTACAGGCACTTTTACATCCTCACCTTACTTTTAGTTAGAGGTGCCTACTAAGACAAACATGGCTTTTCTATCATTTATATTTGAACAAACCTCAAAGCTTGAGTATTAAACATCAACTCATAACTTGCTTCAAACATGAATGATGCCTAAAACCGTCTAGCTTTTATAGAAATTTATTCTTGAGATTTGGGAAAGGGCTCTTTTGCCATGCCACAATAAGCAACCACAAGGAACACCCTTGCAACTACCCAGAAAACACATAACCACCCCTAGCACCCATCTAGGGTCCACGCAGTAGACCCTAGTAGATCCCAGACAGAATGCCTAGCAACCATCTAGCCATCCCTAGCAAACACCCAATAAGACCTAGCAACCACACAGAAAGCCCAAGCAATGACCTAGCAAAATCTATCAACCAGCCAGAACACCCTATCTTGCCTCGCTCACATTTCTGTGCTCTGAATCTCATTTTCCCTCTCTTACACATTTATTGACAAGCTGTGCCAACATTTTTCTTTTAGCAGCTAATTTGTTTTGGGTCCCGTTCCTGGCCTCCCCCATGACTGTTACCTCAATAGTCTGCTACCTTTCAGCTCAGCAGCTCAGCACTTGACCTGCCGACGTCGCTTATTTCCAGCGCTCTAATTGTCGTTTAATCACATATCAACCTGTCACTTAAAGAGCCCCTTTTTCAATTGCAGGAATTTGCATATTGTGTGAAACTAATTTCTATCAAAAGCTCTGCTGGCTGTGAAAGCGTGTGTCTACCCGGGCTCTCTCTCTCGCTCTCTCTCTTATCCAAAGCGCCTGATATTCTCCATTCTGAGTACAGGTTTGTTAACAGCCTCACACATATGGTGACAGGAGAGATAAGGAGCTGAGAGCTCGTGACGGAAGGTACCGGTGAAAACATGATGTCATAATGGAGGGGTTTGGTGGGCAACCGCTGGGGTTAATATCACCCTCCACTCAACGGTAATGGCATACACAGGGAGCGCTCTTTCATTACAAGTGTAGGCCACACGTCAGCTCCCATCTCTGCAACTCACGCTGGGATTTGATGGGTGAAATCCCACTTTTTATGGAGGGTCTTCGCAGTGACAGTCCTCCAGAGATGGACAAGTTTAATTATGGAGAGGAGGGAAGTTCTTTGTTCCACCTTTTATTATATTAATTGATAAACAGGGCCGGAAGGGGGCTCTTGGGGGACAAGGATGAGGGAGTGTTTTCAGAGGGGTTTAATCCCGTTAGAGGCACCGGCCCGTACCCCAGCGTCACTGGGACCCTACGCTTGCTTTTCACCTCCACCCCCCTTTTCTTGGATCCTACTCAGGACTGTTACTCCACATGACGGGTCTTTCTCGGGTTCAGATGAGACGAGAACTGCAGATGCCATTTTGCTTTAGAGAATTGGTCTTACCTTATTACAATACATTTATATATATATTTTAATATAGTTTAGGACACTTAATATGTGAAATGAACTATGTCTAACATGGGTTCTATAATTTGGTCTAACAATTCAGTAATTCACCACAATTTACCTTTCCAATATTTCATGGTTACATATTTGGTAAAAATGTTACTTAATACGTTGCTGCATCAGACATTCTGAACAATCATAGAAGATGGGCTGAAACGAACAGAAGCAATGTCAATATTGTAAAAGTGCACACTTCACGTATTAATACACACTAAGTTAGTCACAGCCCTGATGCGTCGGCTCATTGAAGAGTTCATCTCAACCTGACCAAGTTCCTTGTCACTTTTTTTCAACAAGGAGTCAAGATGTCTCAAAACTGTCAAAAGCATTTTCCACAAAGCTGAAGAGAGGGACGAGGGGGGGACGGGAAGAAGAAAAAAAACCTCACGCGCAGACATACGCACCAACACGGACAGATTCGCGCATACGCGCTCGCGAGGCTGTCAGGTAAATTAGATCTGAAAGCTGACAATTTCTGACCATATTTCCTTGATTATTTCGAACAAATGCACACCAGCCGCTCTAAGGAGATTAAAGTGACATAAAAGTCTCAAGTGGGAGGAGGGAGGGCAGAGAATCCAGGTCACCCCCATTTGTCCCCCTGCCTGACAGCAGCTATATCGCTATCCAATCCAATAAAAATCCCCCCTCCTTTTGCTTTAATTAATTTTACAGCTAGCTTGCTTAATTACTTTCAATCAAAATCCTCTTGCCATCACAAAATTAGAAATGGTTCAACTCCATTAGTCTAAATTCTTCATTTACATACACAAAGACTGTCAGCTCTTGCTAAGCAAACGGCCTCTCGCCTGATGAGATTGTTTTTTTTTCTTTCCCTTCACTCTATCTCTCTCTCCCCTGCCCTGTCTCTCTCTCTCTCTCTTTCTCTCGCCGTCTCTCTCTAATCATAAACATGTTTAGTGTAACAGCAGAAAAGTGGTAGGGATGTCCAAAACTAACTTTCAAAATTGACTAGACAGTGGGTTGCCTGTACGACTAGTCGACTAATGGGAAGTCCTGTATAATTATATTGATTGCAGGTTCACCTGACCTTTCTTAGAGGGTATTTAAAAAAGATGCCTACAGCTTGACGGAGTGCAACGGATTAAGACAGAAAAGAGGGGTCTTGAGACATATTTTTATAAATTGAACTATTTTTAACTTAAAAATACACTCAAAAAACAATTAGCAAAATTGAAATCATTTAACATTTTAAAGGTGATTCTCACACTTTTACTACACTCTGGTAAGATGCATTATGTTATTTACAGTACGGTTAAATTGTTTAAAATCAAACTTACATTTCAAATGAATGTTTAAATATTATCTTTATCAGAGAATCCTGAAAAAAATTATCCGTTTTACATGAACATATTAAGCAGAACTTTTTTGAAAATTGATAATAATAAGAAACGTTTCTTGAGCACCAAATCAGCATATTAGAATGATTCTGAAGGATCATGTGACACTGAAGACTGGAGTAATGATGCTGAAAATTCAGCTTTGCCATCACAGGAATAAATTTAATTTGAAAAACTGTTATTTTGAATTTTAATAATATTAAACAATATTACTGTTCTTACTGTATTTTGTTCAAAATAAATGCAGCTTTGATGAGCATAAGACCTCTTTCAAAAACAAAAAATCATATTGAACAGTAGTGTCTATCATATGACATAAATGCTTTAACAAGCCAGTACAGAAAAGGTCAGTAAATCAGTCATTTTTCAAGTTTTCACTTCTTGTTCCCTAACTTCCCTGCTGACAAACACTGAATATGTGCAAAAATCTTTGACCAAAACATACTCTTCAAACAGGAACAAAAAATCTTCCTCATATCGAAACAAACAATCCTTGTATAATACAATCGCTGCAGCAAGTCCCATTGCAAATAATAATAATAAATGAATGAACTAAAATGTATTAAATATCAAAGCATAAAACTAAAGTTATGTATATCTTTTCAACACCATTGAATTGAGTTACTGCTGAAGAAAAGCAGAAATTAGCAAAAGTGATTGCTAAAAGTGAAAAGTAAGGAAACTGAGAAGTTATGACATCATTTTTTGTCAACACGTTGTGCAGTGTTACACCAACCCTGGGTCTCTTGGCCTTTTAGGACGGGGCCACAAAGGCGGCCATCAACTACCGTGGTTTCGACGTGATATTCAGAGGCCAAACAATAATTTCCACTGGTGACGCGTCCTCTCCATCACGCTCAGTGCCCAAGGCCTGCACATCAACAGGAATTAAGGACATGCAGACACAGTTAGTGGGCTGGCCATGGAATCTACCCCCAGCCCTGCTCAAATAACTAGGGCCCTGTAATAATGACAAAATCAAAGCAGGCCCTCGCTGGTGCTTTGGACGTCCCCAAGCATCACCACTCAACCCTGATATCCAAACACACGCAGAGACACACAAAGTGCTGACTCTTACACGGCACGTTGTTTTGTTTGCCCTCACTTTCCTTGACCACACGCATACAAAGCCGCAAACACTCACTAACTGGGGATGAGCTTTGATTCTGTTGTCTGCACGCTAAACATATTATCTTTCAGCTGCTCGCCTCTCGCGCGGTCCTCACTGCTGATGATGCAGAGAGAAAGTGACTTTGGAAAATACTTATTTGCAGGGTTTTTAATTTCAGAATGTTCGTGACACTTACGAGTTGGGTCTCTAGTTTGGCTATCCTGACTGGGACATAAAACCCAGACCTGTACCCTTCCAACCTGTTTTACTTATTTTGTCCCTATATAACTGTTCATTATCCAAACCTCTCAATTTTGGGGTAAATTTAATAAGATCAATTTCGAAATTCACATTTACTGAAATCCATATTGCCCTATTTTTTTTTTATATAAGAATTTGCATAATAATAAATGTTTCTGTACAGATTCATCTGTGCATTTAAATGTTTTATTTTGCAATCATAATTAATTATCACAATTTATTTTCCCAACACCACCCTTCTAATGCCCTGAAAAAGACTCTTTGCATAGTCCAGTCAATTCCAGATGGATAAAATCAGCATTTAGATTCTGTTTTGCTCATAAATATGCCACAATACGGAAGTAAAATGGGAACTTTTTAAAGTTTTCACCTATAATATAAGGATACAGTGATGAGGGACAACCCTAAAGGAGGGGGGGGGGGGGGGGGGGGCACTGGGTCTAAGTTAGCTGGCTGGTGTTGAGCAGCAGTTCTGCATCCTTCAGAGCGCCAGCAGTGCTCCTCTACCAGCCATGCTCACTTGTGCTTAGCTAATTCTGTCACATCGCTCCACGCTGCCCACGCTGAGCCTATTTAAATGGCTCCGCTGCACCTCTGCTGTGCTCCTCCTCTAACGGGGGTCACTCGTTCCAGCAGAACAGCAAGTGGGAGCAGTGCCCTGATCATGGACCACCAGTCCACTTTAGCAGAACTAAATAACCTGCCTGTCTGTCACTGGCTTCCCTCTATAAGAGTACTATATACCCATACAGAATTTACATGCAATATGCATATGCAGCAACTAAATGTTTTATTTTTTTTAATAAATAAATAAACAAATATATATATATATATATATATATATATATATATATATATATATATATATATATATATATATCATATTTATAAAAAAAAATAAAACATTTTATGTAACATGTTTACATCTATATGTAAATAAAATATAAACATTTTAAAAAGACATAAATAAAAAAAATAATTTATTTATGAAATATTATCTATTTATATTTATATAAAAATATAAATAAAATATAACATTTAATAAGTAAAATTAAAATGATTTTTTTTTCTTAAAAAAAAATGGGAGCTGAAAAACTACACAGATACCACAGCTACTAATTTGTATTATATTATTGTAAGATTGTGGAACATGGCGTGTTGAGAGATAATTGTTATTCCAAAGAAAGATTATAAAATATGATTACATTCAAATCATGCAGTGACACCACACGCTGCAAAATAAAAGCACAAAGGCACATTCATTACGCGCACAAAACTGCATAAAGACAGAAACATAAACAATGAACTGAAGAACTGTCCTCTCATTGTTCATCTGACTGCACATACATAGAAAAACAGTGTTTTCCCTTTATCCAATTATTTAATGAGAAAGGGAATTTGCCCCAATTCCCTCATTCTACAATGTAAGACATGCTATGTCACACAAAACAAACAAATACACAAGAAAAAAACAAAAAAAAACCAAGTTTAAACCCCAGGCTTTCCCTTTAAATTTCCCAGACACTCATTGTTCGTGAGAGTTTCGGATGATTTTAGCCGTGATTTAATGGAGCTTGTTAAAGAGTGATGATGTCAGCACAATAGAGGAGCCTCTAAATCCACCACATTCACCCAAAATGCCTCGATGAGATAATCACGGGTGACGTCTGCGAAAACACTTATTATATTCGCCCATCGCCTGGCTGAAGCTGCTAAAACTCATCAGCGTTATTCCCTATTTCTCTCTGGGAGCGATGAGAGGGGGGTAAAAAGACGATCTGAACTTTGAGAGAAAACTTTTTTTTTTTAAAGGGACAGGACTCTTTTTCCATGGCGAAAAGGGTTGCTTTATTAAACAATCACACAGCTTTGATGTATTTGCCTTTTTTAAACAGCTTGTTTTTCCAGAATGCTAATGCAGGAATGGTGAATCTAAGGCACTTGTCCCTGTTCTTGTGCACATGGGCTTTACCAAAGTCCCATAAAAGGCTTGGAGCTGACAACTCAGCAGTAGAGATAAGAAAAGGATCAACCTGAGCCTTTCTCATAGCTTAATTTATTTTAAATCCCGGCTCTATTTACCCAGTGCAGGCCAGCAGGCATTGTCCACCTACACCTAAAGAAACTCATCGCCGCTTTAGTGTGGCACCTCTACGAAACCAGTCAGGTATTTATATGTATACGTCGATAATCTCACTACATTCAGGGGCTACGGCCTGAGTTGTGAGTCTGCTGGGTCGAGGGCAGCGGCTCCCTGTAGTGTAAGTTAATAATGAGCAGCTCTCCAGCAGTACGTGATGTGGAGGTGAGGTCCTAATCCTCCGGCTCGCCCCCACGGGGGAAGGCCTCCACCCGGCCCCTGTTTATCATCGGCCGAGGGAGGGGAAGCGCGAGGCTCAAGTCAGACAGGATATCTTCTCCGATGCGCCAGCACTTTAACCCGGCCTGTTATTAAAACTCTAATCTGTTAAACATGTCAATGTTAGCACTTTTAGCGTGATTAATAAAGCGAGACATAAAGCCAGACTCCAGAGTGCTGCACAGGCCTTTCTATTGCCTTGGGTTGTTTTGTTTTTTATTTCTTTTGTTTGATTTTTCTTTTTGGCTCATAAACGGTTTGAATTATCTACTCGCACATACGTAATTCTCCAAACATTTTCCTTTGGTATGCATCCCACGTCAATCAGCTTTTGAATCTGAAACGAAACAGAAAACGCATTACCCCGAAAGATAAATATCCGATGCCAACTAAGACGTATATCTTCACAGAGCAAACTCGAAAAAAGGTTTCCAAGATGCTAGTATCAAATTGGCTTTATAGAATCTGAAACAGTGTATGTGCTCGCAGAGAAAATAGGGTGATGCACAGCAACGGTACTGAGGCGGAGGGGGAGACTTAAAGGATGTGATTTATCTGAGCTTGATTGCGTGTTAATCGAGGTTACGTGTATTAAGTGGAATCTAATTGGAACAGACACTGGCAGCCTGACAGATCGACATGATGCAGATGGATTGAGAGAGAGAGAGAGAGAGAGAGAGAGAGAGAGAGAGAGAGGGAGTGAGTGAGAGAAAGAGAGTGAGTGAGAGAGAGAGAGAGAGAGAGAGAGAGAGAGAGAGAGAGAGAGAGTGAGTGAGAGAAAGAGAGTGAGTGAGAGAGAGAGAGAGAGAGAGAGAGAGAGAGAGAGAGAGAGAGAGAGAGAGAGAGAGAGAGAGAGAGAGAGAGAGAGAGAGAGAGAGCGCAAAAGAGGGACAGCGGTGAAGCAAATATGAAGCTACTAAGAGGTGTTTTCCCAAAAGAAATACAGGAATTCGTACTTAACCTGTTGGAGTTATACTGAAAGAGACAAAAACTTCAAAAATATAAATGCAATATGAAAATACAATGTACTTTCTTAATCCAGTTATTGTAAACTTGCAATGTTTACAGTAATGTAATAATGTAACTTGCAAACGACTTCCTTGACTGATGACATCACTAAGGCCACTAAATATATATTACACTAACTTTTCATCACCTAATCACTTCTCAATGGTCAAAATCTACATTTCTTTCCTTATAGAATGTCTTGTTTCATTCGAAAATGCATCACATTACAGGAGTAAAACTGTACTATACATATTCGAAAGGAGTTAGTTCACCCAAAAATGTCATAAATGTCGTTCTAAACCTGTATGACTTTCATTCTTCTTTGAAGACAGAATATTTCTGAAAAATGTCTCAGTATTTTTCTGTGAACACAATTACAGTCAACGGGAACCAGTGTTGTTTTGGACCCCATTGACCTTTGTAGTATGAGCAAACACCTTTTTCCCCAAAAAAAAAAATCTTCTTTTGTGTTCCACAGAAGGAATGTCTGAAAAGATACTGTTTATACAATACCACTAAGACGTATCACTAATCAGTCATTTGATTTCTGAGAGCCTGGCAATATCTGTGGCCCCTTCTAGAAGACACAACTACACCACTCCGCTCTGGCATGCGCACTCCATGGCCTCAGTTGGCTGCCACAAACATTCATTTATGCTTTATTGGAAACAAGGGGAAAAAATATCCTCCCTCTCAAAAAAAGACCCAGCTGCTCCAGTACATCTCACCTCTGGGAGCCAACTGCCCATGTGCACTCAGCTCACCAGCTTTTTCTATCCCAGAAGACAACTGGTTTGAAGGCCCTTGCTTTAAATCCGAGGCATTCACCCTATGACTGAGTGCCCTTTGCAACATTAGTCAGAAAAAAGGCACAAGAGCCACACCTGTTGTGCCAAACAACTGCTCCCTGAAAGGCTACACAAACACGTAACAAATTATACCAACAGAAAAGGAGGGGGGTGAAAAATATCTGTAGTCACATGCCAAATGCCGAACGGGAGGAGGTGGCTTTAAGATTTCTCTCTGAAATGAGCGTGTGGACACAAGCCTGTTAACAGACATCGATTCCATCGGGTCTTTGACTCAGAAATGTCATTTGTAGTCATCTTTTATCACAACTGTGTTCAATAACAGGCCTGCGTTATTAACAGCAGCACATAACCGTCGTGGATGACTGTGTCCATTCGCGTCCCTTCATTTTGCACTCGTTCTTGCATGATAATTACACGACTGATGATGTGAATGATATCATTTTGTGCCGTAATCTCAGATTATTTCACATTCAGTAAACCCAAAAATCTAAAAAACGATGAATTGCTTGGTTTTAGAATACGATTATGGTTTATGGTGAGGTTTTAAATAAAACAGGAGAAAATACTACTTCGGTCTTGCTACTTAAAAATGTCATGTTTAATTAAATTTACTACTTGCAGTTTCTTTGTAATTATTTGTGAAATTTACTAGAAATCGCTAGTGAAAATTGTTTCTAGGTTCTGGTCAAAAATAAGTTATTTAGTGATATCTAAACAATTTGACATTTTATCCAAAGTGACTTCATGGTATACATTTTATACCTTTTATACATCAGTTCTTGCCTTCCCTGTGAATCAAACTCTTGACTTTGGTGTTGCAAGCTTTACAGGACAAAAAACAATACAGTACGGCATTGTTTAGCAAAGACTACAGAGAATAGACCATCACCCGTCAACACAAAACGCTCATATCGCTCTCGACACAGTCCCGTCACAGTGCTGAGACAAGGGACTGAGCTACTCCTCTCCTCCTTTGATTTGATGCATGCTGACTGTTACACTAATGGCATTAATAAGGACAAAATTACTATTTTGAAACACTGACTTTTCATCTTCCTAATCTGTCTGGCCATGTCCCTGCCCCCAGCCCTCCATTACGGGACCTGCGGATGGGTAGCCTTCCCATTGCTTGGTATTCCATGCAAATTGATTGCAACATTTTGAGAGGCCAAGAAGACTATGATCATTGAAATTTGACCCTCAGCTATTTTTAAGTGTTTGATTGAGATAGCAACTCATCCAGTTCAGCCCAGATTGTCCAGATAAGATTTCTCATACTCGGGATATTCTTCTAACGCATGGCAGGGGCCAGCACAACCGTGCACTTGGCTTGCAAAATCAGGTATTGCAACAGAAATATGCACAAATTTAGAACACAAATAAAGAAATATGGATATATATGTGTTGTGACGTGCAAGGGGAGGGCTGGTCATGCATCGCTAAGCTTTGAGCACTAACATTGAGAGAAATGACACAGTATGATCAAGGACATGAATTGCTCATTGATTTTTAGCACCAGCTTAACTATCCATTCCAATTGATTTTAGCCTGGCCGGGTTATGGCACTTTTAATGCATCTTCTGTATGGCAGCTCACCACTGACAGAGAACAAATTTCGAAGCGCATTAAGGGAGAAAAAAAAATTGATATGTAAAACAACTTGCCAAAACATGCGAGTTGTTTTCTCTTCTTCTATCTTTTCTCTCGCTTCAGCCCTTTCTCGCCCATGCAGTTCCTGGTTGGGAAATATGCACATCATAAAAAGTGTACTTCAGTCTCTAATTATTGGGATATGTCAGTATTTTCACCTCAGAAAACCTTTGCTGATTACAAAATACAGGCAAAGTGATATAAGTCTGCTGAAATGTTAATTACAGCACATAGTTGCTCTTTGTGAGCTGGTGAGAAAGCGAGGAATATTCTAGGTGCAGAGGAACCAAATAAAACCTTTACTGCCTCAACATGCACACCACATACAGTATGCATTTCAGGCTGAAAATATACAGTGCCTGTTTACCAGAAGTGAATCAAGTTTCCACCATGCACGAACATGTGTCCAAAACTTACATGAAAATGCTAAATATTCTACATGTAAAATGTGTTATCTTTTGTGCAAATTTACTATATTTTACAAAAATCAATCAATCAGGAAATAAATTCAATTTAGAGGATAATTCTTAATGTATCTCTTCTCTATTAGTGGTATTATATCATTTGCATCAATTATTAATTAAGCCTGGGTTTAGTGAAATAAGAGATAATGTGAGACATGCGATCCAATAGATGGGCTAAATGTCATCTGTCACAGCGAAACACGTTAAAATAGAGGCTCACTTTCCTATGCGGGCTCGGCTTTCACCCTAGGGAGGGGAGATTTCTTTTACTTCTGCAAAATACTGCTTTCAAATATCATAAAGTCTATTACTGCACACTCATTTCAGCCCTATCAGTTCAAGTACCTATTTAGTTTGAAGGACATTTCGTTCTGTTTTCAAATAAAGTCAGATTGCAGACCGAACTGAAACCCTAAATTTCAGAACTGACATGTTCCCTTCTCTCACCCCACCTGAGACATCATATCTTTTCAATTCCCATACCAAGCCAGTGGCCTCATGAGACAGATTTAATGCAGATTTCAGCACAAATGGGACGTGGCCAGTGCCTTTCAAGCATGGTAAGTGAAAGTAGCCACCAGCGATGCGTCTATAAGAGTGTCAGAGTGTGTGGGTCAGGATGAAAGACAGGCTCCCTGTTAAAGCTGCAGGAGCTTTCAGCCATATGCTTGTTTCTCTCGGCCTAATTCATACAGTGGCCGACGAGAGCAAACTGCACATTGATTCGTTTCAACAGGATGACATATTCATGTATTTGATGTCAGTGAATACAGAAGTTAGATAAAACTGACAAAACCTTTATTCGGAAATACCGGGGGACATCCTCAATTGGAAAAACTATTCATAAAAACACACACACACCATACATATTTACATATAAATAATATAAAATTCATAATAATTAATTAAATTATGTAAACTGATGACTATATATATATGTACATATATAAAATATATATATATAACATAACCTGCTGTATTGTGTAATTACCTCAATTTCAATTTGACAAAAAAGTATATGTGTGTGTGCAGAACAGCTCTTACAATATTTGCAATGCTTGAATATATCTAAGTATATATCTAAATATTTAAATATATTCAATAACAGTGCACCGCTCTGTTCTTTAACAGGCACACACACCTTTTCTGAAAACAAAACAGCAGGACAAAAAAAAAAAAAAAAAAAAACGAAACATGAACACCCTCCAGCATTATTGACGACGTGATAACTCTCATTTTAAAAAGCGACTTTGCACTTGTGTGTGTGTGCTTTGCATGACAGCATAATTAAACTATTTCATTTTTCCTGTTGTTTCACTCTATTTGTGCACAGCAATGATATAGCTAGCACAAACCGTCTGCCAGTTCCAACAGCAATGAGACACGTCATGGAAAACTTTATGATCTCATGTTCCTGTTAATCACGGTTTGAAAAAAGCGAAGTCCTTCACTCGTATTTACCTAAACCAGCTCACTTTGTGTAGCATTATTTTATGGGTTTGTTGTTCTAGCGAGAGGTATCATAACTTTGCATTCTTTCCCAAGGTCAGCTGCTGGCGTGACACACACAATATTTGCTTATGGGGCTTTTCAGGTCAGTTCTATTATATTTACATCAAATAATTTTTGATAAGGGATGTAAAAGACCTATAAAACTGTACCATAAATGGGAGAGGTGTAGTTGAGAAAAAAAGGTACAAAAGATCAACAGGTTTTTTTTCTTCTTTTTTTTTTTTTTTTTAATCTTTGACACGTTGACATTTTTTTACTGAACCTTGCAGATCAATGCACCTAAACTAGGCCAACAAAGTGGGCACCAGCTCTTGTTTCTGCCCAAAGTACCTGTCTCTTATCTCTACAGCTCTATAATCACTTAACAAAGACTTGGGCATTTGCACAAATTAAAACATCAATAATGCACGAGTGCTTTTCAGTTTCTACCACACACACCCCAGTGCTGGGGCAGCAACACTCTCTCAAAATGTGCCATAACTTCACCCCAAAGACCTCAAATCCAGGACCAACCCACACCCCCTTGACTCGGGAGGGGGGCTTTTTTTTTAAGAATGAGGGAAAGTGGCGCTTCAGTGTAAACAGCCAACACCCTTGAGTGGCGTACTTCCATAAACAACATCACCACGGCATGGCCACCGTTTGTCATTAGCGGTCTCAATGCGAACACAGACACAGCTTTAATTCAGGCCTGGTATTCTGCCCTATCCTTATATCTAAATCGGCAAAGGCAAGTCTCTTATTTACAGGGATGAGAGTAACCAAACCATCATAGTGAGATGAAATATTCCATGTTAAATATGCATAAAAGGGGTCAAAACAAGTCCACTGTGGGAGAAAAGGAAGAGAGGAAGGGTGGAGGAGAAAACATTCAAACTTAAAGGGTCCGAAGACGGAGTCAGGAGGTGTTCCGTACGAGACGGTCCGTTAGGACATGAATCTTGTTCGCTGTCTTCACATACTATCCACATACCTCCCGGCATGTATAGTCTATACCTCAAATAGGAGATAACCATTCAAATACTGCAGGATTTGTAATGTGTGCGCTTAAGCCAAATGTACATGTTTGTGAACATTAAACACATTGGCAAATTCCTTCTACGGGCAAAAAGATGTCAAAGACAGACCAACTCATAGAGATTCACACACACAGGCTTTTAAGCTGAGGTATTACAATTAAGTTGCTTTATTTTTCCCAACTATAATATTTTATCTTTTTTTTCCTAAACAGATTATTTCATGTTCAGAGCTAGTTTATCATTATTCCATATTTTTTTTTCTCTTCCCGTTACCCTTGCAAACAATCCCCTTGTTAGCAAACTGTTAAGACAGGCGCTTGGTACACAAATTGCGCTCGACCAAGCGAATTTGTTTTGCAAGGATGACCTGTTTAATCATCTCATTTTCTTTTGCGGACGTTTATTCATCTGGTTTCCACGGTTACGGAGAACATTAAGGGGCTACAGTAATAAGGCTGGAGAGTCAAACAGGTAATAAAAAAATTAACGCCATTTTCCAGCAGCCGAGGACGGTCTCTGAAATGAATCAGGGGAGAGGGGAGCGCACACGCAGGTGAAAAGGGGCCTCCAATATTTCCAAACAATTAAGGGCCGGGCGGGTTATTTCACTCTGTAGAGAAGCTCAGATGGGCATCCAATGGACACGACACCTTCAGAACAATCAGTGCTCTGCTGTTTTAAAGTCATAATGTTCCCTTATTTATCATGATACTCTGATTACTTATCAAGACAATCAAAGCCATCTGAATTACGATTATTAAAATTTCTTCCCTCCTTTCTAAGATAAGATTACTGTTAGTTGCAGAAATCTTGTTATTGAGTCATGTTGTAAAACTATAGATGCAATTTATATATATATATAAAATGAAATATATATACTACGCTAAAATACATTTTTGGGAAATCTTCTTGGCCCTTTTTTAAAGCCTTCCAAATCACTGCAGAATAATCTCTCTCTCTCTCTCTCTCTCTCTCTCTCTCTCTCTCTCTCTCTCTCTCGACTTTGACAAATGTTGCCCCTTTGTACCAACCAATGAGTCTGACTATAAGCCAAATATAGAAAATTCCGGCACAATAGGCAGGACAGGTGTTGGATCCCCTCTGAAAGGGTCTGAGCTCAGTAAGTGAGACTAACAAAATCCAAATATGGTATTCAAGGATAGCAGAGTACAGGCAAAATAAACAAGCCATTAGCATTTTCTATCTCGCCCCTACCTTGCCTTATACTTTCAGACAATCCACACATACCAGGGATCTACACCACAGATTGCATAATGTAAGGTATAAAGGAGAAAAAAAAGTTGCAAAAAACTCTGGGCAGACTTGAACAGGTATTTTCATTCTATTTCTGCTGGTTGTGCAAGCTGTAACATGGCATTTGTCATGGTCTGCGCAGTGCTGGAAAATATCTAAATCATGCTGGAACACTATTTAATGAAGGCTGCCTTCAACAACCCAATATGTCCTTTCATTCATTGTGTGTATGAATAGATTCATAGGACATAAAATTGCACAAATAATAGCACACAAGCCTGGTATCAGGTGACTTGTTTGCCACAGCTTGTATAGGGTTTGACTCATTTCGTAAGTTGGTTGGTCCAAAAATATACAGTGGCTGCAAAAATAGTTTGGACACTTTTTGACACTTAAAAATTTGTGAATGTGAAATACATTGAATAACAGCTATCAAACCAAGTGGAATCTACAAACAAATAATACTAGAGCATTTCTCACAACTAACTTTTAACGTTTTTGTAATTTCTATTAACAAACTAGTGTCAAGGTGTTTTTTAGTCAATGTATGAAGTCAATTCCCCTCAAGTTCACACAGGTTTCCTAGCAGAGTAGTGTAGATCATCCCTTTAATTATGGACATAAAATTGTCTAAAAACCTTCTTAATTTTGAACAACTTGTACACATTATTGTTTTATCATTTGAAAATTAACATTTTGCTTGATAAAAGTGATATATATATATATATATATATATATATATATATATATATATATACTGTATATATATATAAATTTTTTTTGTTAACTGCACAAGACTTGGTTTCATGTTTTCGCGTCAAAGGTAAAGACATTCAGACAAGTTGAAGTGTGTATAAAATGTCCAAATACTTCTTGGGGCCACTATATATAAATACATTTAAATATAAGAAAATAATTCTATATATATTTTTACATAAAAATAAAATAAAAAATAAAAGTAAAATAAAGTAAAAATGAAAGCAAAGATTTTCATTAGCTCTACATCTAACTAGAATTCAAGTTGAAGTAATTTAAGGATGCCAAATCCACACCTGTTATCCAGTGTGGAAAAGCAGGAAGCCGGTTTCTCATACAGAATAAGGGTATGAACTAAAGAGACACCTTAGCACCCTCCTTTCGGTCTAAACAAAAGTCTGGGGCCGAAGCAGAACAGCCCTGAGTCCCAAAACCCCTCTTGTAAAGACAGAAACCCCAAAAGAGGACACACAGAAGAGTCTGAAAAAGCTCTAAGCTCCAGCCATGAGACCGCCAACTGCTCTGTTAACAGCCTCTTAACAGGTGTTGGTCCAAGAACCATGTAATCCTATCAAGTTACGGAGTTAAAAAAAATAATTCAGTCAAACAGCAAACTCCTGAGCCCCCTTTTGCTCTCTCTTGTTCTCTCTCTCCGCTCGGTTTAGTGTGTAGGCTGTGACAGAGCGCAACAGCTGGGCTTCAGATTTATCATGTACAGACTGTAATTATTGCTGCTGCTGCCTGCTACTGACCCAAGTGAATAGAATGTCACAGGCAAAAGCACACACAACCAGAGGATTCACGGCAGGGGAGGTTTCGAACGCAAGCACCCCTGTTTGCAGTCAATTACCAGAGAGGACAGGATATCAGCTCTGTGGCTCTCCAATGCAAACAATCTCTGAGGAAAAAAGGCAACAGCGAAGACGTTCATTTCCCTCGCTTATCATTGAGAGAATAAAAAAAACACGAGGATTGTCTTTCGGGGAGGGGGGGGGGACAACAGCAAATAAGTGAATGACGAGGGGGAACTTGCTAATTTCACACGATAAACTTCAAGAGATGAATGTTACATGCACACAGCGTAGAGATTTCACATAGGACCACCGGAAAACGCTCTAATCTTATCGTCTGCCCCACCCCATGTGACCTCTCTGTTTGGGTCTGAGATAAGGAGCTAAAGACTGCTAGCGCACAGACAAACCATCCATCAGCTCAGGCCAATCGGTCCCTTAACTGCCATCCAGCCGATGTTCTCCGCTCCTGCCAGACTAAAGGAACTCGGCAGAGTGGCTGAAGCCTGCAGCGTGCACTCAGCCGTCACAGAGCGGCTCGCGGTAGAGCCTCTCTAACAACCCTGCCTTAAACCTGCCTACAGGGTTGTTCACACCTTAAAGACCCCTGCCACATTTAAAAGGATTAGTCGCCACATTTTGTACCGGCTTAATCTTCCTTTCAGACGGCATAATAAGGGAGCGCCGATAAGCGGAGCATGCAAATTTCATTCGAGGCCATTGGAGCTCAAGCTTTCAGACAAACAGACTAAAGTCTTCCACACTGTGCTAATTGCTTCTTCATATTCTTCTTTTCCCCTCATATATGCCGTATCAGCTGCCGCAGATTATTTGTCTCCCCCACTCCGCATGAAATTAGAATTTCATGTGGAAGATCATAAACGTGAAATGAAGCCATTTCTGCGAGGCCCTGCACATGGAGGAGGAAGATCTTTCCACAACTTTTTGTAACCAGATGTGCCGAAACACGAAAACGAAATGTTTTGTCTGCACAGAGGGGGAGAAAACAGATCATGAAATTCTCAATCGTGTGGCACATTTGTTGCAAAAGGTGAGGTAGATGGCACGAGATACTGCAGCAATACTATGAGAGGCTTTTTTTGCGAGATGCAAAACTTAAACCACAAGACCTGTGAGGTATCAATACCTTTAAAGCAATACCTTTTTTTTTTTTCTCTTTCTTTGTACAGTTCACTTTTGTTTTACTGAAAATGACGCCACAACTCACCTGAACTCTATGTTTATAACTGGATTTGCTTACAGCCAGGGGAATTACATTCTGGGAAATTATATCATTACTCAAATAATATTCCAGCTCATTCACAAAGTAATACTGTTTATATGAATATCAATATGGAAAACTGTATCTAGTGTTTTTATGATTTAAATAATTTTTAGAATAATTGTATGATTTCTATTTAATATACCATTTAATATATAATTTTTCTTTATAATTATCATTTTTATAAATTTATATAATTATACAAATAGAAACAGCATATTTTTTTGAATAAAATGGATATTTGTGATCAATTTATTAGTCAACAACTATTCTAGCACAGTATCAGTTAGAGCATTACTGTGTATAAGTGACAGAAAGGTTTTGAAGTTTTAATTAGGGTCTGGTGTCTGCATGAATGCACAGGAGGAGAGGAGGAGAGGAGAAGAGAGAGCTCATACGCATTACGTTCAAATGCCTGGAGATTGATCCGTTCCTGTATTAGACTCCGTTATCGTTTGCCCGACTGTGAGCTGGGGGACTGTTGGGGTATTAGGATGACAAAGTTCCTTTTGATGGTGGGGGGCCGATGACTGATCGGGAAACTCAAGCTGGACTCTTTCTGCCTTTGCTAGCCTTTCTAATTTGGTTTACAAGACAAACAAATATGAAATGAAACAAATAAATGCAAGTACATCTACTATAGCAGATAAATCTTAATTGTACTGATTATTATAAATTATATTTATATAGCAAACTATACTATTTATTTTAATTTTGGCAATTAACTTGCTGTATTTTTTTAAATAAAAAAACTGCACGAGATATACGAATACAAAATTGAAATAAATACAGCTACATGTAAATGATTACATAAATTAAATGTTATGCCATATGTTAATGAAAAAAAAAAAAAAACCAAGTGATAAAAAAGCCTACAAATTATGATGTTTCAAACGACTTATGATATACAAAACGCATTTCCGATGTCCTTCTAAAAAGAGCTCACCTTTCTTCTATGTGATCTGTGCGTGTCATCAATTATAGATTAGAATTTAAAGATTATGCATGAGTTGACATGGCAACACTGATCACCCCTTCACTAAAGAGCGCTCTTGCCTCTCTCTCAGCGTTCGGGTGTGCCGGGGGTCCCTCAGGAAAAATAAGCATAAAAGGGGTTAAATGTGATGCCTAGCATCCTCTCCCCCTTTAATGTCCCCCCTTCCAAATGTACTTCAAAACTCTGTTAATCTGCGGCACACAACATTCCCATTAGCATAGCCCAGCCCCCTCATAAAAATTCCAGCTAGTTTAATTAAAAAATGTAAATTTACTGTCATCCGAAGAGCAGCAGAATTAGGACAGCAACAGCCTTTTTTATTGCTTAAGACATCAAATTGATTCGGTTGTTGCTAAATTGTGATAAAGGTTATTGAGGGCTGCAGACCTTGGGTTGATTTTTCCTCCTCATTTGATCCTATTTTGCAGATGAGTGGTAAAGGTGCTCAAAGTGGACAGAGGCTAAAACTGCTTTCGCTCGCACAGGAGAAACAAAAAGCTACTGGAGTAATAAAATAACTCCAGTCATCTGAAGAGAGGGCACACAGCAAAATGACAGCGATTTTAAAATCTCGGGTGTGTCTCATTTAGAAAAAAGAATAAAACAGAAAGCAAAATGTGATTCTGTTTCTGAAAAAGGGAAAAGTTTCTGCTAAATATGACATAATAAATCTCAAGTCACTTCTGAAAGTTCAAGAGATGCTCTTTAAAAGAAGCCACAATGACATTTATTTTCAATTCATTTGATTTGATCGTTCACCATTTATCTTTTAGAACAAACAGAGTTCATTAGTGTCAAAAAAAAAAAAACTTGCCTGAGGGCAACAAGACATGAAGATATCACATCAAAAAACTTGCTAAAATTATCGATTGAATTTTTCAGCTATGACAAACCGTACTTTTTTAAATTCACTGATGTGTGTGTGTGTGTATTTATTTCCCAAGCTAAAAAAACAACAACAAAAAATAGAGCGAGGTTATTGACTAGTTAAACACCCAGTCCTATTTCAAAACTTTAAAAAAAAAGAAGTGACATTTTAGATTTTTAAGTAAAAATGTTATTTTTTATTAAAGTATAAAATATCGATTTTGAAAATAAACATGGCAGATACACACCACAATGTGTAATCAAATAAGTGTCAAAGTGACGTCTAAAACTTTACATAAACAGCATGAAGTAAAACACATCAAAAGCCAAACAAACAAGTGTGTGAATAAACTATAATTCTGGCCTAAATTAAAACTATATACATTAAAAAAAATAATAATAAAATTTCCAGGAACTCTATTTGAGACTCAACTGAAATAGAAATTCAACAAACTCAAACCACACAAACACAAACTAACTATCCTAAGAACAACAATATTTTTATTTTAGGAGAACCTGCTATTTCTGATTTTATAATAATATCTAAAGCTCCTAAAGACAGATTATTTGGTGAGGGAAATTAGGAAACAAGATGGGACTGATATCAATTCCCTAATATCCATAAACAGAGGAACGAAGAAAAAGGAGAGGGATATCATTTGTTCTGTGAGCCCTTACATGTGTCAAAACAACGTTACTACAGCATTTTGTTTATTCAGTCCCCTTGGCAACAAACCCCTAGGCCATGCCAGTCACTTCACTGATATTTTTACATGCCTATGTACGTTTATCCCACATCGGTGCGTCCATAAAGTAATATCGGCATCAACAAAAAAAATCCCCTGTACTCAGACAAACAGGACTGCTTTAATAAACACAGATATACGAGTTTCAAACATCGCTGAACGCCTGTAGGTAAGAGTGATATGCTGTGTCTAAATAACAGAGCAAATAAACTTGACCACTTCCAGGTTTAAAATGAAAGTATAGTCTACTTAAATTCTTCCCCTCCTGAGAGGCATGAGTAAAGTGAGAAAAGAAAACACAGGACTCAGGGATAGAGTGATCGTATTAAACACTGCCATCTTCTCTGGGCTTGTCACACAGTTATAAATAATGGTACAGTTAACTCACAGCGACGATCCACGGCATTTAAAACAAGATCAACTTCCCTGTTCAAGGCATATTTTACATTAAAACTCTCACCTATGGACACACACACACACACACACCCACACACACAGAGGTTATAGAAAAGAGGGTCACTTACCATATTCAGGGTAGTCGAAGTTAAATCCTGTCAAGCATGTAACTTTCATAATATTACTGAACTCTGTTTGAAAATCATCAGATGTAAGCTGGTCTGTGAGAAAAGTAAAACTAAAAAAGTTGACAATAAATGCCTTTTTTGCTCTCAATCATGTACTAAACTCCTTGACATGTAATCTGTCAATAGTTTGTAGCAGAGATAATGCCGGCTGCCACGAGTGAGGTTGATTGGCAGCTTGGCTTGGCCCCTCCCTCCTGTGGTTTGACGGGGGGTAGGTGAGAGAATACAGAGCCGGCCCCTTCCTCGCCTGCTCCTCCTGCCTCTCTCTCTCTCTCTCTCTCTCTCTCTCTCAGTCTACGGTTCTGCTCCTGTACACACGCGCACACACCAAGCAGTTGCCGATGTCTGAATAGGCAGATAGGAAATTACAGCAGTGGAGGAACCTGAGCGCACTTTTTTCCTCCCCTTAGTGGGCTGGCCTTCCCATCTTTGGGCTCTTCTAGCCTTTCAAGTCTCTCGGGGAGGAGCCTTCCACGATTCCATGAAAATGAGGAGGGAGGGAAAACTCAAAGGCTCAGAGAAAATATCAAGCTCATTAGATATATCAGTCGGACACTTTTGCATGATTCTGATGATAACAGCACGCCCGTTTTAAAATGAACAAAGTGTTCGGGTTTTTTGTAGTTGTTGTTAATCGCACGTTGTGGGAAAGACCCTCCCTGATCTACTGTACATTTGACTATCGCAGTTCATTTTCTGAGTGTTATGTACTGAAAACAGGAAGTTTGAGGAATATTGCAAAAAAAAAACAAACAAAAAAAAAACATACCAGTAAAATTCATGTGTAAAAGGAGGGTGGTTACATAAAAGAAAGTACAGTATACGTTATATTTTATGGCATATTTTAAAGTTGTGTCATAAAAAAAAAAGCAGACATCAGTATTGAACAGTGCTCACATGTTGAAGTACCTTATCCTCGGAACAGTTGGTTGTATATTATGAGGAAGGGGAAAAAAAACTACATGTCCCATCCCCCGTTCCCCTTTTCTCCCTCCCTTTTTCCCTCCTTCTCTTCTTCATTCATCTTTGCCTGCTCTCTATGTGCTTGTCCCTCAGATAAGGTATCAGTTTTCATTGTAATTTCAGGTGAAATGATAAACGGCAGCCGTTACCAGGTGACAATGAATACTTTATAAGACAAAGCCCTTATTTGCCTGGCAGTTTCTTCCGCTGTGGCATGCAAAAGCGCACCCGGACAGCATTTTTTCAGCATATTTTATATCTAAACACAGTCGACTTTAGAAATATTTCCATTTTCAACTTGAACCGCAAATGATATGAGTAAACACCAGGCAGGAAGCGCCAAGTTTAGGCCAAAACAAAATGAGCTTAATTTCTTGAAAGTACTGAAAAATAAGGCCAATGAAAAGGGGAAATGCATATTCTGAGTACCGTCTCATAACTGTGAGAAATTAGTCAATCACAAGTTCCTGTTTGCCAACTGCTACATCTCATTTGTGAGCATAAAACAGGTTTTGGTTGATTTAGTGATTACACGGGTGAGTCATAAAGCAACAATGTCAAAATGTTCCCATCTTAAACACATTAATCCAGAAGGGAAGAGCCAGTCAGTCATCAAACATCTTCAAAACCCTAAACATGCAAAATATCAGCAGACGTGCCACACCTATCGGCCTCTGCCAACTTTCACAAAAGTTTTGCAACAAAACAACAGAATACCACTTTTACACGCGTGTCGAGCGCATTCAAAGCACTGACTGACACCGTAACAAGACGTGCAACGATCGAGCGCAACGCTTCGTACGGTAGGGAACAGCCAGTGGTCGCAGATCATTTTTCTTTTCGCTGCCATTTCTGTTTCTCGGAGAGGAGCTGAATGGCGTTTGATGTGGCCCATTATGATGGTATGCTCAGGGCATGGGGGTGAGCGGGGAGGGGGGACTGTGACATGGCAGGGCTGCATCCGTCAAAGGGATGCAGGGGCCAGACGTTTAGCTGCCCCTGACCGCGCACTCCGGGAGGGGCTGGTCTGATGGCCGCCCGCTCCAAGCACCTCGCTCTGCCGGGACAAAAGCCAGCGCCCAGTTGAAAGATGTGAATTGAGGGGCTTTTGTGCCTAGGGCTCGGGGGCATGCGGAGTGAGAAAACTGACCTTTGCTGGGAGTTAGATTGTGTTTGAACCCTCTCGCTGTCTCAGCCAGTGGGACGGCGCAGACCGAGTGGACGACTGTGAGGTGGAGGGCGTCACAAAAAAATAAAAAAATTTAGAAAAGGACAGAAAAGGGAGCATCATCACCACTGCCATCATCACCATCATCTCTCTGGCCTTCTCGCAGAGGTTTTAAATAGAGCTTTTTTTCCCCTCCCTTAAATCTCAATTGTGAAATTGACAGGAAATTGAATATGACAAATCTGGAGTCTAGTGCCGTGGCTTGAAAAGAAGGCCTGAGAAAGCATTTGCCCTTGTATTGTTCTAGCGAAGCCTGTGATGTTGGATATTATTCCCCCTCACGTCTATTAGGATAGCATTATATATTTATTTTTCTGGGGGTGAATGTATTGCATACCAAAATGCGAGCGTATCTCCAAAAGGAGCGGTCAGAAGTTACTTATCATAAACTAATTGGCCGACTTGTGGCGGTGATCTTTATAATGAAAATATCTTTATTAAATTAGCCCATCGTCGTTTTGCAAACAAATGAAAATGTGCCTGAAAAAAAAAAAAAAAACGGTTAAACATGTCCCTGTGATCTAAGGAGTGAAAAAAGGTGCACATCTATCTGCTGATAGGCTGAAATGTCCAGTTCACTTAAAAAACATTACTTAAAAGTACAAACAATTGTCTTGACGCAGCTTTCATCCCCTGCCTGCCATCATTACATTTCAGTATCTCTCCCGGATGCAGACAGTCATAATGTAATCTTCCTAATTTCGGTCTCTCGCAATCTGGTTTTAAAAGGGAATGAGAGAAAGGGCCACATTTCTGAAGGCCCTGACCATAATCATTTTAGACAGATAGCTTCTCCCATCGCAGATGAGCAAATATTTGTAAACTAGCTATCTAATGGAAAATTATAGTGAAATTAGAGCGAAATTCACGACAGAGAAATCTGATTACCTCTAATTTTATTATGCCATCTTAGCCCACACAGCATATTTTTGAAGAGTTTTTTTCCATAAATACCTATGCCAGGGGTCCCGGTAATCAAATAAAATTGAAATTCATCTCCCCATTAAATTCAATTAGATGCAATTTCAAAAGCCTATCAAAGATTTTAATTACTAAATTATAAAAGTCTCTAAAGCCAAATTGGGGAAGAAAAAAGTACATCCCTGCATTGGAGGGGAGGGGGGGGGGGGGCAGGAACGTAAATATAAATAAATAAATGCGACTCAAAATAAAACCAATCAGAGGAAATTGTCGATCCAAAAAAGATACCCGGACGGAAAATAGAATTAACCGAGCAGAGGCCTTATTCAGCGGCTCTGGGTGGAAGAGTGACGTGTGGCCAGGACGAAGGACTCCTGGACCAGAGGAAATGAACTTAGCTGAGGTACGCTCTGCTTCTAAACGTCTGCCCTCCGAGTTATTACGCCATAATTGACTAATTGACACCTTAATTTCATTTATGGGCTCCTGTATTGAGGAGTCAACCTCTGGGTATGGAGGTGGTCCAGGAAGAGAGCAGCGAGCCAGTATCCTGTGTGCAGGTGGATCCGAGCCCTGTTCACCCCCCTAGATGCCATGATCACGAGTATGATAATTAAATGGCAAAGAGAAACATATTGACTGAGCAAATGCTTGCGGAATACGCTAAAATCCTCCGTACCTGCTAACGATGACAGCTGTGGGGGTTCAGTCGTGCGTGCGCAACCAATATCCTTGCAACTTGCCTCATTGGGCATCAATTTGTTTCCCTGCGATAATTCTTTTTGCTGGAATACGTGATAAAGGCTGTTTTTCTAGGTGATGTGAAATGCGCCGTTTTAAATTAAGTTTACCCACCGAAAGCTCGGTATATCATAACACAAATTTATAAACAGTAAATTTGTGTTGAACTTACGGATGAATGGGTTTCAGCACGCCGTGCCGTAATGTGAAGGGCTTACTCTTTTAAAAGTGACATCAAATGCTGCTGCTACCTTTCCACAAAAGTGCTCACAATGGGACAGTAGAGGGGTCTCGGGTCGCCTACTAGGCCCGTTTCCCAGCCACCCCCTACCCCAGACCAATGGGCGGCTAAAACAACAGCACAGCAGCCTGGGAAGACTACAAAGCTCTGTCTGAAAGGACACCTGCTGCCTTTATTCACTTAACGCTCTTTAACTGCTCCCTGTGTTTGTTTAAAAGCCATATCCTAAAAGACAACCTTCAGGCACTGGATTGGGCGATGATGAATTAGATAAATATTGGCATTAATTGTTGCTAGACAAACATCTTGCCGTCTCAGAAAGAGAGAGAGAGAGAGAGAGAGAGAGAGAGAGAGAGAGAGAGAGAGAGAGAGAGAGGGTGTGGGGGAGTGCGACTTCTGGAGGACTCTGCCCGATGCCGGGCTGGGATGCGATATAGAAGAGGCTCGGTAAATATTACTAAACTGAAACTTTAATCTGCTTTTTTTCCACACTCAAGCTGGCTGGGTATTAAAGCTAATCTTTTTTGTGTGTCATATGGTGGGAGATATGGATGGAGCTAATTTTTAGAGACAAATCTGATATTTGTCAACTGGTTGAAAAAACCTGGGGATTTTCCACTAATCCTCCCACGGATGTGAAGGCGCGTTAACAGCGAAATGCAGATGGTGTGGCGCTCTCAGCACCCAGTCCAGACCTGAGTAAGTCCCGGAACGACTAACTGCAACCTGTGCTAATACCCTGAGCGCCGCCTTCAGCTAGTTAGCAAAGCAGCTAGCGTTTTTCTACGCTGCACTTTTCTTGCTGTTTATTCTCTATTCTTCCCCCGTTGTTTGCCTGGCTACTTCCTCTGTATTATAAAAAATTCAACACTGACCTAACTTTACAACTCTTTCTTTTTCTAATATGGAGACAAGGAAAAATTTTTAATTTAAAATGTAGCATAAATCTTTAAGGACACCAGCTACAAACCCACTGGGTAATTTTCTTGTTTACCTTTCCAAATAAAGCTCTTTCCTTTTCTCCACATACTTTAGTGAGAAAAAAGAAAGTCGTTTCAGAGCCAGAACAAATTTTTTAATAAAGACTACAAAACCAAAAAATTGTTGTCAAGAAGAAGAGGAACATAATTAAGAACCCATTAGAAAAAAAAAAGAAAAAAAATTCTGATCTAAAATTAGGATATAATATTTCAAAAAAAGGTTTTCTCTTTTCAAATGGATCCTTCAAAACATTGCAAAATGTAAAAGAGGCAGAAAAATAAATGTATATATTTTATAATTTGTAGTTACTAAAATATATATTTACATTTATGCACTTAGCACGTATGCATAAATATATCTGGACGGTTGGACGGACGGACGGACGGATGGACAGAAAGACAGATAGATATTAGCAATTACTAATAAAAAATGTATCTAAATATATTTATGCAAATGCTGTATGGGAAATGAACTTAATCAATGGTATGTTTTGCTATAATGGTATATAATGTGGCTATGTATTTGTGCTCCAAACAGAAGAGGTTAAAGTGCAGTCCACTAAAAAGGTATAGACTGCATTGAAGCACTAGAAAGAACAATCTACAATAAACGGAGCAATTCCAATAAGGTCCTCACACCATCGGTGCTCAGTGTTCAGGAGGAAATGAGCCTTTAAAACTTTATTTAAGGAACAGTGCCAACATGGCAGTTCACATGTAGAACAGGCTTTTTAAGAAGTTCGACACCACCCTCCCTCAGATGAGAGGCCTCTTATGAGCAACTGTGTGACTGAGAAAGAAAAAGAAGAACAAAACTGACCATCATTAGCTGGACAGACAGATCTGAGCTCAGCACAGGTATAAGGCAGGAAGCCTGTCACTCCACCAGGCGGACTATACTACAGTGACACTTTCCCCACTTTATACAATGTTAACATCTTTTAAGTCAACCAAAAACAATCAATTCAAGCCTTTCACTTTGACCACAAACATGCATTAACAATCTCTAACCTCCAATATTGGAAAGAAGCTGTATGGACAGGCACAAATGTTCTGCTAAACTTATTCATCTTCTTTTGTATACTTTGTCAGCATGTTAGTGTTTTATTCAACAGTTTTATTTCATTGTATGGCATAGGTTAGCTTGTAATAGAATTACTTATTTGCTGCTTAAAAGAAACCCAACAAGTTGAATAAATCAAAATTTGAAAATAAAAGCGTGGTGGAGTTGATTTATGTAACACAAATGCTTGTTGAAAGTAGCAAGCACAGCCGACATCTATTGATCAGCCCTACTGTGAGCTAAGGAGCTGAAAAAAGTTTATATTATAGACACAGTGAAATTCAGCATTTTTTTAACCTTCAGAGATGCTTTGCATTTGTCGGTAAAATAAATAAATATATAAATGCCGACAAGAGGGGGGGAAAATCACTAAAGCACTTTTGGTGTAATTGGCTGAACAGCAAGGGCAGCAGAAAATTTACAGGCAGACGACAGTGTGAAGGGGACTCGGTCACTGCATGAAAGCAAGCCCTCGGCACTGGCTGCTTTACTCTAGCCTGGACTTTAGCCACTGGCTCGGCACTGACATCATCCAATGGTGGCCCACCTGCACTACACGGAAATCACTACATGAAGTACTGAATGGGTTTCGAATAGTGGTCGACCGATATTGGTTTTTTGATGGCCTATGCCGATATCTTAGAGAGCAGGGTGGCCAATGGCAGATATAAAGCCTATATATAATATATTTATTTAAATTAATATTTAATAAATTATAAATAATTATTAAATACATTTAAAACGATTCATCTTTAAAATAAACATGCTTATACTTTAGATGCCAATTGATTCTGCAATCCTATTACAGTATTTTTCATAAATAAAGTAATTGTTTAAAAATATATGAATATATGAATAAAAATGAAGTAAACACTGGCACTAAGTAATCTGGTAAGTTTGTGCGCACTGGTTTTCAACTGGTTTTTACTTGGTTTTCAAGTAAAGACAAGGTAACACTAATTTTACATACAGAACACAGTGAAAATGGCATGCATATGACATAGTGGGTAACTGGATATAGCGCAGCATATTTTAAAATCAAGGGTTTTAAGTTTATCCAGTGAAGCTGAACTCTACTCCTGTCCGCATTCACTTCGCACGGACCGAACATTAACATGTTCATGCGGGCTACAAAAGATCTCACAGCTGGATTCGATTAAATCTGCAAGGTTTGTGAAATTAAATGTTTATTAGATATACAGAGATTTGTTTAAATGATATAGGTGCGCATTTGCGTATTGAAGGTAAATGAGAAAGTATTATACCCTATTGTTTGCCTGTTACTAATAATACAAAAGCAAACACTAGGCTATATTTTTTTGCATACCGTTTACTTTCTTTGTTTAACAGTTCTATCAAATAAAATATTAGATATGACTGCTAAACAGAAACCATAAATGTTAAACTAATAAAGATGGATAATGTGAGTGCTGTGTGATCAGGCAGTGCCGATCTCAAGCGTTCGCAGTGCCGGCCCTGTCAAAATAAAAGTCCTGCTTCTAACACCTGCTTCAAACAGAAAAACGTATTGGCCGATGGTGATATTTAAAAAATACGGAATATCGGCCGATATATCAGACGAGCTCTAGATTTGAAGGTACAGTTCACCCCCTAAAAGTAAAAAAGTTACCATCATTCTAAACCTACAACACTTCCTTATCCATGGATAAGACAAAAAGCACAATTTTGAAGAAAATTCTGGCCGCTCTTTCAGTAAAATTAAAGTGAATGCATAAACAGCAAAACAAAAAGCACTATTGAGGTGTATAAATACATTACTTCAGAAACCATACAATATACACTACCATTCAAAATTTCAGGGTCACGTATAAGTATACTCTCCTAGCATGCTGTTAGTCACCACTTATTCATCAAAGTATCCTTATATATATTACATTGCCTAGAAAAAAAGCGATCAGCGCTTCATTAAAAATGTCTCTTTTTGTAAATAAACTCAAACTGGTTTGGAACAACATGAGGCTGCATGGGTAAGTAATGAAAAGAAATTAATTTTGGTGTGAACTATCCCTAACATGGCAAACAGTAATGTGAAGGCAAAAATCCTTAACAGAAACCAAGAAAATCCAGTCAAACTCTACTAGAGGTCAAAGGTGGAAGTAAAGCTGTCATGGGCAGCCCAAAATTGGCCTGACTTGTGACAGTGGTGCCTCTTTCAACACCAGCCTTCTTGAGAGGATAGAGAGGATAACACTTAAAACCTTGCGGCTTTATCTCACCCACTGATTTTCCATAAAATGCCAGGCCAGGGAACCAGGCCATGTGACCGCCATGTAGGTCAGGCAAACGGGGGTAGAGCGGTGGGTGGCGGTGGGGCTTGCAGAGGGAGGGAGTTTTCGATGGAACTGTTGAAAATAGCATGCAGTAAACAGATTAGATCAATAAGGATTGTTGCTATATTGGTCTTTGAATACTACCCAGAGAGAGGATAACAGAGAAAAAGAGAGATGGGGGGGAGAGGGGAAAAAAAAAGACAGGAAGAGAGATGAACAGACCGTTTTGTTTAAACAAAGTTATAAGGTCATAAAATGTTTGGGTGGAGCTAATCAAACAACCGTCTGCATGTGGAATACGCCTGAATTTACCAAGTGTGAGAAATGTGCGTATACGTATACTCGCCTAGTATGCTGTTAGTCTTGACCCAAGAGAACCTGAGACACAAGTGAAGAGTTTAAGCCCGCAATAGCTGACAGCTGGTTTGGGCAAAGCCAGGAAATATGACACTGTGTGTCAGTTGCTGAAAAAAAATGTTGAAAATGGCAGCTCTCGGCTCAAACTGCAAATCTGAGGATGGGTCAGGAATATACAACACTAGTCCGTTTGACAACGCGGTTAAAATATACGAAAACCGGAGCGGTGCCGACCGCTTTGCGCAATTTATCAGACGATAATTGATATTAATGTAGAAGGGGCCTGTCAGCCAGCACAGGCTGGAGTAATGAATAGGTTCCTCTAATGTACTCACTTCCCAGACCCTTCAAAACTTCTCAATGTTTCATTTTATTTTGTCCTGCAGCTTGTTCTTCTTTAAAAACCAGCACAAAAGTGAGGTTTTGTGTGTAATTTGACAGACCAACCCACAGAGAACACAATGAATAGAATGAGCGGTATGTTTTGGTTTGCTTGCTTACAGAAAAGGAAGCAGATCTATTGAATGAACGATTGACACCCAGACTGGATTTTTCACTGTCAGAGTATAAAAATAACACTCATCGACTGGTTGACCTTGCTTGGTGAAATGGCAATATATTGAACATTTGTGAGAAACTACTGTATGACGTTCATTAAACGGACATCAGCGACGGTGGACCCGGGAGTGAGATGAGTCACAGCGGGATGTTTTTGTCTTATTAATTGACCTTGACCAATCATTCACCCAAAACCTCCATTTTGTTTTGGAGTTTATGTTGCATGTAACTAACGTGAAATGGCCCCCGCAACCTAAAATTGAGATATCGGCAACGCTGTTCATCATCTGAGCATTTTTTCTATAAATATGAGCATTCTGTGTGTTTGAACATCAAACCCGAAGCAATCAAATCACGACACTGTATCCCTGTTTGCAATAATTATTGATCATAAGTCTGCTCTTGCTGCTCATAAGGGTTCCTTTCAATTGATTTTTTTTCTCTCCTGCCTGAAAAAAATATATAATAGAGTTGGTATGAATTAAAGGCTGTTTTGCTTCAATTCATCTAAGCAACCAGACAATAATTTCATGTTACCAGGGAAACGCGATAACACAGACTCCTTGTTGCTAAACAATCAATTAGTTTTGTGCTTTGTACCACTGTTTACTCTCCCATTAAAACCTGAAAAGTCAGTTTAGCTTTTTTGCAGCGCTCCAGTTTTCAGGGTTTTGTTGAATAAATCCTGAAATACAAAAGAGAGTGAGAGAGAAGCCAGGTGGCTGTGAGTAGAGCTGCTCCACACACAGACGTGGCCTTTTGTTGGGATGCTGAAATTCAACAAACCATGCCCCATCACAAACAGAAGCTGTGTTTTTGTTGAAAGGATGTTTTTATGTCACTATTTTTCTAATGAGGGGGCATGACAAAGCATTGACTTTAATCCATTTTCATCAAAAGCATTAGCTTGGCATTATAGTGAACAGATAGCGTTACATGCTTTGTTCAGAGATGTTTACAGTCTTTATAGCTTTATTATACTGTAAATATAAAACTTTTCTGGGATCAAATATCAAAATCATATATAAGTGGTTTGATTAAAGAGATCTGATGAAAACCTGTATGATGTTTTAGAACACAAAGAGAAGTTTAGCAGAATATTATCAGTATGCCATTGCACATAAAATATAAGCAGAACCTGATTTCACCAAGTACAACATGTTCCTGGATCAACATATCAACAAATCAGATTTGAGGGACAAATTAAGGTCTAATTTAGGATTACAATCAGGGTTAGGTGCTTCTACATCAGTGTTATTCACAGTGTTATTGATTTTAGGGGTAACTTAGGGGTAGGGATATGGTTAGGACTAGATTTTTGGACAGGAATGTTTTTCCTGGATCAAAAAAATGTGTTGACCTAGGAACACGTCTAAATCTACAAAATCAGGATGTGCTGATATGACTTGTATTAATACGTGTATGATATTGACATCAGTGTCAAATGTGTCATTTGGACTTTTTTGTAATTTTTGGAGCTTGACAGGACTTGGTCACCATCTTCTTTCAATGTATGGAAAGCAGCATTGTAAACAGTGTGAACGGGAAAAAAGAAAATAGTACAGGCTTGAAAAAAACAAAGATGATTAAGTGATGACAAAATCTTTCAAATATCTCTTTGGGTGTGGCGCTAACTTGTCGATGTACATGTTTGATTGCCTTGTTGAGACAATCTACAAGAAAATGAATTTAAACATCCCTCCTAGCACACTGGGTAAAATAAAAATAAATACGACCTCACGTTATGTCAATCACGCTTACACACTGCCTCCGAAACTTTCGTCCGTCATAAAAAAATTTGGATCGGGTTCGATTTTCTGCGTTTTTCGCATCCATAGCAATCATTTGAATGGTGTTTTGACAATTCAGAGCCACCGAATCACGAATACGAAAAAACGCAAAATTTCGGACTCAGTGTGCAAGGACCTTAAATGCTGACAGGCAAATGTAAAGACGGTAAAGGGATTAAACCATGTGGCCAACAATTGCAAAGTAAACAGAGGGCTAATCTTGCCTTTAAAGCCAGTATCTCCTGACCCCTAAGACTTCAAACTAGCACTAAGAGAAAAACACTACAGGGGTCTTTTCAGGTAAGCGGGTGGCCGGGCCGTACACCCACACCAACACAAACACAAATTATCATATCAATAGACATCCACTGTCTCTTTTTCAACACAGGAAGCTCCTCATTATAATAACGCACCAATGATTGACATACTCACCAGAATATATATATATATATATATAGATCAACATTTAAATGAGTTAGCCAAAAGGCTATTGAAATATGTATTTATATAAAACCCTTTATTAATAAAAAGCCATCTCCATGATGTAATTGCAATATAATGCTCAACTATGCTCTACTATAATGTTAAATAAAATTTCCTCCTCATATGTGCTGACATATCATTATCATCAAGATAAGAGGGATCTTAAGGAAAAATGGATTTGTTAAGCCGAGCAGGCTCGAGTTTTAAAGACTGCACGGTTCAAAGTGTCAACTGTCGGGCACGTAAAAAGACATAACCACTCAGAAGAGCGTCAAAGTTTCTCGAAGCCAGGGTATCCGTTTGATTGAAAATAATATGCCTTTCCATCTTTCAAAGATGTACTTTTCCAAAAGCATCGTTGATTGCCCTGTGTCCATTACTAGGAGAGATTATGATAATATTCCACATTGTGCTCTGTGTGATGCAGGGGAAATTCAATACTCAAAAGGTTAATGCAATCAATTAGGATGACAAAGGGGTAAAGTAAAACCCTCCTGCTCGCTGAGAAAGGAGCAGGGACGGAGAAGGAGAAAAAGGTATTGAAAGCTTGAATAGATCTGCCAGGAGAGAAGAGGCACTCCAAATATGTGAGAAAGAGGTGAAAACGAGTGTTGTCTATTCTATACGAGTTCTTCAAAGCGCCCGCTGTCCTAGTGTCACACAAATGCAGACACACACAAGACAGATAAAGATTAAAGAGGAGCTCTCGCAAATACTCAATAGCTACATCCTTTTCCTAACACATATCACAATATTCACATTATTTTAAAAGCAGAACAAGAACACAACCCTCTGGTGCTCTTCGCATGTTGGTCAAAAATGACCTAAATGTATTTTTTTATTTCAATTAAATTAATTTACTATATTTTAGTTCAAAAATATTTTATATGTTTAGGGGATTTTATGGTGCTAAATTATATTTATGCTGTATTTATAATCCATTTATTCACTTTTTGAGCATAGACCTGAAAGAGCATAGACCTGACCTGTCGTAAATCTTGAATGCTTTAGTTTAGAGCACAGACTTAAGTTTGATCTCTTTTCAAAGACGACACTTGGCAGATTATTGCTGTGAAGTGAAAAAAGATTTAAAAAAGTGAACTTAAAAAAAGTAACAGATTTTTACGTTTATGGATATGAAAAATGAAAGCCATAAATCTAAACAAGTTGTGTTCAAATTTGAGCCTGATATCTCAAAAAAATTTGTAAGGTTTGGCCGCAGTACCAAAAGTTTCCACTAGATGAAATTCATCTCCCATTCATTTCCAATACGTCATTTTTGCCCCCGAGAAGCACAAGTGTGAGTATTTTTGTGTTCACATAGCAAGTGCCATAACCTTTACCAAGTTTCGTACCATTCCGATGAAAAAAATAAAAAAATAAAAAAATAAAAAAATTCGGTCAAAAATGGCAGAAGAGCACCAGACGCCAAAAGAAGTGGGTTAGGTTATAAATGATAAAACAATAGATATATACTGGTAATAAATGAGAGGTGAAAGTATTTTCATGTATGCGCTCGACTTCACAGATCCACTAGAAATCACCTTGAGACCTGTTGGATAAAAGTAATTACAAAAATGGCTATATATTCCACTTCCTTAAGCTTTCTCTGGCTTTCAACTTTCATGTTTTGGGTTTAATATTTCAATTTCATCTGCACAGAGCAGTCGCAGCTTGAATATTAACAATAATAAAACTGCGCTGAAATTAAAAAGACAATCCCTTCTCTTCAAGAGGGAGACAATGGCCTTTATTATTTAGATAGATGCTACACCGCTGCACAACACAAAGGATTCCCATCATTGCAGATAAATGGATAAAGTTAGATAGCAGTATTGAGCTGTACAACTATTGTGATAATCCATATTACCTTTTCAGTCTTCAGCACAGTCTATCAGGGAGAGACGGTGATAATTACATCTTAGCAACCGTCTGTTCTGATAAAAAAGGCACACAGTGGCACTGGAACGTCGCTCTATTGAGAGACACTGCACTGCCTAATTTCCCACCCAGAGCAGAGAAATTACATAAAGGGAGAGGGCTGTAATCCACCACATCCGGGAAGAAGCAAACTTAAACCACACCTGTTTGTGCCAGGCCCAAATGCAACAGATGAATTTTTATGCACAATGATGCTCCCTGTCACTATCTGTTTGCATTCGTTATGCTTTTCTGCAATGCCCTGATTGACATAAGGATTTGTGAAGAGGCAAATTTCCAGGAATTTTTCTGTTCCAAAATCTAGCAAGCTGCATAGAGCAACATTATACGACATCGCAAGCGTGCTCTCGGCATGAAGGCCGTTTCAAAAGATAGGTAACAAAGTTTTTATTTTACCCAAAAATAAAAATTCTGTCATTCCGTCTCATCTACTACTCCAAAATACAGAAGATAGAAAGTCATAGGTTTGGAAGAACATGAAGGTGAGTTAATAATTACAGAATTTTCATTTTTGGGAGGAGTATTCCTTTAATTATGCTGGCTCATAATATACATATTCACCAAAATCTAAAGCAGCACTGAATGTACCCTTTGAAGAGACCCAGAATGCACTGTGAAAAGTAAAAAAAGCAAAGAAAAAAAAAGCAGATAATGTGAGAAAAATGCTGATTAATAATATTATTAATTCAATATAATAAAAAATTAATTCATGTTTACATGTAAAAATTTACAATAGTAGAAAATAAGACAAAAATATATTTTATTTATTTTTAATAAAGAATTTTGTTAGCTTTAACTGGCAATGGCAGGTGAAACAAGAAAATTTACTGGTAAATAATTATTTGATAATTATTCAATAACTAATTACAATTAATAAATAAATTAAATGTATAAATGCATCTATAGAATTATGTACAACATTTGGTTACACTTTATTTTAAGGTGTCATTGTTACAGTGTAATTATACATTTAAGTATTGAGTAATATTAAGCAACTACATGTACTTACTAAGGTTAGGGTAGGATTAGGATTTGGTTGAGGGTTAGTTGTATGTAATTATGCATATTTTACTGTTATTACTATGGTAAGTACATGTAACATGTTTAACAAGGAGACTGTAAAATAAAGTGTTACCCAACGTTTAATTTATTTAATCCTAGTATGTTTTTTGTTGGCTCAATTCAGTACAGAAAAAAAAAAAACACATTTAAAAAAAGATTCAGTCTTTAATTTCGATTCAAGCCATGTATTAATTAAAGCAAGTTACCAGACTAATGATAAGTTACTTATGGTATTTAATCACCAAATCCTATTTTGCATTTGGCGTGTGTTAACTTTGAACTGAACTACGTAGCATGAGAGGTAACCAAGGCCTTCCGCCGACATGCTAAGAAATTTCGCTTTATATAAGCGCAACTGCTGTAATTTGACCTACATCACATTTCCCTGTCGCACCATTTTGGGGGCCAGTGGACGTTCCAATGAGACAAAAAGCTCAATAGGCTTTGAAGTTTCAGGACTTATGAAAGGCAAGAGACCACAGTCTCAAAAGATGTGGCGGCCCGGAGGCCCCGGTTAAAAAGAAAAACAATTACTTTGAGCGCGAGGGGAACGCAATGCTCCTGTCTTGGCTTCCTGCGGCCTAAGTGGCGGCCGGGTGTTGAGGGGGGTCGAGGGGGCGATTTGAGGAGGTGGCGGATTTGATGGATGGGCGAGAGGGAAAGTCTATTCACATGGAGATGTTACATCATAAATATTTACACAGGGCTGCCGTTTCCATGTAGCCTCTTCTTGTTTTGACACACTGGAAAAAAATTCAAAGGCCAAAAAAATTGAGAGGAAAATGAGAAAAAGTAAATAGGGGACGGCATACAAAAGAGGTGATGGCTTTTTTGTTATCATAGTTTGGACTGATATACCAAAGGAACAAAAGTAAGTGTGACAATTTAACTTGCCAACTCAGCAGAAACATGCTCTCTTTAGACATATAAAAGAGGTTTTAATATATCAATGTCTGTAATTACTTAAATAAGAGAGAATGGTCTCCGCAATCTGTCTTTGCGCTACATTTGACCCAAGTGATCTCTGAAAACAGCCCAGTTCGGCTTCTAGCGAGAGGGAGCCTGCTTTTTGTTGTCTTAAAAACAGCTCATCCAATTCTTCACAGCAAGCGCAATTAAAAGCCTTCCAACTCCCTGCAGAAGGCCTGAACCAACAAAAACAAATTTGGCAGTTTAATTTTCTTCCCACTGTTTGAGAGGGAATCCATTCTGGGAGGCTTCTGCGCTGCAACCGCCTGGTCTCTGGGAGCTTTTCGGGAAGGGAAAAGGCATGCAAGGCCCCATGTTGGAGCCAGTTTGGCTGATTAGCCGAATTAAATATATCAAAACCCAATTAAGCTAACTATACTCCAGCCATTCAGTTTGCAATGAGGAGAGAATTGGGTCATGATGCTGGGGCTGCCTGGCTTGGCACACTGTCCTAGGTCTGAATGCGAAGAGGGACTCCTAAAGCATCTGGCTTATTAGGCCGAGACGCAGAAAAACATTGCTTTAACTTAAGCAGGCCTGGGTATGACAGTATATACCATGCAAAGAAAGTAATGCGTCAATCGATAGAGATTTTCATTGACTGTTTAAATCTACGGCGCAAAATGTTTCCAGTGCAGGCAGCTAGTTGATTATAACAAGAATTTAATGTTGACTTACTAGTATAACTAGTATATCGCTTCAAACATGGCTCTTCCAGTCATTTTTGTAATGTATTACTGTTTAAAGTATTTTATTGTAACTGTTACATATATGAACCTCTTTTTTAACTGAAGATTTAAAAAAATGTATTTGTATAACCAATATAACTAAAAATAATTGTATAACTTGGTTTGCGTCCATCAACAACTTAAAAAAAAATCTAATTATGGTTATGTCATATAAAACACTTTGTGGTTTAATTTAAATTTCTTTAAATTTCTTTAATTAATTAATTAATTTTCATTTATTACATTTCTAAAATATTTCAAAAAAAAAAACATAAATTGTTAAATAATATAAATTGTTAAATAATAAAAATTACAATATACACCTTTACTGTGTTTCTTACCGCCCACCCCTACCCGACAGCAAAGCCAAAACACTGTTATCTAAGGAGAAAAATGAGATTTAAAAAAGGCTCTGAAGAACAAAGATGTCTGAATCGTAGAGCATCTCATCCACATATCGCCTGACACAAAGAGCATGATCTGTGTTGTTCTCTCTCCATTCCCTGCCCAGCCATGCATGACTGCCGGTGGCTGCAGAGACATTGTTTAGACATAGTTTGCCCGTGATTTATGCTGCAAGTGTGTATTTCGCCCTGCACTGAAAGACACTGGCAGGACAAAGGGGTGTTGGTTTCTCTGAGCCGTGTATCATGGTCAGGCCAGAACCCCCTGGACATGACGATGACCCCGAGACTGACACAAGACAACGCACAACATCACTCCTCTCCGCTGAGATTGCTGCTGACTCAGGAGCCACGGGCAAAGCCATGGAAAACAGTGTCATTCATCCAGGGGAGCAAATTCTTATGCTCTTAACTTTGTCCGTAAACTTCCATGAGCTGTATTAATCATGCGTGGCATCTTATGTTTATTGAGATGGCAGCTGTCAAGCAGTAAATATGATGATAATGGAAAACTGCATGCTAAGCTGCATTCACATTTAACAAACACTGCAAATTTGGAGTAAGTTAGTTAGATAAAGTACAGCATCGCCTTGAAACCCAAAGAAGAAAAATAAACATTTTGCCATCATCTAATCACTAGCTGTATGACTTCCTTTATTCTGTCAAATAAAACAGGAGCCGTGTAGAGGAATGCACTGGCTGTGGATGTGAATGGGGAGCTTTCAAGTTTCCAAAGGATGCAAAGTACAATATAAATATAGTTGAATTAGCATATTAGTCAATATTACTCATACACTACATTTATTATTATTATTATTAGTGATAATCTTTCTTTCCAGTGAACTTATAACCTCTGAAACTGGATCACTGAAACATCAGAAAGGACAAAAATAAGTTAAGTATAATAATAGTGGTCCATAGAACTGTCGATACTGTAATAGTATCTGAAACGGTTCCAACTCCTTTTCAGCAGTAACGTTTATGTGACAGAATGTATAAAATGTTTTAATTTTTGGATAAAATATCCCTTTTAACCAGTAGAAAAAGAAAAAAAACCTGCTCCTATAAATCTTAGAATAAATATAAACATGGCAATCATCTGTGTATGTTTTGAGGTGTATGTTTTTTCGTGTTAACAAAAAAATGGCGTGTTTTTTGTTAACACGATTAAACATGAACCTTCATGCATGCTTCCCTTACCTCTCTCTCGCTCTCTCTCTCTCTCTCTCTCTCTCTCTCTGATGGAAAAAGTCACTCCCCTCACAGGCTTACTTCATCTGCAAGACAGAGAGAAAAAACACTTTAGATTAAACAGAATCCAAACATCTATTTATCAGGCATTACATAAAACACTCCATTAATACCCCCATATCCACACTGAGCGTATATTGGCGTATATGCGTATAATGAGTTGTCTAAATGTGAAGATATGTTGTCCCCCTTAGCATTCCGGGTGTAGAAACTCAGTGCTGACTGAACAAAGGGCTCTCAAACGGCCCCCGTCGTGACCCTTTGCGTACACACAGAATGCTACTGTATGGTGTCGCAGTTGGTGGGGACTGACAGGTGACAGAAACCCACTAGAAACCCCCATTACATTACTCATCTCAGCCCAGGAGAGCAGGTGTGCCATCAGTTAGCCAGTTTTTCGCAAATATTCGAACGCTGCTTGCTGATGATAATTTACTTAGAATCAGTAATCCTAAAATCTGATTGAGGGAGGATTTTATTAGCCACTATGACCTTGGCCGGCGTGCATTAACCAAGGCCAGCACAACACTCATATTACAGTGGGCAGTAAAGCCAAGCCAACTGTGACCACTTTCTTCTGATTCCTCTGTAAGCAAACATCCATGATGAGATGTCTGGTGATATATGTGGTTTGAACAGCAGAGCCTAACTGAGCATGGATGAGAAAGAGATAAGCATTGTTTAACGCCATGAGATGAGCACACAGCAGAGTAATTCTTAGTTATTCCAACTTCAGACAATGAAGTGTAATGAATTTGAACTGTGTAACATAACTGTATCACTTTAATGTTTGTTTAAACGTGATGTGTCATTTTTGTGCCACCAATTGGAACTGTTAAATTAGCTTTAATTAAATAATTAGGTTATTGTTTCAAACAGGCTTCCGAAACACTTTCCCTGTCTGCCATTGGTCAAACATACTGATAGCTCTGCCTCAAACTCATGTGATTGGTTGAACCAGTGTTGCCATGTTGGCTGGTTGGGATGCTCAAACAAACAAAGCAATGTTTTTATAGCTTGTGTAAACTTGTTGTTATTGTTGCAGAAATCAACCTATTTATAGTTGTCTCTGCATATTACAAAAGGGTACGATAAAGTATTTTAATATTGAAACAAGCCTAATCTGTTAATCTGGCATTTTTTCATGTGAAACATCAATTTAATACAGTATATTGAGCTTTTTCGTCACAGAGATACTACGTGTTTTTGTCCATCTGTATGCTAGTGTACTCCAAAAAATTGACAAAATTAACCTTTACCAAATATACAAAATTAAAATTTACAGTCTTTCTCTTCCGAGAAAACAGACCCAAAATAGAACCCAATCCTGCACCTAACAGATTAACGTCCAATCAAATGCTTTTTAATAAGAAAACTCCGCCCCCGAATACCATCTGCAACCAACTAACAAGTAGCATATCGTGGTTTGTTGTTGAGTGACGTAACTAAAGCTTATTGGAATGACATTGATAAGGCCCGCCCAAACTTCCTGTTTCAATATGGATATGTTAACGTGCAATCAAGCAATGTCATGGGGTCTTTAAGCCCAACCAACAGTTCAGCTATCATGGGACGAAAAAGTTAATATACACACACATAGAAAAACAAACACCCAAATTAGAGACTGTGGCAACTGGTAAAGTTTTCTAACCTTGAGAGCATGAGCAACCGAAAAAGTAATAATAATTCTAACCTGATCTTCCTACTTATTTTATATCTCCCCTCAGCAACCTAACTTCTACTCGGCAACAGTGCAGTTATTAATTCATGAAGCACTAATTAGTTCTTTGTTTAATTTTGTGTTAAACAGACTGACCGGAATGATAACGACTCGCGCTGTAGCGCTCTGGTCCCACGCCGCCCCTGTTTGCTACAACAAGGGAGCATCGTGCGACTAGCATGATGAACCCAATTCCCTTCTAAGTTGCACTTCATTAAGTCAAAATGTGACAAGGAGCTTAGAGGAGGAACTGGCAGATCTGATCGTACATAACAATGCAGGCCCGTAAGTTTGGGATGAGGGGGAGCCGTGCATTCCAGCATCCATGTTGCTAATTTTCTATTTTTAACCCGTAGGGGCTGTCTTTCATTTTCCTTTAATTGTTTTTGTTGGGAGCTGCAGTGTCCTCTCTTTAAATTGCCGCTCCTATCAACTCCCCAGATCAAACCCCTGTGCAACATCTCCGCCGCAGAGTAAACAACAGGCTTGCCCTTTTGCATGAAGTGGCGCGGGCGGAATGTGCCGGTAAATAGGTGACTTTAATAACACGTTTAAAACGGCGCACACGCCAGCTCACGTCATACGTACGCCAATGACAGGGTGTACGTTATAATAGACAGAAAAGAAAACTTTCCATTTCTCTCAAGAAACCTTCTGAGAAGGAAACAGAACAAAAGCCGGCCTGAAAAGGCAAGGAATGTGACTGTTTTTCAACCTCCCCATATTTCACATTTTTCACCAATGCGATGAGAGCACAAACATAATAGAAAGGCTAATCAAGTGCATGTTTGAGATTTATGATGATCTGTTGATATGCTTGCCAAGTTTTGTTTTTCTTTCTCACACACGAAAAGTGTGGTATTCCTCATTCTTGCAAATATAAGAGACACACCTATATCCCATTAGGGTGCAGTTATGTAATATTTGATATAATACACGTTTGATCCTATCATTCTCTCCAATTCCGCACACAAATACTGGACACTTTTCACTATTTAACTAAATAAGTTCATTTATATAAAAAAAATTCTCAACTTGTCGGCAATTTTAAATGTTTTTTTTCCACAGAGCTTATTACAGTGCATTCTGAGATTGCCTTTTCTACAAATGATACATGATGCTGCCTTAATATTTGGCTAAAACAAGGCACCATAATTAAGTTACCTACCCTTTGCAACCTCTCACAATGCCGCCTCCGTAGGCAGCTCGCTAGGTTTTGAAACAGAGCATAGATGAGATATTTACCCTCTCAAGGGTCTCCCCATTGGTTAAAGATACGATAAAAAAAAAAACAGACTTGTAATTACACTGTATAATAGGCAAGATTGGCATTTTCAAAATCATTTTCATGTGGATGGAAATGACATTGCTCTGACTATTCTGTATTCACTGGTGCAGATAAATAAACAAGGCATGAAGAAAGAGAGAGAGCGAGCAAGGGAGAGAGAGAGGGGAAAAAAACATGAAGAAAGAACGCAGAGTACAATGGCAAGCAGGTCAGTAATTAGAAAGTCTGTTTGCACAGTAATAATTTTAATATATTCATCAGGAAACAGGGCATGCTTCGCATGATAAAACGCCATCAAGGAAGATATCCCAGCACCCCCTTAACCTTTACTGAAGACTGACAGCAGATTGCCGAGGATCTCAAAGACAAACTAGCTCGACACATTCGACTAGGCATCGTTCGGCGGGGAAATTATGCAGCGGACAGTTGACATGAAAACATGACATTTAGATGCTACCTTTCGGTCGTCGTCACAGTTATCCGCAGTGGGTTAGTCTTATTAGTTAAGTAACTCAATCAAGAGAGCAGTGTACTTTTTAACAAACCCGCACAAGAGGCGTGACACCTGTTAAACCAACAGAAAGAGATGAGCGCCGCACTTCTCTCAGGGCTAGAAACACAAAAACCGTCATGTACATGACATGAAGAGCTGAAGGGAAGCAGTAACCTTGTTTGTTATTTGCCTGGTGATGATTCTATGGAAATTATTGCAAATTGTTTTAAAGTAGCCCTGACATGAACACACAAAAAAACTTGACCTTATTAAGTCATTTCACAAACAGAAAAGCTTTGAAAGGTGAAAGCAGTCTGGCAATAAGAGCGTGCTCAGGTCAAATCAGGCACGAAATATACTTCCAAGCACAAACCAGGAGAGCAAGTTCTATTTATGTGCTTCTCACACCTTAAAGAAAACATTCATTAAAGATTTTTTTTTTCTTCCATAGAACTTGATTTTCTTTAAACCCCCAGAGCCTGTGTGCATGACAAAACTCTTACATGACAGCTTCCTATCCTGAAAGCGAAGTTAGCTGCTCCCAGCAAATCCACAGAGGACCTGTAGGTTTAATAATTAAAAACAGGAACAGACACATTCAAAGTAGCATACAAAACAGCTTGAGATAACAATCCTGTGTCCTCTTAGTTAGGATTTACGGCCGATCCATTGTTTCCATTTCCTGGCTGTGTTTGTAACTTATAAAATTAGAAACTCGGTAACCCTTTCTGGTGGACGCAGGCTCGGCCCAAATAAAAGCTAATCGCTAATTACATGATTCAGATGACATACTTTGGGAGCCATTAAAGCGAGCAGCCTTTCCTCCCTGGCTCAGACCTTTTCATTCTTTACGTACTCCCCTCTGAGTCTCTATTCAACGGCTGTGGCACAATGAAAAATCGAACATTTACTTAATAGCGCTGCTTATGCGGAGCTGACAGAGGCGAGAAGGCCCCCCTTTTTGCTGTCACTCCTCGGTGCTATTCTCCACTGCCTGCTGGAGAGGAGGACACTGGGCCGAGGGGCAGCTACCTCTGCACCCCACCCTGCCCTCCTGCCCTAATTTTTGTCGTCCATCTCTTTGAAATCCGGCGCTCACGTGGGAGCAAAGAATGGTGAGCGATGTGCAACAAGTGCCGGCACCATGGAAACCACTATTTTCCCCGCAAAATATTCCTTTCTGGGCCTTTTGAGGAGCTGTCACTGAGCAAAGCGAGCATCACACGACCCCGGGCCCGGCCGTGACAAAGCCTATTTTCTGCCTCGTACTTGATTGATTAAAGAACTTTTTAGCAAAACCATGTAACGAGACAAAAAAGTGACACATGGAAGAAAGGGCCGGGGGTGAGCTTCTATCACACTGTTTCCCCGGTAATATGAAAAAAAGAGAAGGGGGTCGGGAGGGGGAATCGAGGTCAGCGAGAGCATGAAAACCGACCACAATTGCGATTAAGACGATCAGGAGATCCCAAAGACGTTTGGGAAGTGAGCTCATCTCGTAGCTGACATGAAATCATAACTGACCCCGTTTATTTTCTAAAAACATGCTCCAGGACTTTATTGTTCATCATTTATAACATTACATTATTTTCAGAAAAAAAGACTCTGGGAGTTTGGTCAAAATAAATAAATAAATAAATAAATGAATAAATAAATAAATAAATACTTTTTATATTAAATAATTTAAGCAGACATTGCAGCCCAGTCAAATAGCGTCAAATACTGCAGAGAAAGATGTTTTTCGAAGCAGATGGTGAAGTTCATGCATATACCAGCAGGGGCTGACGAACTCAAATCCCTCGCCCTCCAACCACACGCAATTAATAGATAAAATAGTTTCACTAGGAAATACGTGAGTGGGAAAAGGGGTTCCGAACTGCATTTCATGTTGACTTTAATACGCTCCTTAATCTCACCGAGAGCAATTTGTTATACTTACGCCCTGAGAGTTCATACATCATCCCGTTACTGAACTTTTTTCATTTCCATCGAGGACCTCGTTGGCACATTTGATTAGCCATGTTACCATAACTACCCACCTTCACTCTGATTCATAATCTCTGCGTTACCGCTATCAATGCCAGCACATAATCCCCACTAATTCCCAGTGTTGGTCAGAGAAATGCTTTTTGCATTAACTTTCATCTACACATCTGTATAACCTGCTTGTTTGAGGCGAGAAAAGCGAGAGATCAATATGCTACATGGAGAACATTTCATGTATCTTGTTGGCCTAAGTGACAGGCCATTTAATATGAAGTGAGGCGGATCCAGCAGCCCAGGTCTGAGTCGGGCTGCAACATTTATTCATCTCCAGAAACAAGTCAATACAACCAGTTCATCAGCACCCAATGGCTTTCATCCACTCACACATTTATTTTGTGGATCATTACGATATGAAAAACAACAAAAGGTGGGGGGAAAAATTAAAAATGTTTACCTTGAAAACATATTGGATTGTAAATGGTCTTTATTAGCTGGTATGGAACAGATTTGCACATGTAATGTTTCATCCGAGCTGCCTTTATTCGGATGAAAAAGGGGATATTTACCAAGCGTGTGGGAGGGGGTATGCTTTGGCATCATGAGTCTTGGCAGGAGAAAATTAGTATTCCAGATCTGGCCAATCTGGGCTCAAAAAAGAGCCTTAGCAAATCCCCACGGTGGAGGTGTCAGGCGCAAAATGACAAAAATCTGCTCCTTGACAGGGAGTCATTTATATTTTAGCTCCGTTCCATTATCTTAACGAATCCATCATCAGCCAATGCAATATTAACAGCAGAAAATCAACTCATTAGATCCAGGGGGATTTAATCAAGATTGCAATCATGTATGCGGTTCCTGGAGAGTTTGATTTTTTTTTTTTTCTTTTTGGTCCTTTCCACATAATTGGCGCATCTCAGATCTTAATAAATTATTCTCTGTCTCAGACTGATGCCATTTTTTCACTCCCTCTCACGCCAGGCTCACTCCGACTCTGACTATAATATTTACAATAAACATTATTATGTCATGGGCACACTGTTTAAATGGCCTTTAGCGAACTCTGAGAGGTAATTGGCTTTTCCATTTCTCTCTCGTTTTCTTCTTAATTGCCAGATGATATTGCTAACTGTCTCACAAGGAAAGAGGATAAGCGTTTTGGTGGGGCTGTGCTCTTTTGCCTTTGAAAGTCTTCTGCTTAAGATAGTGAGCAACTCTTTGAATTGTTAATAAATACAAACATCAGAATGTCAGGTCACAGTTTAAAGCACCAGAACAGCGTTTTTCAGTGGGTTAAAGGTGGACTGAGTAGGCTACTTCGTATTTTTATCTGTTTTGATGGCTGATTCAACAGGACCTCTTGGACTTGATACTGACAACAATCGGATCCATTTTAGAAATACCCTATTCATACATGTATTTGTCACCCATAAAATAATTCATCCAACAAATATGTCAGATAATAGAAAGGTTATCGAGATAAAGTAAGAAGTATCAAAGTCTCACTCTGAATCTTGGCAATGTCCCTGGGAAGCTGTTTTCTAGGCATGACCGTACAAAACCTATTTACAAGAACATATCAAATCAACAATGACATGCATTTCTCTTCTTTAGCTTAAATCATATTAAAAAGTGCATTTTTTTCAAGCTAATGCATGTGCACAGTCATGAGTAAATGTTATTAGCTAATAGCTCAATCCAAAAGGCAATTGGTTCTTTTAACTACTGTTTAAGTCATTGCGATGTCTCTCATATAAGTTAAAAAACATACAACTGTAAGTTTAAAGAAAACGATATGTGATAAAAAACCACAAATGCAAACTGTGAGATTCAAAGTTGCAATTAAAGAGTCTCAATTATGACATATAAAGTCATAGTCACAATTACAATATACGAAACTAAAAGCTATGTGTGTCTGTGTATAAAGTACAATTCACCTCCATGATTATATGAGACAGGACACCATACAATAATATATTATTTGAACTACCATTTCAAATAATAAATGATCAAAACAAACAGTATAGTCAAACTCAAGTTAAAAAGGAGTCCTGTAACGTGCCCCGGCCTGGCCTGTTGCCACGGCTACACATAGCCAACAGACACAAATATGGAAGCGTTCACATAAAAACAGTCAGAGGAAGGAAAGGAAATACATGGATCATTCAACAAGAATATCAAACAAAGTTCATCCAGAACACTTCACCAAAACCTCCATTCTACACATGGTACATATTCATAATTAATTTATACAGTCAAAAATCGTCTATTCCCCACAATCCTCTCTACACTCCCCGCCAGCAGCGCTCTCCAGTCTGGATTAACACATAACATGTCCTACAAGATCCAAAAGTATAAAAACTGGGGAAGAGCCTTTTAATCTGCCTATGGAACAAAGCCTTTTTGTACAAGCCTTACCCTGACCTTGTCACTAGCAGTTAAACTCACTGTCTATTCTGCAATATAAAGCCCTGGTGATCTCACTGTGTCTCTCTCCACGCCCCCTGCCTGTAGAGAGCAGCACAGAAAGCCTGGCTAATCCCTGTGTCACTCCGAGATGGTCAGCGCTAAATCCTTCTCCTCAGTAAACCAATCTCTGTGTTTTTTATCTAGATTTATTAGATTATAAGCCCTTCCTGGCTCTGCCTGAGTCAGTGCGACACATACTAATCCTAATCGGAATAGACAAGTATTAGCCCAGTTCAAGGGGAGCTAAACTGTGACGGCGCTCAGATCGCTATGACAAGAGCCAATAACACCTCAAGTCCTTGCATCTTTTTTACACATCTATTTTTAATCAAAGCATATAAATCAAAAATACTGTACATTTTTAATTGATAAATAATAAAAAATAAAGACATTATGCTACTTAATGTGTTTATTCTCTCTATCTGGCTCCATAATCATATCAGATGTGCGTCTTGTTAATCAATTAGATAATGCATCAATGCTGCTGACTGTTATTTGTTTATAAGGCCTTATGCGTTTAAATAAATTTCCAAAAATCCCAGGCTCCAATAAGCAGAGTTGCCCTATAACGTAATCAGGGTTAAATGCCTCCCTGCTGGCCAGAGTTAAAAATAAAGTCTAATTCTAAGATACTTTTTCAGGCTGTTTAGTTGTTTGCATGTCTGCACATACAGCAAGATGCAGAAAAGACTCGAAATAGAGGAAAATGCCAGTTTCACTTATCTAAATTGAGCCTTTTAGGGTGCATATAATCTCATCTTGCCAAATATTGTGATAAACTAAGCAAATATTTTCAGAGCCTGCATTAGTTAATATGAGCTGGCAGTGAGTAAGCTGGCATCATATGACTTATGGTCCATATGACTAATGAGGACAGGACTGACTCTGGATCCAGAGGTGTCTCTCTCTGCAGATGTTGCTGCCAGTGATATCAGGGCCAAAAGTGTGGGTGCCACTCCAGGATATCCTGAAATACTACTGAAATCAATTAAAATCTCATGTGTAGTTACACTACTGTTTGGCACTACTGAAGTCAATCACAGTCTCTTTCTTTAAAAAAAAAATATTTTAAAAGGTGTTCCGGGGCTTAAACTAAAACATAAAAGACTAAAATATAATACTAAAAGGTAAAAGTCACATGATTTGGAAGTCCAGTCTTGTAAAAGAAATTTCTATAAAAATTTATTGATAAAAAAAATATATACAGTATACTTCTTATATAGTGACTTACTGGCTCATGCAAACCAGCTAAACTTCGACCCTTTGCTACATACTGCATAAACAGTAAGAGTAATATAATATTCTAAAAATAGAGTTCCCAGTGCCCCTGTCTGAGAGCGTTTGTCTGTGAGTGAACGTAAGAGAAAGAAAAGATACATATGAATTGTGCACTTCAGCACATGGAAGCAAATCTGTGTGCGAGAACAACAGCAAACAGCATCCAACACACACGGCAGCCTGACCGCGTGTAGCCGCTGGCTGACAGGAAGAGGTGAGGGAGATCTGACAGCAGTGTCTGCTCCCTGTACATGTTAGCTTGACCCTGAAAGCGAGATCCTACTCTTGGGTCTTCCCCTCCAGGCAGGAAAGGGACCCTACATATCACTTCCTATTCCCCATCACTGCTTAAACCAGTTCAGATCATCCTTGCTAAAAAAAAGCCTAAAAAACAAACAAACAGTGAAGCAAAGTTAAAAGGCTCAGGAAAGAATGAGGCGGGAACCGGAAAAACTTAAAACTTTACGTTCAACGTAAAACGTAACATAAAGAACAAAGCAAAAGTAAAGCAGCAGCCCCTCACGGACGACTGCCGCAAAACAACAACAATAAGTCCAGGCCTGGTGCTCTGTTGTCCTTTTACCCTTCCGGAGCTCCTCCGTGGAACTCGAGACCGGTGCGGCTCCGTTCCCACGGCTCTGAATGCAACAAACAGCTTAAACCAGCCAAATCTGGTTTGCTGATATCCCAGCTTTGTCAGGTGGATCTAGTTTGCTGGTTTTAGAAAAGTTTTGAGGGTATGCCATTTGGAACATCAGCTAGACCAACTCAGACCAGAAAATCACCTTAGATGTGCACCTGTAAACCCCATGTTCATCTCCCAGTGTATTTTTGGTTATGTTCACACAGTCAGTGTTTGGGATTGACAACTGTATTTACTAACAGGTGTGACCCAAAAATGGTCCTGTTCATACAACAGAAAGAATAACAAAGTCAAACTCCTTTTCTAAGTAAACTAAACTATAACCAAAGTAAATATCAAAGATATTTCAATAACACTGTGAAGTGACACAACCTTATTTAATGAACTACCATCAAATGGATCCATCCATCAAAACTGATGAACTATTGACGTTACTATTTATTTATTTAATTTTTAGAATTGTTTCAATATAGTTACTGACACTGATGAAGGCAAAGAGCCGAAATGTTTGTATATTCTTCACTCCTGTTTGTAACAAATAAAGTATTCTTAGAGGGCAGACCTCTTTTGCAACTATATTTTTTTGCAACAATAGCCTACTATATTTTCAATGTAGTTATGGCCATTTGATGGATTGCATTTATGCAAGCATTAAAATTATTGAGAAAAGTCATTAAAAAGTCTGGATAAATACAATTATTAATTCTTGAAATCATCTCATCCTTTGTCGACAATTTTTTTTTTCTTCCCCCCAAATATTTATTCCTTGAAAGTACTAAATGAATTGTCAATGGAAGTGTTAAGAGACCGGAATTGTAAAATTCTTTATAATTCCAATCCCAAATTCTAATTTCAGGAAGTTTTTGAGTTATAGAATCCAGTTGTCACTCTTGTTCATAACTGAACTGAGTGTGAACAGAAGCATATATTAGAACTCCAAACAGTGCACTGTATGTGTGAACAGCCATAAAGAACCAGGACCCCCTTCTGTTTACAATGATTCCTGCTTCACAAACACACAGGCCTTAGGAAGGGTGTCTACTCAACACCTACTGAATGTGCCTGGCATAGACTATTTATTTCCAAAGCACAACCTCGTCAGCTTTGTGAGAAAATCCATGTCTGTCCCGTCTGCACTTTTGTCTCTTATATGTAAGTGGGAGATATTTCAACCGGCTATCGGTTTACCTTATACGTGCTGGTATATACAGGAAAGGTGCCCATGTAGGGTCAGTGGCTCTTCTCCGAACGTCCCTCTGAATCAACACTGCCTGTCTATGGCCATTTGTTTCCCTCTGTACCCTCTCTTTCTCTCTCTCTGGATGGAAAATATTGCATGCTCTTCAGAGAGGAATGTAGTGCTGAGTTGCATGTCTGAGGAGGCTTGATAAAATGCCCACAAGTAACACAACCCTCGGTGGCACTTTGAGAATCAGCAGCGGTTGACGTTGGTGAGAGATTTGGCTGAGCTTACGCATATTTTCAGAGCACAGCCATATCTACTGACAACAAAAATCAATCCGGTAGCAGAAAGCCATCAGTTTAGTTGACCGTGGAAAGGTTGAGCACCAAAACATCAACAAAAAAGCTTTAAACACTTATTGCCTCGCCTTGTCTTTCCAGAGACAGTAAGGGAGAGAAATTCATTAATATACTGCCTACATAGAAAAAAGCTGCATAGGGGATTTCCAAGATGGCCACCGCATACCTCACATTAAAGGGGCTTTTGTTTCTCATAGCCAGATATTTAGTGGTCCTAAATAAACTCTTCAAGTCAAGATTTCAAATTCAAATCAAGAACTGTTTATTTAGGGAGGAAGGGTTAATGGGTTAATTTTTAAGAGTTATAAGGGTTCATTTTTTTTTACAGTTGGGCATGGTCATCTGAAATGGACTATCCCAAAATAGTACAATGGCATGGGTAAAAAAAAAAAAAAAAAAAAAAAAATTTAATTAATTTTATACGACATTTATTTCAAAAATATTTAGTAAAACTTTACTGACCCCATACATATAAACATTAGTGTATCTTGTTCATAGTTAACTTTTTAGTGCCTCAAAATAAAACTTTATTTTTCAAAGATTTAATGCCACTAATCTGGCCAACATCAGCAAAGCAAGTGATTGGATATTCCTCAAAAGTGCTCACTGTGTCAGTCCGGTACACCTGGAAGTCGGATAAAGACAACCAATCAAAATTGGATCAGTGATTTTCAGTGTGCTTTTTGTGTGCAATATGCATCAGAGAGTCAGTGAAGGGATTGTGGGTGGATGGTTTTTCCACTGAAGTGTTCCTCACATAAACAACGACTGAAATCAACATAGTCCGCCAGAATGAAACATTGAGAGGCGACTTCTGAGGAAAATGGGAGCGTTATCATCTCCAGCGAGCGGGTGGGGAGGCAAACAGCTGTTTAAATGTGAGGGAGACAGGAGGAGGTTAAAAGGAGTCAATGGAGGCTAAAAAGACAGCAGGTCTAGCGATGACAAAAAGTGTGGCCAGGGACTGCAGATCAGGACTTCTGGAAACCACATCAAACAGGCCATGGAGAACAGCCAAGATGAACACACACCAACTGTTGCAGAGCGAGAGAGAATCAGGGAGAGAAAAAAATGACGGGAGAAGGAGGAAACGGAGAGGTGGCAGGCAGTAGTTAAGGGAAACACAAACGACCGATGCTTCACTGGTCCAATAAATCTGGCACACCGATCAATCGTTCAGAAGCCATACACTCCAGCCTATCAGAGGCCGGCCACTCGCTCAGATGAGCACCTGACTAATACCCGCTACAATGTCACTTCTATATTTGTATCCCACTAATCTGCTCCCCGGGCTCCAATCTTTTCCACTTTCTTGCAAATTTATCACTAGACTGAAAGGCCGGTGCCAGATCCTAAGTGCCTCACCCCTTTAAATTAAACTGTGGCATTTCAGATAAAGCCCCTAAATTCCTTATCTCAGCGCTCTGAAGAGTCTGTAAAGGCAGAGTGACACTTTTCCTAAAACAGAAGCTGTGACGCACCCAGCGCTCCTGCCTCCCTTTCCACCATTTAGAAGAGCAAATCTTGACAAAAATAGAACAAAATTCAAGTAAGTTGCATTACGAAACAGACAGCTATCTCTCCACAAGTGCGGCCATGAGAGCCCCTGTCTGCGTGCCAGCAAAATACCAAACACACTGAACAAATGACTTTGGGCTCTAAGTTTGCTTTTCTTTTTCAGCCACCAAAAATACAATATATTAAATTACAACCTGCCCGTTCTTTCCCAAAGGAAAAGTGCAGTGCTCAAAGACTGCTCTTTCTTGAGCAACATTGTTTACATTGTTGAGATGTTATCTGAAAGTCTAGAGGAGTTACAACAGGAGATTGCAGCAGGATACAAATCTATGAAATCTGCCTAATAGAAACCACTGAGATATTAAATATATCATTTGTGGTGTTTATTTCATATGGGTTTAAAGGACTTTAAAGCTAAAGTTGAACTTTTCTCTCTCAAACTAAAGTCTTATAAAACAGCTTCTGTTTTCAGTCCATCTCATGTCCAGGCTTTAGCACACAGTGTAACAGCCGTAAGCAGACTCTGTTACTCTGTTCTAGCTACAGGTCCACAGTAACACCAGCGTGTCAATATATTTCTCATTAACTTGCTTTCTGCTGGAGATGCATTACCTAATATGGGACCCAAAGCATTTTAAGATCTTTTGACTATGTGTGATAATGTGCTCTCTTTGACTCTGTCTTTTTTCCCCTTTCTTTCTGCCCTCCCACAGATCCCAGTATATTTTCCTGCAACAAAGCAGCACATAGTGTTAAAATGCTGATATTGAACCCAGTAATGGAAGTAACTTTATTGTTTTAAGGATGTTTAGATATATCTAATGGAAATAATTTTTTTGGCAGTGTAAAATGTATCTCGCAGAGGACAAATTCTTTAATGCTTTTTTAAATCAATTTATTTCAATGTCAAAAGGTTTACTAGGGTTTTATTTATCAAGGGTGGATTTTTTATGCTCTTTCTTTAGTTTCTAATCTCATTTTGATATGATGTGACTTCCTTCACCCACCCAGTCCATTGTTTTTTTCCCCCTTTTTCATGAATGAGGTCAAAACTGACTGTTCCTTTTTAGAAGGTCAAAAAACATAATAGGCGAAAAGCACTCTGGACCAAAGGTAGTCCCATGCAGCACTAACCAGAGAAACAAATTAACCCCTTAGACAGGTCCGAGCACTTGACACGCTACAAATCCCCACGCTTTGAAGAACTGCATGGCCGCACGTTCTTCTAGCGCTGTCTGTGTTTAGCTTCAGCCTCTGGTGTTTATTTATCAGTACTGTTATCTATGCTAGAGGACTGCCTGATTATTTAGACAAGTCGCTAGAGTATTTTCAGGGCCAGAGGAGTGAGATCTCTAGTGCACAGCTCTAAGCAGGCAGTTTGCTTAATGCTTGACCTTTCACCTCTCGGGGGTAATAATACCTCTATATCTTCCCTCACACACACACACATATGGCTGCAAAGCATGAACAACTATGCAGGTGACTTCTGACAAGGATTACTTGTTATTATATACAGACATGTTCACATGTGGTGACTGACTATGGAGAGAGATCTCAGCTAGGCCAAAAGTATACATATATACACTACAATTAATGTTTGAACAAAGTCTCTTATGCTCACCAAAGCTGCATTTATTTGATCAAAAAACAGTAAATATTAAACAGCAATATTGTGAAATAGTATTACAATTTGAAAATGTAATTTATTCCTAAGGTGGCGAAACTGAATTTTCAGCAGCCATTTCTTCAGTCTTCAATGTCACATGATCATTCTAATAGGCTGATTTGGTGCTCAAGAAACATTTCTTATTATTATTAATGTTGAAAAAAGTTATGCAGCTTAATATTTTGGCGGAAACTGTGATACATTTATTAGTGTTCTTTGCCGAACAGAAATGTTGCATTTATTTGAAATAAAAAATGTAATGTCACTTTTGAGCAATTTTATGTCTAAAGTATTTGAATTTACATTTTAAAGGTGATGTAATTTGTGCCTTCAATGTGATCAAATGGAAAAACAAAAATTTGACTAAATTAAATTAATTGCTTATTTCCCTTTCTATGACTGTCATTGGTCAACTGAACTGATAGCCCCGCCTCCAAATCCACACCATTGGTTTCTATGTGAGAAGCTTGGGATGGTCAATCAAACCTGTAGCCATCTGTCATTAAGTTTAGTCATTTCTGGTTAAACTACTTCAACACTGCAATTAAATTTGGTATTTAAAGTTGAAAAGTTTGACATATTTACAGTGCATTGAGAACAGTAAATACTGAGGCCTAAATAAAACATACAGCACCCATTACCAACCTCTCTATCAATTATTTTCTTCCTCCAAAGGTTAGTTCCGTTCTTTTCCAATCAGAAGAAATGTTCCCTGACCCTTATTGAGAATTTTTGTTTTCCTTTCCATTTTTCCTTGAGATTTTGAAAAGGAAGCCGATAAATGTAGCCCTGTCTCCTGGTTGCAATTTCCTGCTTTTTCCATTTTTTTCCAGTCCCCTCAGATTTCCCCCCTCCTATTTAAATCTCACACCCAGTGCACACTAATAATCCAAACGGCATACAGCAACTGCAAAATGAGCTCTCTTAGCAGAAAAGGTAGAATAAAAATGCTGTTTTCCAGCTGTCCCCTTTAAATCACTCACAGCCACTGCGACCGCCTCAGCAGAGACCTCGCTTTTCTCAAGCACAACAACTGAGATATCCATAAGCAGAATGTGTTTTTTAAACTCTTTTCAGTATGCTCCCCCCTTCCTGCCGGAGCAATGACTTGTGCCGTACATTCCACAGCCGGTGCAAAGCCACCGACAGTACAGAGAGACCCTAACCCCAGCCTGAAACAGAGAGAGCGCGTAAAACAGTCCCAGAATTCATGCGGCAGTGAGTGGGGCATACTCACGTACAGGAAAGACACTCGTGCATTACACCCCTGAAAGACAGGGACAGACGGTGCGCTTGGCAACACAGAGAACTTTATGTAAAGTTAGACGCGTTTGAAGGTTTCAAATATAGCGTCTGCCAAAGCGATTACTTTTAACATTGGCAAGCCACAGCGCAGTTTCTACGAAGCATTCTTTAACACTTCCCTTCTTAATAGCCATGTGCTTTAACGCAAAGTGCAGCCCCGGCCACAGCACAGAGGGGAGCATAAATTATCACTGATATTTAACGTGCTGCCTGGGAGGAGCTGCGCTCGAAACCAGCTGCCAAAATTAGTGGCATTTAGCTGTTTTGGAAATTGTTCACGTGGGGCCTGATGCTGCCTGTGACAATAAAATATATGGGAGGGTGAATCTCACAAGAACCTGTCAGGAACAAGACCAGGCCACATCTTACCTCGAAAAATAAGAAATTAGATTTTGTTGAAGAAAATTAAACACACACACACATATATACACACATATACACATACACAGTACTCAACATCTGAAGTGGATCAAAAAAGTTAATCAAAGTTGTCATAAAACAAGTACGGGTATTGTTCAAAAATGCATGTATAACTTTGATGAAAGGTATTGATACGTATATACAAAAAAGACATCCAGAATTATTATGGTAATTTTGGGGGGGGGGGGGGGGGCATGTGTTTAATTAACATGAAAATATTTTACAACATAATAAGGTTCCTAAAAGTCAACTTCATTTTCTTTATGCAAATTTGTTTTCATTTTTCGCCTTTTGATTTTGTACTGAAATGTAACCTGTCCACGTTCCTGTAAGATTCAACCCTATATGAAAAATGTTTTCTGATCATCATAAACCAGACAAATCAAATGCCTCTGCCTCTCAGGAATCAAATACATCAAATCCTAAGAAGGATATAGGTCTTATAAAAAATGCTTTCTGCGTGCGTGGCTTTAAAACACCTGCGAAATTTATAACATGTATTCAACATTTTTTATCTGGCTAAACTACTTCATTCCTCATTCAAAAGAGCATCACTGTATGTATAAATTAAGTCACAAACCAGTCTTGACACTGCATTTTTTTTTTCACCTCTCAAGATAAACATGGCCGGTTGCTGTGCATAGTAACTCCTCTAGCAACAATATAAACAGTCTAACACAAGAGCAAAAAATGTGCATTTCAGTTCAAGAAAGTTTCTTAATAAGGAAAAAAAAAGTGGATGAAGATGCATCCCAGGCGCTCACAACATGTCTGAACTAAATTTCTCTGTTCACAGACATTCCTCTCCCAGAATCATCAACACAAATTCTCTTTAATCCTTAACTGGCCAAAATGTTCTTCCAGCTAGTCATTCAGCAAACCAAGCAGCACACAGCCACAGGCACAACAGGAGACGGGGTAAGACTTACTCTGCAATAAATCCACCGGCAGGCAGGAGAGCAAGGCTGCTTTCTGAAAGGCCCACAATCAGGCACCAGATAAATTGCATTTTGTGCAAGCTGCATTGTCTCTGCTTCTGTGTTCTGCTAATCTAATGTGTTCAACATGGTCTTGGTCACCTTGACTTTGGTTGCCATAGTGCTCCATACAAACACATCCCCACCCAGAAATGCACCAAATAAGGCCAAGGGAAAAATCTCATAATCAAAGAGGTGAAACGAGAGAGTGGAAAATGCTTCTGAATATACAACACGCATTGCATTAAAGCGAGTATTAAAGCTGGAAGTGCGCTAAGATGATGATGAAGACTAATTATTCTAGGACAATAAACGTATTAAAGCGGCATCTTTGCGGGGGAATGTTTATGCATTCGTAATCATCATTCATTTTTAATCGGCAAAAGATAAATTTGAGTCGTTTAAGACGGAGGCCCTTTAAGCTGTATCAGGGCCAGCGTTGTTTGTTCTCAATATGACCTTTAAACACTTCGCTGAAACACAGAGGAATCAGCCAACGCGAAGGCGGCCGTCCTGTCTGGCAGCCGACCCCGGCAGATGCGACTTCTGAGGAGTTCAAAAGAATTCTGCATGGGGGCAAGGCTATTTACATAATCCTTCAGATATATTCCCCTGCAACCTAATCAAATTATTCACAAGTCTAGCCCCTAACCATGTAGACCCCGCGATACACAGCCCTTCCATTACCGTCCTCTCTCTTTTCCTTAATCATATCGAACCAAAACCAGTGTCGATTTTCCCTTTAGAATGGAAGGCAGTGGCAGAAAACAAAAGCTTTGCAATGTCGGACACACACAACACTCTTTTCCCTCCAGGTCCATTTCGCTTGCCATCTCAAATTAGTCCTCCATTATATTTGCTTTTCATCTGACACATTTAAAGGGAGAGAATATCGGCTAGGGTTAAAGAAACTATTCTGGCCGATACAAAGAAACAGATAATTTGCCATTCCATTGTGTTATTTTTTTCCTTTCTGCACTGAATCTGCGCATTAACTCATCTAATCGACTTGCATTGCGATAACCTGAAACGCTTGATTGGCTTGATCTATTTTCATTCACCTCTCCTGACGCTAAAAACACGGACTAAACCCTATTTAAACAACAGCGCTGAAAAGGCATATTTAAACCTGCACGCAATATGAAACTAGTCCGAGCGATGTCTCATTTAGGCTTCTACAATGCCTAATTCTGCACGTTGCAATTACATCTTTGTCTCAATAACAATGGGCCATCACCACGGTTACGTCTGGCACCTAAGGGGTTAAGCTGTCAGGCTCCATCAACAAAGTTTACATCATATGTGCGGTCAATTTTCAATGACTTCTTTTCCCACGTCGAAATAAACTATTTTATGTCTCCAAATATGCAGATCATTTTGCTTAATGAAAGATGCTTGACGTCTCCGATCCAATTAATATGCAAATGCAAGCGAGGATTTATTTGTGACATTCTGTATGGGTGAGAGAAAACAAAAAGGGCTCTTAACAGTTACACTAATTGCTGTGACTGATTGTCACATATCATCATTCACTCTGAATCTCCTAAATACCACATTTCAGATAAAATTCGCGCTTGCACTTTGTGAAGATTTATTTACAAAGGGGTCGTATAGATCAGAGCGGCCGGCACTGAGCGGAAAAGAGCTTCGGGATAAACAGTCCTCTCCCTGTTCTGCAACGCTCTCTGTTTCGACCTGAATAGAACACCTTGCTGCAAATTAATGCTGTTTACTACAAGAAAACTAATTCATAATTGCTTGTTTCTTATAGCCAACACAATATACATTGTATGTATGTGTGTTTCCTGTATCTTAATGGTCAATGTACTAATGCAGTTTGGCCTCTACTGGGAAAAAGCTTCAATAAGTGATGTATTTATTACTGTAAAAAAAAAAAAAAAAAAAAAAACATCTCTAATGCAGCTTCACTATTATAAACATTTAATGGACAGTGCAATCGAATCTGCTGTTTGCATCACCCTATAGCTTTAATGTATGAAGCAATACACAATATACAGTGATTGACTTAAGACATAAGATGTGGCCTCCCTACAAAGCCAGCTAAATAAACTAGCTGATCCACTTTTAAAGCAACAGAACCCTATTATTCCACTTGCATTTGACCGAAAACAAAAAAAATGCTAGAGCACCACAGACAAGGAAAGGGTTAATATGGTAATCCAACTGATAATATGTGTGTGCATTCAATGCAAACACCCTCAAGGTTTTTACGTTGAGAGGAAAAAGTAACAAATTAGTTCAGAATGATCAATTTGCAGCTGTTTTAGCCTTGTTTTTTAAGCTAGCCTCAGTCTATAAAACTAACTAGCATGTAATTGGAAGATTGGAAATAATGGTCTTGAAAAAGACACTTTATCAATGGAGCAGCAGCGGCAGAGCTGTCAAGCTTCAGACATCGAATTGCCACTGACAAATGACTTAACGGCACAAGATTGAGTATATAACACAAAAAATGAATCAGATAAGAATGACATAAGATTTTCTTATGAATGAAAACCTCAGTGATATTAACTAAATACAGCAAGATAAACCCTAAAACAGCACTAAAACCACTTCTTGTGCATGAAGGGGTGTGCTGTAAAGATAACATCTTTCAGCTCACTATGTTCTTTCTCCTCTAAAGAGGTTAGAACAGACAAGGCAGCTATTTGAGGATGTAATCACTCGCTCTTCTCCTTGAAGCGGCCCATAATGCTCCGCTGCACACTGCTTAGCAGTTAGCGGCCAGAGCAGATTGTAAACAGATCTCTCATGAATTGCAGGTTTAGCAGTTTTGCGCATCTCCAAACAAGGTGCTTCCGATAACGCCATTCTCTCTCCGACAAGGGCTGACAAAAATCAGTCACTTTGCTCCAAACATGTGATTTGAGAGCCGTCAGTCAACGTGATTGACGGATTTAATCCCCCCCAGGAGCAAATAGGAGGAGAAGACAAACCCGGCCCTGATATACAATGTTTGTTTGTAAATCCTATTAAATGCACCTTTGCCTTTCTAAGTGCTCTGTATAGAACAAGGTACGAATACAGAAAAGTGCATGTTACTCGTCTTTAAAAGCTCACAAACAGGCGATATAACCAAATATCCAGTGATAACTTATTTGGCAATGTCTCAACAGTTATAAAAATTAAAAAGATTAAAAAAAGAACAGTCACCACTGAATTTTGACCCCTGGCTATTATTTAGCTCTGATTTAAAAAAAAAAAAATCAAAGTTTCCACAAAAATATTATGCAGAACAACTGTTTTTAACATTAATAATAATAGGGAATGCTTCTTGAGCACTAAATTAGCATATTAGAATGAAAGATCACGTGACACTAAAGTAATGGCTGAAAATTCAGCTTTGCCATTACAGGAATAAATTACATTTTAAAATATATTCAAATAGAAAACAGTTCATTTAAATTGTAATAATTATTTCATAATATTACAGTTTTACAATTTTTTGATCAAATAAATGCAGACTTAGAGCATACATACATATATATAGTCTTTTTTCAAAAACATAAAAAAAAAAAAATCCTACTGACCCCAAAATTTTGAACTCTAGTGTACAGTATATCTAACAATAGCAACTTTGTGCTTCAGAATGTGACTTTATATCTTATAATTTGCCTATACTGTACCAAATAACTTTTATGACTTTATAAAACATTTATGACTTTATATCTCACTTCTTATATTAAACTTTACTAATTACCGGTACATTTTTTTGTCTTATTCCGAGGCGGAAACGTGTTTCCCTAGATAATCAATCTAAGCAAACAGAAATTCTTAGAAGCATAATACATCACTGTGGAACATTCCAGAACTTTCTGCAGCGTCTATCTCACTTCCCGCTAATTCGCGGCCACTGGCTGTAATGAAGGCCTCATGCATTTTTACAGCAGTGTCAGGCTAAGCACTGTCATGTATAAATTAACCAGTGAGCTAAAAGCTTTGTTGTCCTGCAGGAAAATGCAAGTCATCAAGCATTAAGCACATATTAATTTTCAATGGACCAGCAATAATGGGAATGTTTTATGAACAGGAAATCACTGTGGTCTTACCCGTCAACCAACCCGCATCAAACAAGGTGCTATTGCGTACCGTCACCCCACAAGCCCTGCACGCGGTCTTCTGGTCTGTAGAAATATGTTCTCAAATGCGAGCGCGATGCAACTTTTGGACATGTCACCGAGCTGCAAATCTGGCTCTGACCTTGTGAGATAGTCCCGTGAAATGGTCTTCATTGGGATATTTGAATGATGTTTGGGACTGCCTATGTAAGATTGAGGCAGCGGTTGTGAGAAAGGCAGATTGCGATGGTTTTTATGGCTAACTGCAGTATTCTTATACCAGGTAGCAGGTTTTCATTCTCCAGGCTTTTATTATGCCACATATAAAAAAGGTATTAGATGTGATGATGGGCACAGGCCTGAGCATTCTTCCAGGCCCTTAAAAGCTTTTTCAAAACAAATGCGGTAGGGCGAGGTATTTTAATAACAAGTAGATCGGCCCAATTCCATTCTTTGCTAACTAATAGACTCGTGTGCATCATGAAAAAGCGGAAAATCCTACAGTAAATTTGAAGCACAAGTAATCCGGTGCATTGGAGGATACTCTCCCTCCCTCTCCGACATCTCGGCCAGAGTTTATTTCACCTCAGATGGAGGTGAAAATGGGTTTTGGCTCTTTTTTTTATATATAAAGCAGACTCAAAGGACAAGCAAAAGATTCTGGGGCCTAAAGCTGATGCCCTAGTGGCTCGGCCAGCCACTTTTCCAAGGCCTGCTACTTGATTAAATGCATAATCCACTACTCCCCATCCCAGATGATTTAGTGTGCCTTTAAATCAGCTTGCGCACACATAAAAACCTCAAATAAAAATCACCAAGAAAAACCATTGCACTCTAACTGTTCTATTAAAATGATACCCGGCCAGGCCTTTCTTCTCCGCAATACCGTTTATTCCACATGAATGCGTATCTTCATTTTTTTTTTTTCTAGGTGTGCATATAAAATATTTAAAGTTTAAAATGTCAGCGTTGAAACATCAAATGCAGGAGTCTCTCATTAATCACCTGGGATGTAGGCTCCCTTTTAAGGTTATAACCCTTTGAAAGAGCAAAAATTACATTTCTGACCTTGAAGATGAGACAAAATCATAAAGGTAAAATAATTCACGCTTTAAAAGGAAGCAGTTATCTGCGCGCTCAAGTTGCTGCGCTGTGAGTTTCGGGGGGACACCAAACAACTTTCATTTTCGTATTTACATCGAAGCTGTTCAGATTAATTTGCAATCAAAATGAGAAAAAAGAAACAAAACTGTGAGACATCAAACAAAGCAACAGTGTAACTTTCAAATCCACAGGGCTCAGCTATCTGCACTGCATAGAATGTTGCCTTTTTTCATGGACTTTTATTAAATGGTGCATGACATTTCCATTACTCAAGGAAATTAAATTCGCTAATTTTCTTACAAGCCTGGTACGTCTGCTATTTTAGGGAGGTGCGCCGAACAGAACAATTGTTCCAACACCTACACACAGAAAAGGGATTGTGAATCTACCTTTTGAAAAGAAAAAGTGAATTAAAGCCATAAAGGCAATTTGCTCTTTAATAAAACAAGTCTTGGTTTTGATCTTCAGTTAAACTGGCATTTGGCAAAGGTATTAAGCCTGAAGCCACTTGCATTTATAAACCCAGGTGCCATTTTCCCATTATGCAGTTTACTTCCAAACTGCTTCTAATAACAACAAGAATACACAAATGTGATCAGTTTCAGGTGTTTTCCCATAAAAGCAAACAAAACATTTTCTAATCCATCTGCAAAACTGAAAAAAAAAAAAAATCATCTAGTTTTCAATTTCCAAACCTGTTTTCTCCTTAAAATTCTATGAAGCTATACCCTGTCATTAACAAAAAATGTGGTATATTCAGTCTATAACCCTCATGATTCCGAACCTAAAAACAAGCAAATCCCTTAATGTGCTGCAGATCTGCAATATGCTGCTTTTAAATCGTTCCACATGTCAAAATGGATCCATAAAACAAACATCACACCAAGACTTGGTGTTGTTTTAAATGTTAGTTTCTGGAGCCAGCAGTTTTTCTGAGGAGGACAGAGGAGCGTATGCGCAGACGAGTGAGTCTTGGCTGGGCCAGTGGAAGTGACAGCGTCACACTGAACCTGGCTCTTCTCCTCTAGAGATGAAAAGGCTGATTACTCTGCCTCTCTCCTGGGGAACCAGCAACATGTCTGACAACATCATTGAAAAATAGACTGCTGAGCCCCTCTGGGTCTTATAAGGGCTCACATTTAATGTAGAAGAGATTCACACTAAAAAGGAGGTGACACTACAGTCTCCACGACTGCATCAGTGAATACATTAAAGACTGAAAGGAGAGCAGCTTCCACTAAATGTTCAGTTTTCCAGGATTAGTCTGTCTGATAATGCAGGACCATAAACTAATTCAGTTAAGAATGATTAACCAACAGCCAGTGAGCTGTACTGACCTCAAAGGTGTAAAAAAAAAAAAAACCCCGCAGTTTTTATTGCAGTTCTGCTTCTTGTGTTGCAGAAAAGTCACGCTCCACCTAAAAGTGTGACATGTCTAACAGAAGAAACATTCAATAAGCTGTAACATTTCTGGCCCTGTAACAGTTTCTACAAGATCACGTTGTAGCAAAATGTTCCTTACAAATCAAGCACAAAAACACTCAAAATTATGTGTTTTTTTTTTTTTTGTCACCATATAATTCAGGCTTTGCATCTGTAAATTTAAATAAATGTGATACAGCTCACATCAACAATGACCAACAAATACAATGCCTGTATTAGCAAATAAAATGTCATTTTATTTAATATTATTAATATAATATTAATTTTATTCGCTAATAAACAAATGCATCCTTTTAAATTGTACTTATTAAATATTAAATGTATTATATTACATTTAAATAATAAATGTGTAAACATTATTGGTCTTGAATGCATTTTACTCGCATCCAAAAGGCTGGATAATATAAATATGAATGCAAAAAGAGGGTTGCTGTATTCAATTAGTTTAAGCATCATGGAAAATTAAGATGAATCAATTCTACACTCAGCAAAGAAAGGTTGACAACATCACGGAGAATCCACATAAAATGTATCTGCTGAGAAAAGAGAATAATTGGTGCCGTATGAATCTTTATCCAGAGGGGCGTCATTATTAAACTTAGACACGCATTTCAATTCAGCAGTCATATCAGGGAGAACAAGGAACAAGACAAGATCAAGAAATCCTAATTATAATTACAAAATTACATAGGGTGCAACAAGGGTGCCTAGTTTAATGGTAATAATTAGAGACATAAAATTTTAATAGGAAATATGGCATTGTGTGGGTTTTGAGGCTTAAGCCACTTTAAGGCCTAGTTGCATACAGTATGTGTGTGTGTGGTTGAATGTTCAATGATGAGCACCGTGATTAAGGCAGTTCGCTTTGCACTACTGGCCCTTTAAAGGAGCTCAGCCTGTATCACTGCCCTGAAAGGAGAAAAAAAAAAATCCCCATCCTGCACCCAAACCGCCACACGTGCCCTTTTCCTGTCTCTATTTATTACCCTGCCACGATCCTCTTAAGCAGACCTCTTCCCCAGTGCAATACCATATGTTTTCAGTTAAGCCTAATTTCTTTTTCTCTTCATTTAAGACATGGACTGGCTTAGCCAGAAGCATTACGCGGCCCTCTCTTCCACTCATTCATTCTCTTCTCAGTTTTTCTCTTCTTTTTTGGACCTGTCTCTTTAAGGACTCCAAAGCTCCCTGTTGAAATTAATTTACAGCCACAACAAAACCAGCACAGGATTTTAAGATCATTGTAAGCAATTTTAAGTTAATTCGCTCCAGATTTCGACATTAACCTTTCCAGCAGAGTTCAGTGCGTAACAGAGAAGGGGTCAGTGTTGATGTAAAAACAGGTCATTCATTGGGGATTTTTCAGTTCTTGTTGTTTTACAGTCAGCAGGAAAACTCTAGAAAATGCTCACGTATATATGTAGCCATGCACTGGAAAAGAGTTAGAACAAAGTGAAGATTGCATTTTTCAATGAGCAATGCACAATAATTGCATTAATAATAAATAGGGTAAATTGACTTTAAATACTTATTTTTGGCATGCTCTGCAGGATTAATAAGTGATCATTTCAATAGCATGGTGATGGAATTGTTCTGAAATGTCCCTGTTAGGTGTCACACCTGGGTCTGAGGTCCCCGGAGAAGCTCCTATGCTGACAAACATCTTCCTATGACAGATTTCAGCCCTTGTTTAAGATATGCCACTCTCTGCATTTCCATGTTGCACAGCCCCTCCTGTGCTGAGACCGATGCTAATTGCATGTTTTTCTGCACTTCCCTGAGGTGCCACAGAAAAACATCAACATCACAAATCACACTGTAGTGTATGAGACTTGGCACTAATATACTAATTGTTATACCGTATTCCATTCTTATGGAACAGTGCATTATGGAAAGCACTAAATGTTCAACAAAATCACCAAGACAGGAAAAATAGACTTGTATTTTCATTACAAAAGGTTTCTTTCTTCTTTTTTTTTCTTCTTTTTTTTTTTGGTGGGATCACAACATTTTAGTGCATCGGCTTTTTTTACTCCTGAAAACCAGCCTGTGATCTAAATCTAATTTAAGATTTATTCAGGTACATCAGGGCTTCTTTTTGGAAGTGGGGGAATCAATGAATCAATAGAACACACTTGGAGGTCAGAAGAATGTTTGCCTCTGTAACTGACCTTATAAAAATAGGTTGTGTGCATATTTTTTATCTACCTTGCAAACAAACAAAGAAATAATGAAATACATAGCTTATATTACATAACTTATCTAACTTATATTATAGATTCTGAGGCAGAATTCCAAATTCAAATTCCAAAATAGACAGATGACTTTCTCAATAATCAAACAAAATAAATAACTGCACGGCTCTTTATTGTAATTATTGTAAATAATTACCAAATTTTAAAAATGGCATATTTTGAGTGAATGAATGAATGAATGAATGAATGAATGAATGAATGAATGAATGAATGAATGAATGAATGAATGAATGAATGAATGAATGAAATCAGCTTAACATGACAAGATTTAAAAATATATATATTAATAAAATTATAATACTTTTTTTTTTTTCAGATCATGAAACTTTATGTAAAGTACTACAGAACAATACAACAACACTGCAGTTTAGTCTGTGCTTAACTCCTCTTTCACCAGCTCAACTTTGGAGTAACAACTGCTGTAAGTTAACAAGTTTCTCTGTGAAGACTAGAGCCTGTAAAATCTTCTTTGGTCCTAATCTATGAAAACAGGAGATAAGCCCACCACACAGTTCATATAATGAAGCTCACATCAAACACAAACAGACTGTTGTCTGAGCATCCCCACCCAAAACAGGCTCTGCTAAAATCATCTGTCCATTACTGGGCTCAGACAGACCACATAAGACAGGTGGCTTTTTTCAACATGGAAGACCCTCATTTCCATGGCTTTTCTCTCTCTCAAAAAAAAAAAGCTTTATTGTGGTTTTTGGCGGATTGGATTCTCTGTGGACTCTCTCGTGGACTATTAATGTAGTCATATTAATTTTAAAAAAGAGGCAAGTCTTGTAATGAATAAGTCACTTGAGAGACATATTGGATGCTAGTGTGTAAATGGCTGCAACAGCAAGAATGCCATTAGATTCATAGTTTAAACACAAATGATCCAAAGACGGAATCGATTGAGGCATGCTAAACCCTTACAAAATCATTACCGGCTTTAGGGTAGGAAGGAAAGCTGAGGTCTACAAATGAAGCTGTAAATTGTTAAATATCAGTAAAGGTGAGCTCTTCTTTCCAGCATAATTACTGCTGCCAATCCAGTGTGATTCTATAATTCCAAAATCCTGACACATCACAAAGACACTATAATTGCCTTGTGCTGGCCTTTCGCTCACCGCAAAGGTCCATTAATTAATTTTTCTCGGGATCTGTCCTGAAACGTATTTCTGCTTATGAAACGCAGCTCGTAGGGAGATGTGGAATTTTCCATGAAAATACAAAAAAAACCTGCCTGTCTTAGCAGTGGACCGCTGCTAGAGCTTTCTGCTGGCTTTCAGAGGGGCCCAAGAATAGCCCCATGATTTGGTGCTAAATACACATTGGACACGCAAGAATTCAAAACATGAGGCAGTAGATCTAACTTAGTCGTCTAAAACAGAAGCTTCCAAACCATCACATTTCACTGCTCAGATTCATCAGATTGATCAAAAGTGACTAAAGACTTTTAGATTGTTAAAAAAAAAATATATATATAGATATTTCAAATAAATGCTGCTCTTTTGAACTTTCTATTTATCAAAGAATCCATTTTTTTTATATTTTTTTTTTACATTTTACAAAAGAAGTTGCAGCACAAACAACTTGTTTCTTGACCAAATCAGCATATTAGAATGATTTTATGAAGGATCATGTGACAGTGAAGACTGGAGTAATTTAGTTTTTTTACTTAGCCATCACAGAAATATATTTTAAAATACATTAAAATAGAACATAGTTATTTAAAATGTAATAATATTTCACAATATTACAGTTTTTACTGTAAACTTGATCAAATAAATGCAGACTTGGTGAACATAACTGACTTCTTTCAAAAACATTAAACATTTTACCCACTTCAAACTTAGAAAACTTTTGTTGTTTCTTGAAAATGTGATTTATCTGACTATTATTGTATATTTTATGGGGGGAAAAACACAGCTTGGAGATTTTGATGATGACCTGTCCCTTTAAGATTTCAAATTTGAAAATCTCCCATTAACTTTCGCCTAAAATCTAACTGACAACAATCATAGTACTTTTTGCATATGAAATCTAGTTAGTCTTTTTTCTTACATCTATGTGTACACTGAACTGTAAATGGTCTTTTGTTTTATCTGTCAATTTCCTTTTAGTCACATTTACCACATCATTCTATCCATGCCTCGCGAACACTGGAAATACAAATCTAGTTGTAAAATACAAAGAATAAGTTTGGCATGTTGAGTGTAGTATATATTTCTGCATATGCACAAAGTTTAGGACCGAGTAATGTGAACGAATGAAGGGGACTGAGCAGATAGGGACACTTCACACACGAGAGCTGTATGTTCACATCATGTGCCATGAAACACATCCAATGAGGACAGAACTTCAACAGAGCGGCCCAAGGAAAAACTCCCTCTGAATTTTACTTCTTGGCTGTGAGGAGACTTTCATCAAATAACACTGCCGATAACTGCGAAGACAGTCACACAAAATACAATTCAAGGAGATCCAAAAATCCCTGTAGAACACCCAAATCTCATGGCTTAAAAACTCACTCGTGACTTCTTATCTTTATTCACTGCTGAGTGGGAAAATGAAGAAAATATATTCTAGCGACTGCCTGCAAATTCTGATCGAGCTCCAATTACGACCCGAAACAATTGGATTTTCGAGGATGCATGCACGCAGAGTTTTCAGAGCATTAGATGGATTTTACAAAGCATCCCTAGAAAAGCATTTCAATAAGTCCATCTTTCTTCCTTCTGCTTTTAAAAAAAAAATTGTTTTAATGTGTTTATATAAAGCTGTGCGAATGCAGAGGCAGGAAGAGCAATGAGATGAAGGGAGAAAAGGAAGGGTTGAAATGGCATCCTCTCTAAACTTAATGAAACAGCATCCTTTAATTTTTTTTAAGTAATTATAATAAAGATGGAAAAACATAATAAAGGCCTCCCAGCCCCCACCTGCTAACAGTAATTATAATAGACTCAACAATAAATGGTAAAGCAGCACAGAGCTGCATCTTGGGAATTCTCTGGGGTCTGTGGATTAGCTTGAAAAGCCTGAATGATTAAAATACACTAATTAAAATTTTGTGTTCCTTGGTAACTCGTCTTCCTGGGCCCCTTGCGCTGGTAAAATGGGAATAAATGTGACAAAAGCAAATACTGCTTCAGACTCCAGTAAGTAAACAAGTATAATCCAGTTTTCATAGGTGTGTTTCCATTACATATTTCACAAAAACTAACGTTCTTCAAACGCACATTATTTCTCAAAGGAATAGTTCAGACAAAAATGAAAATTCACCCTACTCATGGCCATCGACTTTCTTTCTTCTGTTGAACGTAAAAAGATATTAGGTAGAATGTCAAAACTGCTCTTTTCTATACATTGGAAGATTTTTAAGTAAATAATAACTTAATTATTTCAGTCTGTTCACTCTGAATGACTTCAGAAGACTTGGAATACAGCAACAAGTCACATGGATCACTTTTATGGTAATATTCTGCCTTTTTGGAGCTTGAATGCTCCGATCAACATTCACTTTCATTTTATGGAAAAGAGCAGCTTGGACAATCTGCTAAACTTCTTCTTAGGTGTTTCACAGATTAAATAAAGTCAAAGAGGTTTGGAACAATAGATTGAGTAAATAAGAATAATTAAAGAAATTTAATTTGATAAACTATTCCTTTAATTCGAGCATATGCATAGAATAAGTGCGTCTCTCAAATATTCCGGTGACCTTGCCTTTACTCAATAGTAGTGACCGGTTTCTAACATTTCTAAACTCCATCAAGAGTCCTTTGAAACAATTCATACTAAAGTGAAAACCCTAATGAGGAATGTGCAGAAAGAGGCTTTTGCATGCCTTGACACATATGGAGAGAACGTCAGGCATAAAGAACAACAGCATTTGATCAAAGAGCAAAACGTAGCAGTAGTAATTATGCTGTAGCCACTTCATTCAAACAAGAACAGATCTCCTCCGTTCGCTTGTCTCTCCGTACCGGGCTTCAATGGTAAAGATACGGCATGAGATCGGTCACGGTTGAAATCTAACGTGTCACCGGTGTGGAGAGGAACATGCTTTTAAAAGGGCCGCGTTTTTCAAGGGAGGTCCTGGGAGGCCGTAGCCTCTTTCCTTTCGCAATACGCTGTCTCTGTGAATGATGCTAATCGCTTGTTTGCTGTCAGCAGGAACAATGGAGCAGAGAAAGATTTCTTTAACCCCCCCTTCCCAATCCCCACTCACTTTGAGACATGGATACGGCAAGTCAATCCCTTGGTAAAATCACACGGAATCAAACAGAACAGAAATATCAAGGGTGTTAAGCACATGCCGGGGTTACTCTTGACAGCTGCGTCCGATGCTTCGGGAGATTCAGTCAAAGGAAAATAAAGATCTTATAAAGAAAATATGTTCTTGTGATCAGGTTAAAACCCAGCTAGAGGATGTGTACACACAGGTTTAATGGGAAAATATGCTAACACCAATACAGTATTTATCCTTTATTAAAACAATGTTAACTTTGGTTTAGCTGGATAAACAATGCTGACGGAGCTCGCTGAGAATGCGGAGAAAAGAGAGGAAAACCAAAGCTAATTATGAGGTTAAGAAAAGTGGAGTTGGTCTGGCTGTTGGTTCTTGGCCAGCACGGCTTCGGAGTCAAACTACAGCTGTCTGAGGATGAGAATACACTGCCAAAAATCAATGTTTAAAAGAAATAATAACAATAACAACAATAATACACTCTCACTCTCTGTCACAGGGATGGAACCCTTTCAGAAAGGTACACCTTTGTACCTAAAATATACATATCAGTTTCTAAATGCTTCCTATTAGAAACCTTTGAAAGGGGACCGCCTCAGTGACGGTACCTTTTTTTTTTCCTGAGGGAGTAATTATTTAGTAATTAATTAATTTGCAAAGACAAATTTGCTTTTATTTATTTTTGTTTATACAAGAGATTTATTATAATGCAAGAAAATTAGCCAGTGGTCTCTGAAAACATATTAACCACATTCGTCAAGTAAATTCATCTTGACTTAAAGACAAATACTTTTTTTTATTTAAAGCATTTCTTGCAGTGTGATATCTGCTTGTATAACAATTGATGCTAAAAAGTCTCAAAAAGCCTGCTTACAAATTGAATTACCTTTTCAGTTAACCAGAGTTTAGGAGCCAATGACCTGGTGTTTCCTCTCGAGCGCCGAGGGAGGGGGGTTAGAGGCTGCAGGCATGAGTGGGCATAGGAGACGGGCCAGACTGGCACGAGACTCGCGCCCATTTACTCCTCACCACTGGGCATGCTTCGTGCGAGGCGTGCTGGTGGCCTCAGTCTTGAGAGCAAATTAGATCCACTTCATTAAAATATTCCAGCCAGGAACAAAAGGATGAGGGGTGGAGGAGATGTGCTAGAGATATGTGCCTGATATACATGCAGGCCACCGAGATCTATGCACATCTGACAAACAGATTGCCTCACTTGGAGAAAAAAAAGAGACATAGCCCAAGGGGGAAAACTTAATCAGATATAGATGTAAAGTCAACGCATTGGATTATACGCTGTGCAAGTGTGTGTGTGTGTGTGAGCGACAGAGAGAAAGAGCAGTGAGAAAAATGGCAGAGGGCATATTTGTTGTACCACATCCCTTTTGTAGAGGTGCTATAATGTGTATGTGCCCTTTGTTCGCTAAAAACCTCAACATGACTCTTGGTTATAAAAACTTCTGCCTCATTGCAATTATACAAAAGAAAATGAAGACTTTTGGGTTGCCCTGGTAACCTAATTGCATCAGTACATTGCACACAGGAGCCAAAGTAACTGAATTTTGATGAAAAGGCGGTGATAATTTACGGCATTGAGAAATTAGTTGCCGTGGCGACGCGTTAATTACATCTCAAATTAACAATGCAAGTGTAGTGAAATTAAATATAAATCATATTTTTTGCATAAATTACAGGGGTTGATTAGTGCGAGGTGCCAGGAGAGAGAGGTTGGGATTCCACGGGCCTGTCACATCAACCCTCCCAACACCCCCATCTCATTCAGCTCCTCTTAAAAGAGAAATGCCGTAAGCTCCTTTACACGCCAGCGCTGCGCCTGTGTTTGTGTGTTTGTGTGCCCGTGTGCGTGTCTTCTATTTAGCATTTTGATCTTTTTCAGGTTGATGAACTTCTCTACTTCTGTCACTCCTGAAAAAGCATAAAGATGTCTTTTTTTTTCCTCTTCTAAATGATCGCTAATGGATGTTAACATACGGTATGAAAATACATATCAGTCATATACAGCGGGGTCTAAAACAAGTAAACGTATTTTTTGCATTTGTCTAATTTAATTAAAAAAAATCATAATTATGTATTTTATAAATAATACATATAAATATATAAAAAGTATTCAGTATAATAAAGTATATAGTATAATAATGATAATGGTGAGAATTATTATTACTTAGAACAATTATATATTTATAACAATAGTTTTAATACAGTTAAAATAAATGTATTACATTTCAAATAAATTCCCTACATTTCTTTTATATTTCACATTGTAATGTTTGTGTGTGTACATTTTTTTCAAGTTTGATTCTGGAATGTGGTCATTTCCCCCGCAGCTTTTTTAGGATGTGATCTCATACATATTGAGTAAGACAGCAGGGTTAAAGGCAAATCAAAATGTTAAGAATTGGGCCTGACACTCCTGAGTGAAACATTCCATGTGGCCGATTTTGTGTATGAAGGTTTGTGTTGTTTAGTCGCTCAATCCCACACGTACAGTGGCATGTGTAACCTCAGAGAATCAAGAACAAGCCTCCAGAGTCATGTCGGCTGGGGGGAGGAGGGGGGTCTGTAGAGGAGGAGGGGAGAGAGAGAGAGAGAGAGAGAGAGAGAGAGAGAGAGAGAGAGAGAGAGAGAGAGAGAGAGAGAGAGAGAGAGAGAGAGAGAGAGAGAGAGAGAGAGAGAGAGCACAAACACAACAGCAACAGGAACCAACTTGAGCCATCTAAATTATTCATCATCCAGATGGATTCCTTTCTCCTTGAATTTTCAACTCAAATAGACCTATTCACCTACAATTTTCATTGCCGCCTGTTGTGTCCGATGTCGCTCAAACCACAAAAACAACACACACAGACGTTCAAACCACAGCTGGGAGAAAAAACAACAACAACAGTGAACACACACTCTTCTTTCTTTCTTTCTTATTTACTTTCTTTCTTTCACAGGGAGTGACATTGGGGGAAGGATATAAAAAAGCCTGCAGCCCCCAGAGACAGTAACTATCTGCCATTTAGCCGCTAAAATGTCAGCAAAATTTAATGAACTCCACGTGTCTCTCTATCAGTCCTTGAAAAGTATTTTATGTCTTCCGAAGCATCCCAAACAGCATCAAATTAAAAGTGTATACAGGATTTACACTTAAAAACATAATGGATTGCATCTGAAAATCCCTAAGAAAAAATGTGAATTAAGATTAATATCAATAATAATTTTAATATAAATATAAATAATCATAAAAATTGCTGCTGCTCTCGGTTACACATCACTCTGTTTTAGTAATCAAATGATTAAAATAAAGTTTGAAGATAGTTTGAAGATTTTGTAGGGTAAAGCACAAGAAAAGATGTGTGAAAGATGTCATGAACTCAAAGGAAGAAAACCAAACTAAATACATAATTGGAACCAGCCATGTGGATAAAAAATGTCAAAAATTAAACTTCAAACCATCTGTGAGACTGCAGTCATTTACAGTAGATTAGGATAGTTAAATTAATCCATTTAAAAATGAATTATATCTTATTTTGATTTTTTTTAAGACAAATATATTTAACTATTATTAAAGAAAATGTAAAACTGTTGATTTGATCTGGTCTTAACAGTATTTACATGCATTTTAGTCCCTCTTTCTTAGTCACTTTCTGAGGAAACATTTGCAAAAGCCACAGAAGACATACCATAATAAAGCGCTTTTGAAAATGACCAAAGCAGGATTATGATTCTGTGGGACACTCCCATGAAAATTATTTTGCCAGACTGCATTATGAAACATTTCCATCAAAATACGCTTACACAACACTGCACACGGCTCTCCATCTCTATTGTGTTAGCCTGACGCTCTCTTCTTTATCTCACCTCAGTCATTACAGCTCATGTGCCAGGATACAGATGGACAGCCTACATTACCAATATGACCAACCTCCGCTGGCAGAGGTCCATTCACACAAACTTACTTCCTGGCCTTGGACAAGGAGGTAGAGATGACCTCAGCCTCCAGGGGCAACTCTTCCCTTGTACATATCCACTTATAAATGTGCCTGATGACTTTTAAAAGGACAAAGAATCATTAGGAGAATAAGTAGCCTTTCACATATTCCTTCTGCAACGCCCCCTGAAAGTAATTCCAATGCATTTACACAAAAGAGAATTGCTTTACTGGGAGAGGCAGTGGTTTAATGGTCCAATACGCTCTTGGCCCAAGTACAATTATCTTCATATGATGGTGCAAAAAAAAAGGGAGAAAAAAAAAACTAAGGCTTTGAAGGAAAAGTGGGTTCAGTGAAATGTCAGTGTGCACACAAACATTTGGCCTTTCATGACTAAATAAATCATATAAATGAAAAAAAAAAAAACATTAAAACAACAGTTATTACTCTTTGCACAAACAAACTGCAGTTGATCAAGGCATAAAGAAAACATTCACCATCTTAAGTGTAAAACAAAAAGCAAGCACAGTAAATCATACAGAGAGACTCCAAATGCAGCTCTTCGTACTGATACAGCATTACTTGGTTTCTTTTGGATCGATTATATAATAATGGACTTGACAAGAAAGGCAAGTAATGGTCAGAAGGTAGAGAAGCCTATCCTAAGACACTCTTTCTAGTGCGTGTTTTATCTACAAACCTCCGTGCGGTCGACTGAGTACTGCAATATGTAATAAGTCAGTTGAGTTAGTACAAAACCTGTTAAAAGAGTCAAAGTCTCAACACGCCTCTGTGTACAGGGGCTAAAACTGGCATGACCTGCCATACAGATTATATTAAGCAGACGTTTGAAGTTTAAATAAATAGACCCTTTCATTTTGCCTGCAATATGCCTCACTCTATAAAAAAAATCCAGACCCTCCCAACAAGATTAAATAAAACAACCAAAATAATACAGACTCCCACAGGGCAACCAAAGGGAAATAGCTTTATTAACAGGAGTAGTTTTGGAGGACGGCCTGCATCTCCTGAGCTTGTTTTATTGAAAGAACATTTCTGAGCATCTACACTCATGTTTGTTCTACTTATGGTGCTTTTCCCCTGCATGGTACGGGTCCTTTAAATAGTATCACCTCAGTTAGGTTCCAAGCGAGCTGAACAAATACTAAGATGTGACGTGTAAACACTGCAGATTACTGATTGGTCAGAGAGAATCGTCACTTCCACCGTCATTGGATATTGCTCCCGTGTTGTGCATTTGTTTGTGTCGCATGTTTGTTTGTGTCGCGTTAACGATTATGTCACAGCAGTAGAGACGGCGCGTAATTTAAATGTGAAACACAAAAGGAAATATTTTAGTGTTTTAGTCCCATGAAAGTCAATGGATTTTTTGTTAGTAAATGATGATGACATGATGATAAGAATTATGTTCATTTTTTGGTAAACCATCCATTTAAAGTTTTTATTTATTTATTATATGTACTCTTAAAAGTTGGTAAAATTATAATTTAATCAATACACTCACCTAAAGGATTATTAGGAACACCTGTTCAATTTCTCATTAATGCAATTATCTAATCAACCAATCGCATGGCAGTTGCTTCAATGCATTTAGGGGTGTGGTCCTGGTCAAGACAATCTCCTGAACTCCAAACTGAATGTCAGAATGGGAAAGAAAGGTGATTTAAGCAATTTTGAGCGTGGCATGGTTGTTGGTGCCAGACGGGCCGGTCTGAGTATTTCACAATCTGCTCAGTTACTGGGATTTTCACGCACAACCATTTCTAGGGTTAACAAAGAATGGTGTGAAAAGGGAAAAACATCCAGTATGCGGCAGTCCTGTGGGCGAAAATGCCTTGTTGATGCTAGAGGTCAGAGGAGAATGGGCCGACTGATTCAAGCTGATAGAAGAGCAACTTTGACTGAAATAACCACTCGTTACAGCCGAGGTATGCAGCAAAGCATTTGTGAAGCCACAACACACACAACCTTGAGGCGGATGGGCAACAACAGCAGAAGACCCCACCGGGTACCACTCATCTCCACTACAAATAGGAAAAAGAGGCTACAATTTGCACGAGCTCACCAAAAATTGGACAGTTGAAGACTGGAAAAATGTTGCCTGGTCTGATGAGTCTCGATTTCTGTTGAGACATTCAGATGGTAGAGTCAGAATTTGGCGTAAACAGAATGAGAACATGGATCCATCATGCCTTGTTACCACTGTGCAGGCTGGTGGTGGTGGTGTAATGGTGTGGGGGATGTTTTCTTGGCACACTTTAGGCCCCTTAGTGCCAATTGGGCATCGTTTAAATGCCACGGCCTACCTGAGCATTGTTTCTGACCATGTCCATCCCTTTATGACCACCATGTACCCATCCTCTGATGGCTACTTCCAGCAGGATAATGCACCATGTCACAAAGCTCGAATCATTTCAAATTGGTTTCTTGAACATGACAATGAGTTCACTGTACTAAAATGGCCCCCACAGTCACCAGATCTCAACCCAATAGAGCATCTTTGGGATGTGGTGGAACGGGAGCTTCGTGCCCTGGATGTGCATCCCACAAATCTCCATCAACTGCAAGATGCTATCCTATCAATATGGGCCAACATTTCTAAAGAATGCTTTCAGCACCTTGTTGAATCAATGCCACGTAGAATTAAGGCAGTTCTGAAGGCGAAAGGGGGTCAAACACAGTATTAGTATGGTGTTCCTAATAATCCTTTAGGTGAGTGTATATATATATATATATATATCAGTGGGGATTTCTTTAAGACTGCAAGGGAAGCTCGGCTTCCCCTATAATGTCAAAAAAATTAATGGTCAAATATGTACTATTGTGTTAACATTTTATTGACTAAAAATGCGTTAGAAAACGTTAATCTCAAAGACGAGTTCGTTCAGAATCAGCTACATACAGCAGGTCGGCTGACTCGATCTCCTTCTCATACATTCCCGTAGCGACACAGACAGTGCATTTCCCTGTTGAAGCCCAGCGTCCATTGACTTCAATGGGGCTGCTCTGAACAGTTTTTTTCAGCGCTTCGAACCTAGACGGTCATTGGATAAATGCTGCGATTATGTCCCGCCCACGGATGCTCAGCGTCTCTGGGGGTGAATGAGGAGTGGGCTGGCCCGGACTCCGGGCTTCCGCGTGATGATTGGAGGGGCTGCATCTCCTTTTGATTGACAGCGATTTCATACAATAAAAAGTCGCTGCCACTGAAGCTATTCGAGCTCAGTCCCATCGCGGATTTTTCAAGTGATAGTCAAAAGATAAACTGCTGCTACCTCTTTCTTGGTATTTGCTTGTCGAAATTGCTAGCCATTTTTCATAATACATTTCACACAATTATACATTTATACCTTTATTATATTATTACTTATCCTATTATATTTTTTATAATATTATTAGTAATAATTAAAACAATAATTATTAAAATAATTAAAAATAGCCTAGATATTATTAGTAGTATTATTATTATACTTTATTATATTGTTATTTATACCTTTATTATATTATTACATTTACACAATTATACCTAACTCTGCTGGCCATTGAGAGGACACACTGGTCAAGTCACTGGAAAAGACGCCTAGTTGGAACGATATAGGGTCACAGAGCATTTTCTTGAAAAGGAACGTTGGGCAGAATTTACATATAAATAAATGGACAATTTTTATGATGTAGGCCGAAAATGAGCTTCCCCTCTTTGAAAGACCAGCAGCCGCCACTGATATATATATAAATTATACCAAACGTTTTGATGAAGCCCAAGCAATATTTCACCTAAAATTGAGAATACTGTCATTTTGTTCCAAACATTCATTATTTTATGGGTTCTTTGGAACACAAAAGCCGACATTTTTACGTTTTTGTTCTGGTAGTCCCTTCCATGCAATTTGTGTTCCAAAAAACAGGTTTGGAAAAACAGGAGATTTTTTATTTATGGGCAAACAAACGTAAACAAATGTATTACAAAAGAAACTTTAACTGCGTGGTTAAAGCTGATATTTTTCCCTATTTTGTGTATGAAGCGTAGACATAGGTCTAAGTATCTGAAGGAAATGATTTCTAGTCATCAGCACAGTATACTGTACACGTATAAATTACACACACAAGACAAGAACCAAATCCAGCAGACAGTCTGTCTTAGCAAAAATTCTCACTTTCCAGAATGAATTGATATGGGTGTTTAAACATCCCATTTTGTGCTGGAAGTGCTTTCACTCAGTGCTAAAGTTCTTGCGGCGGGAAAGAAATCAGTTAAAATTGAGACCTGCTCTTTGGCTGTTGACAGGTAGAAATTTGAAACAACCATATAGCTGGTAATGGGAGGGAAAGAGGAAGGAGAGCCCACTAGAACCTGACACTCCCATTAGGACCCTCCTGAAAAGTGAAATATTTGATCACGAGAGGGAAATTGAGCAAAAATGAACTGAAACTAGATATAGTCGACTTACTTTCCCGTTCATGCCCGATATAGATGTCACTCAGAACTTAATAAGCTTTTGAATTTCCATTTTATCACAGAAAATAGAGTGTGAGAAATAAAATCAGTCAGTTTCACCCTAATGGACAAAGTAATGGAGAGGTGGAACTGACACAACACATTTTGTCTGTGGTAATGCCATCAAAATGAAAGCATATTCACTGCTGGAGTTTTCAGGGAATCAATTCAAACCAAATAGTGGCCCTTTTTCTCTAGGTTTTTATTTCATAATGGCTCCAACAAATACAGCACTTTGGCTTTCGGGCAATGGGGTGTCACTCAGGGCGATAGCAACAGAGTCACTTATCCAATAGAGTCGAGTCCTGAAGCCAGTGAGCAGATCATGTATTTCGATTCACTCTCTCTCTCTCTCTCTCTCTCTCTCTATTTCAGCTCAGACGCTACATTGGTCCCACAGGAAAGGATTAGCTCACTTTTAGACCGAAGTGTTACATATGAGGTCAGGTCATATCAGATGACCTCTGTGGCTTGCTGCTTGGACTGAAACTGGTGAGCTAAAACATGACCGGCCGATCCGACTCGCAGCTCACTTCAAAAGAGACCAGCCTCAGGCCCGTCACTGCAAACAGCTCTGAGAGAGCTGAACTCACAGCCAGATGGACCTCAGCCAATCCTGTTCAAACACCAGGGACCGTGTTCAGAGAGAACGGGTGTGGTAGCAGCCTCAACAAACCGCATTACTTAAAACAGTTAAAGCCATCATTGGTTTATTTGAATCCTTCTGTTCTACAGAGACTGAGGCCCAGTTTTTGTTTTAACACAGCGTTTTAAAATGAAAACGATCCTCGGCCATACTGGTGTTTCCATTGCGCTTCAGAAAAAAACTCTGTCCACACTACACGACCGGAAACGCTCATCACATGACCATTCACGCACACTGGGCATGCGCGTAGTGTAAACAGTTGCGGATTGCTCTAATAATAGCTGGCCTTTTTGCGCATGTAGGCAGCTGTAGTATTATAAAATGCTGAGTTTAACTGCACAACGGCTGCTTAAAATTTCCGTCTCCATGTTATTGTTTACATGGTCGTCAAGGCTGGTCTGATACAGAGCCGTTGAGAGAGATGGCTCAGGTCTGTTATTGATGTGTTCTGGTAGCGTAATGTGGGCAGCCACGCCTTTGTTTTCAAAAGTCTCCGTTTTGGAGTTTTCAAACTAAAACGGGGTCTGCAGCGCATCCAAAAGTCTTAGTTTTCGAGAGTGGAAAACTCCGGAGTAGTGTAGACAGACTAGACACCAGGCGTAACCGTAGCAAAAGTTATGCGTTTAAAAACGAAAACACACTAGTGTAAACGGCCTGACTGTACTCTTTTATGTTTGCGATCTCGAAATATTGAAATATTGGGATTGTATATCACAAAAATATGTGTCAAACATAAGTAATATGTTTAAAAATTGTAATTAATATTATAACAATATTACAAATATTATAATCTTTCTTTCTTTCTTATATATATATATATATCATCCCACGTTTACCATGTCAGTGCATTAATACATAGATGGTCGTGGTATAACCGGAATAATTCACGGAATAAATTCATATGATAATAAACAAAATAAAATACTTCTAATGCACACCTAGCAGTGAATTTTACCGTATACCATGTCTAATTTTCAATGTCTGATAATTTTCATGTCTGAATTTATTCCGTGAATTATTCTGCTTATACTACGACCATCTATGTATTAATGCGCTGACATGGAATAAGTGGGATAATTCATGTATATAGTAGATGGATGGATGGATGGATGGATGGATGGATGGGATCCTCCATAAAATATTTTGATTTATATCACCAATAAGTAATCAGTAAAAATCGGATTATTTAATTGTTATTTTCAAGTTATTAAATTAACCTCAAAATAGAAGAATAAAACAGTTGGTTAAAACAAAAGTTCCACATTGAGTACAACTGGAAATCGCTTCTTTAAAAGTTGTTTTGTTAGCCAAGAGAACAGAGAGTTGACTGCAAGATGCAAATCTAGGCTTGCTTTGTTTTTGACAATAATTACAGAAAGTGAACAAGAAGAAGAGTCCTCAGTCCCCAGTGTTCTGCTGCTCTATTAATTATTCTGAGGAAGACAGATGTTAAATTGCGTATGCCCATCAGCACGAAGACTTTCACAAGATTTATCATTCATGTAAATCATGAATAAAATATTTCCTTGCCAAGAGAAAATGTTACATCTGTTTGGTGCATCACAGTCACCATGATGCAAGAAAAATCCGAAACTGGAAGACTTCGGTGACCACCTATACGAACACAAAACGGACAGAGTTTATGGAACTAAAATGGTTCTTTCTTTTTTTTTTCTACACAGCATGAAATTAGATTAAACAGATGTTGAATTCATTAATATGAATAAAGCTGTTTTAATTTTGTTTTTACTGCACATTTGCATAAGCCTTTAGTTATGTACCAAATAATTGAGACGTTTGCCTCTTGACTTTGGAGTACAATTTTGCTGTCCAGCTTTATGTTGATACTTCATTATCCTCATGAATATTCACAAGCCAAAGCCACTTTAATACAGTGTTGTGAAAACACGAACAATATTTGTATCTCTTTTCACTTCGCATCCGCCCACAAGCTTTAGAGGAATAACAGTTGTTGTTTTTTTCATCTCTTTCGTCTCATATACCACCATGCATATAAAAACTTAGTGGCCAGAGGCCATAAATTTTAATGGAATCTCGATTTTGCGTTAGTTTTATTAAAAAGATTTTTTGTTTCAATGACATCATCATATATGAGGTAAAACTGTCCCCATCTCTCAGTGAAACGGCACCAAAAACACATCAAAACACAGTAATCCTTATTTTCTTTTAGATGCTTAATTTAAAATATATTACACATATAAGTAGCAAAATGCCCAGTTTTAATAAAATGCATGCAAGATGTTTTGCCTCCTCCAGACGCATAAATAAGTAAGCAGTGACAGACAGAGTGTCATCTGAGGAAGGAGAGAGGGAGGGAGAGAAAGGGAGCATCAACGTTCCAGGAGGAGGAGGACGAGGTCGGGACACGAGTCTCGGGGACGCGGGCCTTTCGCGTCGCCCCCGGCCACCATCACGTCGGCCTGCCCCCGGAACAGACAGCCAGGCTCTCACAACAGATGGAACTAATGATGCGCAACAAAAGAGATCATTTCACTGTGGTCCTGGGGAAGCCACAAAGAGCGCTGGGACATTTGAATGATAGGGCCAGCAAGTCACTAGGGGTTAGATATGGGAAGCTTTTATGGAGGTGGAAAAGTGAATAGAGGCTCCCCGGCCCTCCTTCGGCCCCTTTGATGTCTCTCACAGAACCAGTGTGCCACTTTTTAAAAGGGAAATATGAAAAGTGGAAGACTAGGGCCTCTGCCAATCTCTTTTTCATCCTTCTTTATGGGGCTTGTCAGCAGGAAATCCCCTGTTTTTTGAAGACGCATGAGTTCATGGCGAATGTACAGTTTGATGTTCATGTAGGAGCACTGAGGAGTAAAAGACTGGAAGACAGTAAAGCGCTCATTGAAAATTTCAAAAAGCTTTCAAATAAACTCAATGCAATCAAGGATCTGGCTCAACAATAAGGATTTTTTCTGCTTGTCCTTCCAACACTGGTCCCATTCACAAAGAAGTTTATTTTAATAAAAATTAAATAATTAATTAATTAATTAACAAAAAAACAATAAATATAATAGTATTATTATTTATTAATAAATTTATATATATATATATATATATATATATATATATATATATATAACTATTAAAAAGAAAAGCTGAACTAGTTTACAAATAATATATATTGTTAAAATTGTTACTGCCTTTAGTTATTATTTTGGAATAAATATAAAAATGCGCAAAAACACTAACTTGATCAAACTGATATATTTGTATATATTATTATAAGTTAAGTACGCTACATTAAAACTCACAGTTGCCTTGTGCCTTTGTAATTGAATCCTACTCTGTATAAAAATTCCAATTCAACCTGATCTGACCTTTAAAAATGACATTCATTGGTATGTGATGTAGTAAGGTTGATTGAATAATATTCTATAAGATATTAGACTGTTTTTATTCATTTATATAGTACTGCATGAAGCATGTTTCTATGTTACGGAAAAAGTAGAATTGTTAACAAAACATTTCTACAGTGTAGATCAATTAAATAAAATGACTGCACTGAAGAGAACGTATGCAAATGTACATTGTTCAATAAAAATATATCTGCATAAGATCAAAGGCTTGTACTTCAAGAGCATATGAGTTAAGTGCACAAAGAGCATTCTGATATCTATACAGCCTAGATTTCAATGACAAAAGAAATCCCATATATCATTCACCTAGGGGTCCATTCAGACCATGATACCACACTGTGGGACACCATCATTTAACTTCAGTTAGAACATTGAGGAGGGGGAAAAGGGCAAAGGTACCCTCACTTTCGAGAGAAGGCTCTTATTTAATGGCTTATTCTACATGGTTCAGATACAGCTTCCTCACATTCTGAAAAAAAGAAAATTCTCCAATTATTTACTCACTCTCGTGCCATTTCGAACCCTGTAACGTAAAGTAAATGAGTAAATAATACGAGATTTTTCATTTCAAGATGAACTATTCCTATAAGTGCACATCAAGCAGACTAGGCACGTTCCTTCTGCTGTTTAAAAATAAACAGAGGGAGGAAAACAGCGAACCTTCAAACACCTAGGGAGGGGATTTAAGTAAGATGTGAAGCGTTCAGTAGCTCAATCCGCTTCCCTACTTCCACACTGTAGATATCAGTGAAAGTTCAGACCGATGCTGACAAGAACAGAGGAGCGTGTCGTTATTAGCGGCAGGTTAGTTCTGATAACACTATCAGCCTCCTCCCCCCAGGCCAGCGGTGCTGGGCCTAACTCTCAAATAAAGCCGAAGTGTCTCGACTCCCTGGCACATTAGCTCTGATTACAATGACCTTCATTATATCAGCTACCCTTATTATACACATAGAGCACAGCGCTCCCTTGGGCTGCAGTATAAAGGAGAGGAGGTGGGGCGACCCGCTACAGAAGGATGCGTGCGTGGCATGTGACTGACCGCGACCACGGTGGTCCTGCACAATAACCTTGGCCGAAAAACAGGATATCGGCCCATTGTGCAGAAGTCAGGTTATTGTTCACAAAACAACAATGCTTGGAAGAAGTGTAGAAAAAAATACTTTTTAATGCATTTCAATTGGTCCATATTAAACTACCTATTCTTCACTGTCACAGTCAAACTACACTAAAAAATGTGTGGAAACCAACATGCATCTTTTGAGCATTTAATTAAAAAAAAAATTAACTGGGTTGGGTTTTCAATTGGATTCAATTGTGATTTAAATTATTAACATTTTTGATTTCAATTTATCTGGGTATATTTTAGCTATAATATCCATTTTGCTTACATTTAGAAGAAATGCTACTTTATTCGGCAACCGTTTTTTTAACTATTCATCAAAAAAAATCTGGCTTATAAGAATCATTCGCTTAAGGAATCAGACTACTCTGGTTGTGCAGTATATTTTGATTCACTAAAAACAATGCGCAGACCGATAGGTGTATGATGTCAGAGTACAGCGAGAGCGATTCAAAAGCATACGTCTGCTCTCTAGTACATACACTCTCACAGTACTTTGATGTTATACCGATCGGTCTGCGCATTGCCGCTTCAAGCCGAACACACCTAACGGTTCATGAGAGTCATTTGTTCCTGAGTCGGTCTACACTGGCCATGCTGAATGTTTTGATTCACTAAAAACGACTGATTCATAAGAGTTCATTTGGTCCTGAATCGGGCAACACTGTCTACGCTGTATGTTTTGATTCGCCAAAAAGAACTGGTTTATAACACTAATTTGCTTGTGAATCGGACTACATTGGCTGTACCGTATGTTTTTAAATCACTAAAAATAACTAAAAAGTGTTATTTCTTTGTGAATCAGCCAACATTGGTCATACTGAAGGATTTTCATTCCCTAAAAAAAGGGTTGATTCATTCATGAATCGGACTACATAGGTCGTATTGTGCCTTGACATTATTTCTCAGTACATGGTCTTTTTTTATTGCCTCACATCCAAAACAGACTGCAAACTCACATTCACAAATCAGGCAAAATATAATTTTGGTTACACTTTATCTTAAGGTGATGTAGTTGCATTACTCAAAAGTACTGAGTAATATTAATTAACTACACGTACTTACTACAGAGTTACAGTTAGGGGTTTGATTTAGGGTAAGTTGCTTGGGTAACACTTTATTTGACATTGTCCTTACATGTACTTACCATAGTAATAACAGTAAATTATGCATAATTACATGCAACTAACCCTCAACCAAATCCTAATCCTACCCTAACCCTATAGTAGGTACATGTAGTTCATTAATATCACTCAGTACTTAAATAAAATTAGACTGTAACAATGACACCTTAAAATAAAGTGTAACCATTACTTGTAATTCTGCATAATTTACTGTTATTACTCTAGTAAGTACATGTAGTAACATGTAACTACATCACAAGTTTTTTTTTGCTGTGGCGCTAAAGAATCAAAGGCAGCGTAGACAAAGACATAAACTATACAAAAATATATATTTTCGCTAATGCTAAAACTAATACACAACAACACAAATCCACCTTTATATTCATATGCATCACAGGAGTCTTGTAGCTTGGAGATCATGATGTCTTAATTTGCCTGCAGACACATAATACTGGTCACCTCCAGCCTGCAGTCAGAGCCAATGGATGCTGGCAGCAGCTCTAAGAGGAGAATGGAAGCTGGACCGGGGCCCTAACGGAAAAGCTTGGGGACTCTCGTCACCACTTAGCATACGGCATGCTTGTTAACTTCAATTTTCTGCTCATTCTCACTCACAGGGCCACAGGGCTAACATTCTTCAGTTCTTGGCAGACGCACCCTCTGGCGGGGGTGACCACCCCTTTCACAGCAGGGGAGCGGGATAAAGACGGCAGAACGCGGCCCCTAAATCTCCCCGCTCATCTGTGCGCGCCTGCTGGCTCTCGCAGCATCCTTCTCACTCTCCTGCCAGGTGCCTCCATGGTAGCCGTTACCCATGGAGACCTGCCTCTCCCTATTCACTTAGCCTGGCTAACCGAGCATCGAGCAGTAGGGGTGCGAAGGGAGGGAGGAGGGCATCGGTGCAGTCTGCAGGGGGCCGGTGTGTTTGTTTTGTGGAGAGCGGTCTAGAGAGCTGGCTAAATCTGCTTGTTTTGGATTAGAGGGAATTGGGAGGCTGTAAGCACTGGTTTAGGTGATGACTCCTCAATGGCTAGTTAAGGAGTACAACACCTGCCGGACCAGTGAGATGCCCAGAAGGACATAAAAACTGTCAAATAAAGTCCTTGTATGCTTTTTTTTTCCTGGCATGCTAATCTCATTAACAAAATGACTGACTAAAATGTCTGTTAACGAATCGTTTCAGATTAATTCATTGTTCAGCTTCAGCTCATGTATCTGAATCCCAGATATTGACTATTATTGAATTATTTGAAACAATAACGCTCTTTCTAGATTTGTCCTCTTAAAAAAACTTTAGTGTCTTGCGCTCTTATTTTTTTTCTCAGCATATTTTCGTCAACAGTATATTCTAATTCGAATCCTTTCATTATTGTCATAAAGTATATTTTTTGGTCTTGTTATCGCCTATACATATGAGATTAATCATATATATATATATATATATATATATATATATATATAAACACACAGTATTAATACAACAAAATCACAAAAGTGAACTTGAAGCAAGCTAAATGCTAGTCAGAATGTGCAAATCACGCTATAAATATCTTTCCACAACAAAATAAAACACAAACAATGAATAAATAAACTAAAATAAATATTACAATAGTGTACTCATTATAATGTTATTTCAGGAGCTCAGCTTTTCACAACAAGAACAATTTTTGTTAACTAAATTGACTAAATCGCGAAAATAAATATTTTCGCCAAAAGACAAAAACTATCACCAAAGCAACTTAATTGAATACAAGTGAATTCAAAAACTGCAGAAAGTCGACACATATTCAAGCTCGGATGATTCATGCAAGTTCCTACATGTGTTCTTACCATATAAAGTTGCATTTATGTCTCAGAATTGTATTTATGGAGTGAGAAGCGGAACTAGTGGCAGATGAACAGGCACCTGGTGAACATTGAACGCTCCTGGGCTTTTAGGACTTAATTAATCAAGGCCTCTGGGTATTATGACATGGCTGGTCTTCTCCGTGTGTGTGACTCAATTAAGTTGTTTCGTGAACCAGAGGTGTGACTTCAATATTGCTTAGAGTCACTGCTATCACACAAGCTGTGGTTAGCATTAACGCTTTGGGCCAACCGAGCCAATTGCAAACATAGTCTTGTCTTCATCTGCTTCACTGACAAAACACAGTAAGGCGAATGAAGGTACGCTACTTAACATGATGTACTTCAGTTCCAAAACCTGCTTCCTATTGACTAATCACCTGCAATCCAGCTTAGCTAGCCGCTATTTGTGCTGGTATAGTGTCAAGCCATACATTTATAAATCAAGACATTGTTTAACAGCATAAGTTGCATGAAAAACAAATGGCAACACCAGCCGGCACAATTCTTTTTTTAGTACAAACGAACTACAGATACAACTCAAAAATATGTCAAAAAAGGAGAAATGGAGTGGAAAACCCGTTTTACATTATGCTGACTGATATAACTAATTGTCTATAAGTAATTGGTCACTAAAGCAGTCATGAAAACTATGCATTATGGTACATCGTGACACTGACCTTCAACATCTATTGAGTGCTCCAGTTCGACTCGGTCCTGTGGGTCACTGTCTACTTGCCAAAACTCAGCTTGCACGTTCACACCAGTCTCTTACATAGCTGTCTGTTGAAGCCTGTAAGGACACAGAAAACAGTAATGCATGGGTACATATTTTACTACCAAACCATAAACCAAAGGCAAACAAAGATTTTGATGAACTTTTAAAAAACGCCTCCCCTTTGCCACTTACACAAATCAACATTCAGTTCATGTGACGGTTTTTAATGCCGCTTTTTATACCAGTACTGTCAGTGGCTTGTATCGCTCACAGAATTTTATAAACACCAGTCTTTCCGCAGCACAATAACTACTTTCATTTCATTGTAAAACCTGTCAAAACTCCAATTAGATATTTAGAGAGAAAAATACGACGTTCAATTTGCCCAAACAAACCACTCCGTAAGTTAATAAAAAGGCATTATCATCCATCTTGGGCTCTTATTAGATTGTGTATATACGCATGCTATCCTTTCAAGAGAAACAAGGGTTTGTGGGTAAAACACAAGGGGAGTGCGTGCAGTCTCTGAAAAACAGTTTTCTTGAGCGTGAGTGAGAAAATGGAAATAAATAGATTTATTTTGGCATCTCACATGTTAAATACCTTTTTTTCCCAGGTTCTTTCTGTCTTCATACACTTATCAATATAACCCTGATATCACATACCATATACAATGAGTTATTTTTATAATACTGATGCACTTTAATAAGCTTTTTGTGTTAGATAAGGGTTAAAAACAACAGAATGAAAGGCTTTAAATTCCAAATTAAAGAACAGACTAATAACTAGACGATTTCTTTTTTAGACCAGATAAATACCCTAAAAACATAATAAATAAAAGTAATTATTGCAGCTGGTAATTACAATGCTAATTATATTGCTAATTAGCTTATTGTGATGTATACTGTGGATGGGGCCTTCACTACGCCTCGGATCACACAGGAACAAAGTCAAAACGGACTTCAGCCTAAATGATAAGAGCACTACTGACGACATTATGTTTGTTTTAATATTATCAACTGATTGCGTATTAACATTCAAATGTCCTATCGGCAACAATTTACAAGGTCCATGTGACCGTTGTAGAATGACATCATTATAAAGACTTTTGGTCTTACAGACTGAAGAGGTTGATTAGTTGGGTCCTCAAATCATTCCTTTCTAAAACCATCTTGGAAAAGAGCCCGAATAGAGAATGAACTTGATTTAGAGTGCCAGGAATGGGTGGATAGATTATAGTCTCTATATAATCTCCTGATCCTGGCGTCTGAGGTAAATGTAGACTCCGAAACATTTAACACACAAATACATGCTTGTACAAATTTAACAGGAGGACCTCAAACACAGACAGACATTATATATATGCATGCAAAACCTACTGTACTCATATACTGTCAAATCAATAGTATTACGTCAAATGTCCTACTAGCACATATAAATATTGCATGATATAACATTATTGATGTATTTCTCCCTCTCAAATTTCTGTCTGGAAAAAAAAAATGATTGAGCATAATGCAATGACGTACATTACAGTTCAAAAGTTTGGGGTCAGTAAAAAAATTTTTTTTTTTTTTTTTTTAATACATTTTTTTAATTTAGCAAATATGCATTAAATTGTTATTCATCATCTTAAAACATACTGTATCACAGTTTTAAGGATCACAACTGTCTTCAATATGTATAATAATAAGAAATGTTTCTTGAGCACCAAATCAGCATATAATGATTTTTGAAGGATCATGTGACACTGAAGGTTGCAGTAATGATGCTGAAAATTCAGCTTTGCCATCACAGGAATAAAATACATTTTAAAATATATTCAAATACCAAAAAAATGTTTTAAATGATAATATTTCACAATATTAATGTTATTAGTGTATTTTTAGTACTGTACACGGCAGCCTTGGTGAGCATGAGAAACTTTTTCAAAAACGGATAAAACAATCTTACCGACCCACACTTAAAAGTGTTGAATATTGATTTTTAACTTCCTTTAAAAAAAGGAAGAGCTTACTAATGTCCGCATTTAATAACACAATTAATGAAATATATATATATATAGCACGTTTTGTCAAAGAAAACGTTTAATTCTTGTTCCTGTAAATCCAGAAAGCAGAAACAAGAAAAAAACTAACAGTGAAACAACAGAAACGTATATTGCATGTTTTGAGAGTGCAATGTTTGACATAAAATATTCACTTCATAATGCTTGAAGACGGGATGACCTGTCGTGACACGAAATGTTTTTCACTACATTTTTTAAGCATGATCTCACAAACAAAACAAAAAAAGAAAAGAAAAGAAGAAAGCACACACCCAAAAAGGCACAAGAGAAACCAATCGTTCTTACTGATGCCACGATATTAAATAATGAACGATGATTAATTTACGCATATGCTTTTTACTGTAAGTATGATTCACAGAGATTTACGCTGAATAAATTCTGTCATTGCATTGATCTGGATATTTATCTACAGATGGGGGGGGGGGGATATGAACCTCGAGGTATATGAAGGCCCTGGCATATGAAAGGAATAAAGTGTGTATGTTTGCATTGCCAGGTAACCGTCGTGTTTAGATCCGTGGTCACCTGTTAGACAGGAAAACCTTATCTAGGCTTTTCACTGTTCAATAAAACAATGAAACAATGTTTATTCTTTACAGAGGTTAATGAAAAGGAGTGGCAAAAAAAACAACCAAAAACTGGCATTTTAGTTCAATAAGGAAAGGGTTAGAAAACATAGCACACCCTCTGATAACACTGATAAGATACTGCGTCAGGAATAACGAAAGTTAATGACAGAGTCTGTTCATCTCTCAAAATGAAAGAATGATTTTTTTGGGATATCTGCTGATCTGTGCACGCAAATAACAACCTGTGACTACAGCTGCATGGCTTAATCACAGCAATACAGGGAGGGAATATGTAACATGCCAACTTCTCATTATCAAATCCAAATTAATAATTTTCCTAACAATACACCACCTGTCTCCACCTGTGCAATTTTCGGCACATTGCGGATAGAGAGAAATGCAGGTTTAAACACACTGGTGCAGTAGTGCTGACATAAAAAAATCTGAACTGTTACATAAAATCTCCCTCCATTTCCGTGTCTTTCTATAAAACCACACCGCAACAACATTTCCAAAACTCAGGGTTAGGTCACAAGCATTCAAGTCACTGTACTATGAACTAGAAGAGCTGGATTTTTCCCCAAACCACACTTTTAATACCTGGTACCTCCCTGACTTAAAATCATTTTTCGACGCCACACATTTTATGAACATCCTCCAATGTTGATTGAGTTATTCATACCCATCGAACATCACAACACAACAAACAAGTTGGTTTCAACTAAATCTTTTCTGAACTGTGGATCTGAGGGGAGAAGGGATCAAGCTTTTATTCTTGCTCCAGATGTAATGTGATCATTCATTCTTTTTATCTATTAATGATTTCAAAGGCTTCCAACCATTATTGCTTTTATTCTCTGGAATAAAACCCAGCTGCTCTCTTTGTAGTGAGTCTGTGTGGGTGTATGTGCTTTTGGTGCTATATGGAGGGGGTTGGGAGGGAGAAGAAGAGGAGAAAAAGGGAACACAAAAAAAAATGAATATCTGTTTTTTCAACAAAAATATTCACATTTTACACTCAACAACAAATTACCAATGAGTGTTTTACAAGCTACCCAAGTGGTAAAACTAATTAGCGTGTAATCCTGACCAAGAGCCTAACAAACAAACTACATAAACAAGTTACGAAGGCTTACAATTTGGTCTTTGGTTTTTAAAGCATTTTAAAGCATTAAAAGCACAAATCCCAAGTTTGATCAACTATTATCCAACATAAAATTGGCCTAGCCTGAAAATTAAGATTATACAACATTGGCATAAACCACTGAACAGCTGTTTTATGTAATTATTAACTCATTTTAATGACCAAAAATGCCATATAACGCTATGTTGTTTGCACGCAATCAATCATTACAATCATTTTTTTTCCTTTGTAACTTTCCTTAAAATGAAAATAACAAGTAACATCACTTGGGACCTTCAATATAGCATGAAAGACAAAAAAAGTAGTAATTTGTTCTAAAAATTGTAGTGTTGACTGCATTTGACAAGCTCAAACATGCAACTCTGTGATTTTTATCTTAGATTTTTATTTATATTTAATTATTGTTTTTTAATGACCTTTTTTATTATTCTTTGTATTTTTTAAATTGTTTTTATTTTAAAACATATTAAAACAAATGTATGTTAATGTTATCGACACAAATGAAGTTTTTAAATTGCATTAAATTGTCCTAAACTTTGTTACAAAAAAACTCATCTAAAAATGAATAGATAATAAAACAGGGGATATAAGCAACAATATGACCCACTGGGGATGACAATCAACCTTATAGTTTTTTTTGTGTGTGTGAGAGTGTATTTTGTACCCTATTTGTAGAAAGTGCATTTTAAAGTTTTGTAGATGTTTCAAACATTTATACCCAGAAAGACAAATGTGCCCCGAAAGGGTGTGAATGTGCTTGTGGACTTGTTGATTACGCATGCGAGGAGTGCCGCTGTATTTTATTGGGAAATTTACACCCTTGGTGTGATTTATAGAAATCAGTAGTGCCCACAAAGCAGTAAAACTCTAATTGTTTCCTCCATTTTTAAAGTCTATCCTCCATTAAGGAATCGGTGGGTAATAAAGAGCTTTTTTAATCAACCCTCTCTTGCTGATGTGTTGACGTTTGAACAGTCTCGCCCACCTTACAAAGCAAGCTTTCACTGCTGAGAACAATGAGGCTAAAATATTAGAACATCTCATAAGTGACTGGGGTTCTGCAACACTTAGCTCTTTTTCTCCACTCTTCAGCTATGACCTTCTAAACGTGTGCATCTACTGTACAGCTCATCTATATAACATGTACCATTTTATTTGGGTCATACTGTATTGTGTAAAATAAAGATGTTCGTCAGCTAATCCTGGTATCATTGGGAAACGTGTGACTCACTGTGTACTTCAAATCCATCTCTACCTATTTCTTCAAGGAAACTAAAGCCAAAATACCATGGGAAGAAGTTACACCCAAAGTACCAGCAAATATCTAAACATAGAATTCAGTCTAGGAAACACATTATATACATGGGCCAGAAATAGTACACCAGTTCAAATGAATATCAGAAAATATGAATGAATAATTCAGTCGAACAACAAACTCAATTTCTAAATAGTTTTATAATTATTGCAAATACATTTCGACCTCAAATAAAAAATGGTTTCAAAATGTATAAGTCAAAAGTGTGTGTGTGTGTATATATATATATATATATATATATATATATATATATAGTCTTTAATACTATACAAAATTAAAAATAGGAAAAAAAATTATGATTCAGACATTAAACTTTACTTTCATACACATGCTCATCTCTTACTTGCTCATATTACCAAGCCCAGGGATATAAGCATGATGGCTGCTAAAAAGCGCCATATCAATGTAGCTGTGATCTCCTTCATCCAGCAGAATCTGTCCTGCATTATAAAACACTTTAAAAGTGAGCATGAGCGAGTGAAAACGCCCTTCCCCTACCCCACACTCCCAAACAGGCTCTGATCCGGTCACCGCAGGATTCCACCTGGCCCACCTTTGCCCACCGGCTGGCAGTGCCACTGTAAATCCTGGAGCTATAGCTGGAGCCTGGGCTTGAGTAATTAATAAAAGCTCCATTACATGCCTTGTGGCCGTTGTTTGCTATTTCAACACCCCATTTGTGCCACGATTACAGTCATTATCAGTCAGCGACATTAATTCAGCCACCGATGCCGGAACTGCATACTAATAAATTGGGCTCTAAAATTTTGTACCTTTCAAGGAGTTGGTGCTGGAGTGGAGCCAGGAAGTGCCACTCCTGATTAGGAGTCTTCTGCTGACTCTGAAAGGCCCCTTTGAATAAAGGGCTGCTGCATCTTTGGAGATAGTTCACATTCCCCCCCTTTGATTATTCCCTTCCCCTCCAAAATGAATCTTTATTAAGCTTAAATCCTAAATAAAATGAAATTAGCAGACTGCAAAATATTGCTTTCTTTTCTGCACATATTCCCTGGTGCCTCCATGCAAATTATAATGCTTATTTATGTAAATGAGGTGTCGTCTTTAATTAGTTTTGCTTGAAGGCATTAAAATACATGTATTCTTTCCCCAAAATATTATTTGTTTTGTTGCTCTCTTCAGTTGAGTTCAAAATGACTTATTATGCTGACTAAAAAGCTTTATTAATTTCAGTGTTTTTATTTTTTTTCCTCCCCTGACTTTCAGAGTATTATCTTCTCCTCCCACTGTGTGGGAGCAGCGCTTAGCGTTTAGCTTTTAGCTGTGTAATGGAGAGGTTTCCTCAGGCTCTCGCCGCTGTGAAGTGGATACAAGACTCTCTGAGTGTCCCTGCAGACAACAGACGGCTCTCTCATGGGTCAGCACGCTTATCCTTAACCTATACAGTATTGTGTGTGAGCGCATACGAGTACACATCATTATTCATAAAAGAAAATCTGTCATATACTAAGATATTCCATGTAACATCACAGCTACAGAATCGAACCTGCATAACCTGCATGAGCGCCACGGCCAAACGCGTTACGCTTGCTCTAACCACTAGGCCATGGATCCCAATTGTGCTGTCTATCACTACTCTGATGATGCTGTTTATCTGCATGCGCTGTCTGCATTGTTTTAACCTCTAATTCATTAAAATAATTATGCAAATGAGGTAACGGCACAAACACAACCAAAAATGAGTTTTGCACACCGCAATTCCTCATCTTGCAGGCCAGTTCGGGATGGAAGATGACTTAAATATGCAATGCGCAACGATATAGCAGCGTAAACCGTATTATGGCTGGATGGCAAATAGGATGCAGGTTTTTGCGTTGAAAAGTGAATTTGCACCTTGTCAAACTGCTAAGAATGACTTCTGTTGGCTCTATATGTTGCAGACACCCCCCCCATCCCCCCATTCACTTAATGAAAGCCGCACGCATGCATCGTGTCATCAATCAAATGCTAATACCAATGTAAATTCACATGCATTGTCAGCTCTCACCGCACGCCTCTAAACTGAGGTGCAATGACCTCTTAAACGACTTTCAGACAGCTTTTTGCCTTATTTTAATATTTGTTTAAAAGGATTTTCAGTGTTACAGTAAATCTCCCTCTTGACGCGTTTTTTATGCATTTGCAGTTGATTTACACCACAATGTTGAGTGGCTATCGAGCAGAAACCCGCCGTGAGTCACGGCCAAAAGGTGCCGGAACCGATGCAGTCAAACAGAAATACACGCTGTCATACACTCCGCTCAGCTGACACAAAAGGTTAAAAAGAAACATGAGCCGCAAACAACGAGCATTGGTCAATATCATATCAATATCCTTTGAGGCCTCAATGGAGTGAAAAGACTGAAATGGCATATTTTACGAAGTTAATACCCCTCAATACCCAATTCACACACGTATAAACACAAGCACGCACAAACACACACAGCATGATTTATAGTAAGGAAGCTGAGGCCATTATAACGTTTTTATTATTACTGTTCTTTCAAGGCTAATGCTACAATAGATTTTTGCATGATTGATGCGTCCCAGTAAACATTAGGAAGATTCCATTAACTTAGCAGAGAGGAGCTAAATGGCGTCACTTTGATTATAGCTGCATTCCTTTCTATGCTTTTTGATTAAAAATAGAATATCAATATCACATTTTTTAAACGAATTCATGATGTTAGGATCTGACTTCAAAAAAAAAAAAAACCTCCTCTGGCAACTCATGCAACTGATTGTTATTGAGGTCACCATATAAATCATTAAGTTTCTGGAAGTTACATCTGAAACAATCCTGGGGTTAAATCATGACAGAAACGTTTTTTCCAGGAAATCAAGTGACTTTGAAGTTCTGGTCATAACTCATCTAATGTAGTACAGTTACTGTCATACACACTCTTAAAGGGACAGTTCTCCCAAAAATTGAAATAAAATTCTCCTTATTTACTCGCACCGCTCCAAACCGGTATGACTTTCATTTTTCAAAGGAACACAGAAGGTTAATTTCTGAAGAATATCCTTAAAACTCTTTTCAATATAATATTCCAAGTCTTTAGAAGTTGTACCACAGCTTTGTGTGATGAAAATTATGAAATCTTAAAGTCACCATTAAACGTAAATTGCGATAGTCTTTTCTTCCCTATTGTGACGATTGGATCGTTGTGGTTTGCTACTGCATTGATCTCATTAGAGTGACAGGTCGTCCCGCCCTCGCACCGAAAAACACATCATCAGAGAAGAGAAGAGAACCCGCTGCAAGTGGGAGGGGAAATTTTGATTAAAGATTACAAGGGCACATGAATAAAATAATAATGTGATTGTGCATGGATAAATAATTTATAATGAATATAGCAAAATTCCATTAAAAAAAAGAATTGTCAATTTTGATTTCATGGTGACTTCAATCCAGAGCCGAGTCGAACTCGAGAACTTGATTCATTATATGATTAATTGAAACATTTTGATTCAACAGAACAATTTGTTCATAAATCAGTTACTTTCACGAACGTGCTATAAGCAAAGCTCATACATCTTGTCAACATGTTTAGAGAAAAACAACTTAAATTATGCCGTTTTCCTGCAAAAATCGATCGAATAACTTCAGAACACTTGGAATATAGGGCATGAGTCATATGGACCACTTATATGATACATTTTGCTGCTTTTGAAAGCTTGAAACCCTGCTTATTGTAACTAAAAAAGTTAAAACAAAAATGTTGTGTTACACAGAAACAAAAGAAAGTCATATGGGGTTTTAAAACAACCTTAAATGATGACAGAATTGTCATTTTTATGTGAACTAATCCTTTAAACTAAACTAGCATTTCAGTCTGAAAGAACGTGGTAGCAATTTGCTAAAACTTCAATCAGTAAAGAGCAAATTCCACTGGTTTGAACTGTTGTCCTCCAGTTGTGCTAGTGCTCAACATCCATTTCACTCTCCCAACAAATCTGTGACCAAAATGCTCCTGGCATGGACCTGATTGGCTAATTGATATCTTATGTGTGGCCCTCATGGGAACAGTGGCAGCGATGACCTGGATGAGCGCGGATCTGTCTTCTCTCTCTCTCTCTCTACACATGTTGGCCTTTGCAGGAAACGAGTTCACGGTGAACAGTGTGGAGTAACACCCCTAACACCTTTTGCCAATTATTCACTGTGTGACCCACAACAACGAGAACAAGGGATCCATCTCCCAATACGTGGTCATAAACATGCACGCCCTGCCTTAAAATTGTACACGTGTTTGTGTGTTTCTGCCTCTCATGCCCCGGCGATACACTGGCGCTTACGAAAACTGAGCCAACTGATCTTTTGCCCGAAGTGCTAATTTGTGTCACAGCTGTGAGCGCAGAACTATTATTAACTGAAACATAAACTAGAAGCTATGTCTCTCAACAACAAGATTCTGCAATAAAACCATGTTTTAAGGCTTGATCTGGCAAAAAACTCAGAGATATATTTATAGGTTCTTACAAGAGTATGGCCTTTTTCCATTTGATCTGTGGAAAAACAAATCGGAACAAAACACCTGGTCTTACCTTAGGCTCATCATAATAAAATAATACTAATAAAACTATGTGCGAGTCTAAGAAGTAAGTACATTTCCCACAAAACGTATAAAATAAAAGTGGTGATTTTACAAACTACAAAAGGATTATAAAACATTGTAAAATCACAAATTCATTGGTAACAAAAAGAGGTGCAATACAAATTAACACCAAACTTACATGAGGTACTCTGAAAAGGCATTTTTCTAGTGTTCTCAGACTTTTTGGCTTTCTAATTTTATACAAAAAAAATATTTAGCATAAATTAGCATAACAATTTGAGGGGGAAAATGACTTTAAAAATGTTGTTTATTTAATTTGGTGGTTTCAAATGTCATTTTTTTTTTATTTATTTTTTATTTATTTTAGGTTTAGGTTTTTAATTCAGACACTTTTTTTTACCTTACTGTATATCTGGCTTGATATCTGCTCCGATTGCATGTATTCAGTCTTTTTTGTTGTGATTTAGCAAGAAAAACAAGTCCTGCCAGAAACTGTAAGTTTCAAGTGTTATGTTCAGAATTCAGTTTATAGACAAAAACATCTCTGTGCGTGTAGGAATGTGCATCAAATTAAAGGTGCGCCCAATGAATTGGCAAAAAAATGTTTCTGGGGTGAGGGAGGTTGTTATAGTAAAAATAGAAGAATGGAAAATTTAACTTTCATGGTTTTACTGTATATTGCTTTACTCCTTTCAATAAAAAAAAAAAAAAAAATAAATAAATAAATAAATAAAAAGAAAGAAAGAAAGAAAGATCTGGAATGTGCACTTTTAAATCCATTTTCAGCCCAATTTCAAGAGTCTGTCGACATGAAATGCTGAAAATGAAAGCCAAAACGGAGATCGAGGGTTTATTTCATGTGGGCTGCATGGTTAGGCAGCACTATTGGATGTGAAATGTTATCTCTGAAGCCTCATGTTTCAAAGCCTGCAGGGCCCATCTCCCCTTGCCGAGTACACGGACACGCAAGAAACGCTTTCTGTCCCAGAATTTCACAAATGTCCAGTTGAATCCTCATCACTTGTTTGTGCGCACTGAGGCCAATCAATCTAGATGAGAGAATTAAATAAATGAACTCAGTTCAGGTCACGCCAGGAAAGGCCCATGTAATCCACTGAGGTTTTTTCTTTCTTCCACAACACTTTCTGACATGACGGATATAATTATTCTAATAAAACTGTGCCTGAGACAAACACTGCTATATTCCCTAGGTACACAGCAAAGTTAGGATGCATGCCAGTTTTTTTTTCCCTGTTGTCACCGCTGGCTAACTACGTCACCTCAGCTGTGACACAAATTAAAATATATATATATATCTTGACATACTCACAATTTGCTTAAGAAAAGGCAACTGTGATATTTTGTGATTTTAAATATCCAGTTCACCCAAAAATGAAAATTGTGTCATAATTTACTAACCCACATGTTGTTCCAAACCTGTATGACTTTTGTTCTTCTGTGGAACACAATAGAGTATATATATATTATATATATATACACACATATAAATTTTATTTACTTTGATTTTATTTGGGTGAACTGAGCGCCACCAAATGGAATTCGAACAAAAGTGACTGTTGTCAAACAGGCTGTTGTCATTGGTCAGTAAACAGAGAGTCACACCCAAAACTCATGCCATTAGTTAAATTTCATTGAGTGGGATTTGTTGAGATCCTCAAATATAGTAATATTTTAATATGTACATATGTAAGGGAAATCAACCTACAAATATTTTAAAGTTAGTTAGCCGGGACAAGAGGAAGAATTTTTAATTATCAATATATTACAAAATATCCATGTACAGTCATTTATCACTGTGTAATTTTAGGATACAGTTGTTTGTCAGTCTCATTTCAAGTAACAGGAAGGATAAAGATCTTTGATAACCGCACGCCTTTCATCTTTCTAGAAATCCCTGCGTTGCCGCACCTTGGCATTTATTCTTTAAACATCCCCTTATAGGTCCAACCTGCACTGCATGGAATCTGATACACCTACAGAGGGAAATAAAAATAGAGAAAAGTGAACTCCAGGCTAAATTTGAAAAGGAATGGAATATCACGCTCTTTGATGACAAAGTAAAAACAAAAGACTAGAGGATATGTCCTGAAGCACGCTGAACATGAATCCACACAGAGACATCTCCAACATTTGACAGTCTTCAACGAGTCTCTTTTAACGCTTTCCTTTTCCCTTTACTGTTCCGATGACAATCGACTGTCTATTTGCAAACAAGTGCGTCAACCAAGGATGTACACATTTCCCATCAGTCTGTGAAGCCCACAGTGCAGAGATGGGCAAATGCAGAGGTTAAAGTGGTATTTTAAAGGTGGGGGAGCTCTAAAATTGGTGGAGATTCTGGTGGGCAAGGCAAGAAATGACAAAATAGCATAATTATCTAGGTTGCATAGTCAGTAGGTATTACATTACTATATTGAAGGTTAAAATGAACTGATTTGCCAACAAACACTTAAATTACACACAAGGAAGTTTTTATAATAATAAAGTTATAATATTTAAAACTTAATTACATAATTATGTTTCTACTCCAATTCAGGTTTTTTTTTTTATTTAATATAAACATTTAAATGGTGGCTGTCATATTGAGAGATTTAGGCTATTCAAACACATAACATTTTGAAGAACAGTAAAAAAATATAATGAAATGTAATATGGTGCATATATTTAACAAAACGCTCCTCTCTGGAGTTCATATTTCTAGCTGACTAATGAGTTTGTGTTCACTGAATGGCTTTTCTGAGGTAAATGTAATAGTACGTGACACTGTTTACAAGCTGTTTTATTGGCGTCTTTCAGCGACTGAAACACTGATTGTGTGATTACAAAAATGATATTTCGTTAACTTGTACAGAATATTTCAACATACTTTCTGATGTTCATTCATGTTTATTTCGTGATGTAACTAGTAGTAAAGCGGAAGAGACGATCGGTTCACGTGCGCTTCGCTTGAGGTGGCAACAGCGATCTGTCACAAATCACGACACATTAAAGAGCGCCAAAACGGTATTGTTTGAATTTCATAATAAAATAAACAGAAATCTCAGACTTTGTTTCCTATCAAAAGTAACAAAGCACAAAAGCTTATTGCGATTTATTCGATGGGAGATGCGCTACAATGTTCTGTTCATTCATCAACTGAAACCAGCATAAACTGAAATAATCGATTCCTGGGATTAAAAATCAATATTGGTTCATAAAAAATGTATATATACACTGCCATTATTATTATTTTTTATTGAATAAATTACCCAGTATAACCTCTGGGTAAGCTCAAATGATAATTGTGTCGTTTCCTTTTATTTGTGGTGGGCGCACAAGAGAGGAAATGAATGGTGCAAACTCTTACCACTCATTCATGGAAATTTTTTTTTTGAAAAAACCCCATCTTTCCTAGCCACAACAATTTGATAGAAAACAAAACGCCTGTCGGGCTGGCGAGTGAGAAGCGTGCTAGTTCTGGAATGGCCTGTGAAAAGTCATAAAAATATTTTCCTTTTTATTTAATGTCGCCCATAACTCATTGCAAGGAAAAGCTAATCAATAGCACCTTAATGAAAACTTGAGCCATATTTTATTTTGCTGCAGAGAAGGCAGGGATCAGCATTTGTTGCCTTGTTGTGTGCTGGGTCTGGCCCCGGGGCTGTTAGACAGATGTCACGCTCGCAGATACCTTAAATATTTGCTGCCTTCTCCTAGAAATGCTTTATCAACATGCCAAGCAGAAGGAGTGAGAATTTCTATGCAGAGAGCACCATTAGAAAAACAACAGCCACAACAGTGAGTCTATATTTCATCATTTCGGCTCCGTCATTGCCACAGTCAGTGATTTAATATGTGAGAGGAAGGAAGAGTGAAAGGTTATGACTTCTACACTTTAAAATATTCCACCTACATTGAATCCCACAAACCCTTTTGTTTCATCCCAAATCAGCATAAATGCCAATATCTCTCATATCTAATATATATTCATGGCTCAAAGCCATTCACCTCACATTTAGCAGGAAAAAAAGCATCCACATGCAGCCAAGATCCCATATGCTTCCCTTTTCTTTCCATGTGGCAATACACACAATTACACATGCGATTATCACAAATTATAAGACATATTGTGCATTTGCTCAAATCAAACAAATCAGCAGACCAAAGCTCTACTTTGCCAGTAAATATGGATGATTGACATACAGAACTCCCAAGTTCCCATTTGACAACATTCAAAAATATTTTTTTTAAGAATTATAGTTAATTTTCCACAAAACAAAACACCTTCCATACTACTGTTGACCTTCTCAGAACTTTCCTCTAAAGTAATCAAATCACAAATTTTCATATTACACTGTAAAAAAATATTCAAAAAAGAAAATATGCTGAAAAATTGGCAATTATTTATCTAATTATTGTAGTTTTTTTGTTTAACTACTCTGAAGTTTTAACAACTCTAAGGGGACAAAAGTATTGCATGATGATTTACACAGCAAACCAAGAAGATCTAAAATAATACTTTTTTTTACCAAATAGGCCTACTCTGGAAAAAGTTTTGCCATTCACCACTTCCCAGCATGCACTGGGACATGAATTATTAATATAGCTGCATTGTTTGACCATTTGCTGGTTTTGACTTGAAAAAACATGAAATGAATCGCATAATATTGAGCTATTTAAAACCATTTTTATTATTATTAGCAAGAACAGGTGGTGTTCATACAAACGGCTATACAAAACACATATACATACAAACATTAAAGAAACAAAACAAACAAAGAATATATAGGCTAAAACGACAGTTTCAGTTGGGAGAGTTTTGGGGTAGTCAGTTTTTTTAACAGATTTTTTCTGTTGATTAAACTTAAAAAAAACTACAAAAATCAAGTAAATTAATTCAACTGCATTGCAAATTATTTCCTTCATTGTGCATGGTCTCGTACTTGCAAAGCTACAAAAAAAAATCTTGATTTTGACAGCATCCACACAGAACAATAACGATCAGCTCATTTGTTGAGACTGAGACAACAATTTTTCATCAAAGGGGAAAATAATAACTCAAAGGTCAAGTCATAAAAAAACAATATCAGGCCTGTCTCAACGCTCTGTGCAAGAGTCGCATTATGTTAACCAAAAGAGAGCTCTCTCAACACAAAGAGATAAACGAACTGTGGAAGGTGTGCCAAAGTCCCTTCTCATCGTATCAGTAGACGGCACGAGTGCCTCTGTGTAACTGTGTCCGTTATGTGTAACCGCGAGTTCCCACCTGAATTTCGAACTGCAAATTTATCAAATTTATATCCTCGGAAAGGTACCTGAGAGATTACGAAGCAATTCGTCTAATATGGTACTTTATTCTGTTCTTTCATTTAAATCATCAGCACCATTTAGAAGTAGTTTTCTTTCAAAATGAGTAACCCATTCATGCAGCGCGGGCCTGCAGAGAACTGTCCAACAGTGAGACGTCATTTGCATAGATTTGCATTGTCAGGATGCAATGAGGGAGGGAGAGCTGACAAGCCAGTGACTGCTCTGTGATGCTAAAAGAGCTGACATGCTCTCCTAAACGTCAATCCCATCCCAAACACACACACACACACACAGTGTTGCCTCAGAGCGAGTGGAGGACTCATCAACCAGTGAGAGAAGTGGCATTACAAAATTTTTAATGTAAGTAAACAGATGTCTGTTCGTATTGTGAAAGAGAGAATACGTTTTCAGTACTTGTGAAAATGCTAGTTAATTATCCGCTACATTTATAAGGGCACTGTGCCTGTAAAATCATAAAAAACAAATGATTGCAAAACTGACATAATGTCCTTGTGGCTCTGTTTAGGCCATTTCATCCAAACTAATCATATATTTTCACATATATTCACACCTCATATTGCTACTTTCACTTATTTATTTTCTTATATGCTACACAGAAATTTAGTGCATTGCTAAGTATTTATTTTTATATTTGTTATGCATTAAACTCAAAATGTCATGTAATTTAATGTAATTTTTAAGTCAGAAAATAGAGTAGTCAGGGCAAGTTGGCTCATGTTTTAAATGCATTTCAATAATTGCAATATTTATAGGCCAAAATAAATAAATTGAAATGAATTAACATGAATTGTTTTGCATTTCATAATCATTTTAGTTTTTAATTTTGACTGAAAAGCAAAATAGGCTGTTTAATGGCAGTTTCTATTGTGACATCTTACACCATATAGTGTGACTGTGTGATTGCTAATGAGCGACACCTGTGCGACGCACCAGTCTCGTATCTCTCACGGAGGAGCATAAAAGGAGGAGCGACGACAGTGAAGATCAAGAGAGGACCAGGCCTGGATTTAAGTTTCTGTTTTGTTATATGTGACAGCAGTCGTCCATGAGGGGCTGCTGTCTTTACTTACGTTTTGTATTTGTTTCATTTATTGTATTAAAGTTGTTGAACGTTCGCCGGTTCCTGCCTCCTCCTTCCCACAACAACGAACTTGTTACAGTGACAATCTCCTCCACCAAAGGTCACAAAAGGTAAATGTATCCAACATGAGTTCAGATTACACAATATCAGGCCGATTTTGGCACAATCCGTTTGACGTAGGGTGTCATGGTGATTCGTAAATGACAATGGGCCTCATTCATAAAACACAAGCATACAATTTTTTGTGCAAATTGTTCACAAAGCCATTCTGACGTAAATTTTCAGATTCATGAAACTGTTTGTATTTTCAAAATTTTTGTTGGTATGAAAGAAATTTACACCTGCTCCCTAACACTTGTTATTGCACAAAACATTTGAATATTCTGTGTTCATTTAAGGCAAACTGAAGATATTTTGATGCACAATGTAAGGGAAGGGAGGAAGATTCCACAGTGTTGCTGGACATAATTTGCGTAGTTGTAATTCATAGGCGGGGATTATGCTAATTGTGAATGAGCGTGCACGTGCACCCTATTTTCAAATTATTGGAATGTATTAACATTCACACGTTTAACCATCAAATCTGATGTTTACAAAGCGTTTGTGAATCCGAAGGAGAGTTTTTAGGAAAGTCTGTTTTACACGCAAATTACTCCGAATTTACTCATATATTTACAAAAGTTTTGATCGTTCTATCTCGTATACTGTGTCATAGTGGAATCTTCACGTTGTCCCAACAGAAAGACTAGCATGTTTTTATTTTTCGATCCTCCACGACGGGTTCCGACACATCGGTGACATTGACCAATAAGAGCACAGAAGCTCTTCCGTAAAAAACTTTCAAACATGGCGAAACGAAAGAGAGATCATGATATTAGTGCTGCTAGGTGGAATTCTTTCTTATTTTGGGGGTTTTCTGATGACAATAAAGCCTGTACAAAACACGCCGCTTCGCCTTCTCAATGACATCACGCACATTGTTAAAGATGGCAAGCAATGATTGGTCAGGAAGAAGCGTGTAGTCTGACATGTTTCTTGTCCACGACAGGACAAGAATTTAGGAGTCAAAATCGCATAATCTGACACAGTGGCTATTGCAATAAACAAAAATATACTCTAGTCTGAACCAAGCATTAATGTTCAATAACTTGTTTGTATTCAAACTAAAATGAAAAACTGGCCTGAAAAATATACATGGTCTTGCTTATATGCTTAACAAAAAAAAATATTCTGAATTTAAAGACAGATACCTGAAAAATAAAGTGCCAAATACTCACACATCCAGAAAAGAGTCCAAAAACAACATCCATGTGCTTGAATGTCCCAGTTGGCATTGATAGTTCAATTATTGGGATGTGAAAGTTACATCAAACCAGAAGCTAACTAAAAAAAAAGCTTTGCCCTTAAAAAGCGTGAGAAGTCAAAAATGGTCTGGTTAGATGAGACCAAGATTTTTAAAATGAGAGATTTCTAAACTTTAAAGTTTTTTTTATGCACAAATATAATGCAAGATAACCTCACCAAAAACAAACCTGCAATGTACTGGAGTTACAGCAGAGACTGAGATGACTGAGAACAAAGGATATTGCAAAATACAACAGAAGCCGTTTCAGTCTGCTAAAAAATTTACGCTTGGGAGAACGTTCATATTTCAACAGGACAATGATATCAGACGCAAGGGCAAAGTAACACTGAAATGACTCAAGAACAGAATGGTGTATGACCTTAAATAGTTCAGTCAAAGAGTTTTTGAGTTTCAGTGCTCTAAAATAAAAAAGTATCAGAGAGAAAAAATGAATGTGGGATGTGTAATTCAGTAAAATTAGATAATTGGTTAAGGTCTGATTATTGAATGCAGGCATTTAGTGTGACCATTGATATTCAAATAGATTGTCAAGCCAAAATATCACAGCAGTGCCCCCTTTAACACTAAAGCCCTGCCCTGGAGGAGCTCGGCCAGCGGTCTGTACTGTAACGTATGATTGCGGAGCACAAAAAGAATGATGTTTTGTTTTCTCTGTTTCTCCGTCTCTCTGCCAGTTTTTGCTCTGGAGGCAGCTCCTGTTTATGCACATCCCTCGGGCCATTTGTTTGTAGCACTTCCTGGTCCCGGAGTGGCATGCATAATGCAGGAATGAAAATGTTAACAGTGGCAAATAAAATCGGCAAGGTGCCCCCACAAATCAGGGCAGTTTAGGAGCACATTTAATCATCCGTGCATAGGGAGGCGCTGAAATTTATTGTGGCATTTCTGAGAAGATCAGGACCCCATTTTTCCAGGGCCTTCTCGAGCCATTCGCCTTCGTCCCCCTCCCATTGGATTCACATCGAGAGAGATCTTCTGCACTCACTCAACCAAAGGTGCAAAATTTATGTCGCTCTTTGTAAATGTATATGTGGTTGCTCTTTTGTGTTCTATATTAAAGCAATAAGCCGCTTGAATCCGTGCATTAGTGGTTTTACCACAGGTAAGGGGTGTTCTAGATGCCTGTATCTGTGGTATAAACACAATAACGCATAGCCTCGAGTGGCTTAAAGCTTTATTTAAAAATGGCAGCAACAGCAAAACTATTAAAAACACAAACGTTTAATAAATAACTAAATGTATTACTATTAGATAAACAGAATACATTTTTCTTCCACCAAGTTTTTAATTATCCTAACTGCAATTTACGGTTGCATTGAATATTAACATTATTAATATTCAATGAGTGGTCACATGGAAATTAATAGTAATATTACATTCATAATAAAATCATATTTTAGTAAAACATATTGAAAATATTTTTTAAAAAGTTATAAAAACATTGAAATACAAAATATATATATTAAAGTTAGATGAAAAACCTGAACTTAAACTACTTAAATTAGACATCTAGCCTTGGCAAATAACAGAAATGCAAAACTAAAATAATAATATGAAATAAATTCATTAATTAATTAATTAATTAATTAAAAAATTACAAATGACAATTTCAAAATTACTATAATTTAAAACTAATCTAAAAAAATGACACTCAAAATAAATAAATATATAAATAATACTAAAATAAAACTATTTTGTTCAGAACAAATGCAATCAAGGTTTTCAGTCAAGATAGTGTTAAAGTCCACAAAGTGCTTGATGTAAAAACAGAGAATCTGAAACATGATCAAGGCTCCATATTTCTAGTGCAACTGAAACTGAAGACACACAAGTTGCAGCACCATATGGTGGTGTCAGGAAAATAAATGGTTTTAAAAATTCATGTGCGGAGCACACGAGCGATCACAGAAATACCAACACAAGGCGCCTCATGCTTAACCCTGCTAATCAGGACCTAAGGGGGAGTTTGTGGAGAGATACGGCAGCGCTGCTCTAACTGAATTGAAGACCACTTTGGCATTTGGACGGAAGGGCCGGCAGCTGTCTCTAGATCTACGGACAGCGGCGCACGTACCGATACAATCGCCAGCGCCTTTCAGCACTTCCTGTGCAAGAGACAGGCTAATCAAATGAGTCGAGGCGAGAGCTTCCCAAGCTTTCAGTCCAGTGTCCCAAAGCCCACCCTCAACCAACATTAAATCCATCCTCCTCCCCCCCCCCCCCCCTCATTTCTTATTGTCTACCCCCGAGGTGCACTTGGTGTGGCTTGAGTCATCACTGTTCAAGTGTGTAGACCATGCAGGGACACAAGCTGGTGGCAAGGTTACAGTCAGGAAGACGAGGAACACTCGTATTCTGCCAAGCCGGCAAAAAACTTGAAGAGGGCTTGGAGTGAGAAGATGCGCTCTGCTGACAAGGCAGCCGTCACCTCACTGCAAGTGGAAAGACTGATGCGCCCGGACAGCGCTGGAGAGCTGCGCACATAGAGGGGGTCAGTACAGGAAATACAGCTGCCCCCCTATGGGACCAACCAGTCAAACAACCACTGTTAATGCCATGGAATCGGCTTTACATCAATGTCACATGGGAAAATATTGGCAAAACAAATGATCTCTGCTGGAAAGGGATGGTCACATTATGTAGATGTTGATGAAATACAGTGGGGCCAAAAAGCCTGAGACCACTAGTGAAAATGCTTCTATTTTGCATATATATTAGTATTAAAAGACATTTGTTCATTGAGCAAATCTGACTTTTTGAACCATGGAGTGCAGAAATAGCGCAGAATTTCATATTCTCAAATATAAATAAATGTTTTAATTTCGTCTTTCGAATCCCACTGAATGATCAAACCATGTTCCATCAAAACAAGTGTATATTTTCAGTAAATCACAAAGTTGTTTTTAAAGTGGGACTCAATTCAAAGAGAAGGAAACTTAAACCATTCTCCTACAAAACACTGGACCAAATCTATGTGACTGTGACTTAAGCACTATAGCAGACACAAGACCCAGTCAATTTATCCTCTCCCAGTTTCCAGCTTGTAATGTTTAGTAATGACCACAAACCATGCACCCACTTCCATTATTGTGTCATCATCTAAGCTATTTTAAGAATCTGGAAGCTTTTTGGACTTTTTAATAAGACAAATTAGTGGCATGATGTGACGATTAAGTAAAGGCCCCAGAGCTGCGGCGGTAAGGAGGCCCTGACTGAACATGTGGACAAGAAAAGTTAAATTTCAAAGAATAACTAACTAACAATATCCAGCTTCACTTCAAAGCTGCATACCGTTACAAAATGATGTGTTGATTATTTTCCCAGTAAAATATTGCTGGCTTTTATTATTAAACAATAAATGATTTAATTAAAACACTTATAAACAATGTATATGTATCGTGACAGATCGGCTGCCTCCCCCTTATTATCATCACCACGGCATCACTTAAATCGCTGCCCTTTGTCAGGTTCCCGACTGGAGTGGATGTGAGAGAGAGGAGGGGCGCTGTAACAACCAGGACTGGCGGCACCTGAATTGAATGGAGCCTCGTCACAGTCGCTGTTAAATGCCGAGCACACCTCTCCTCAAGAGACCGGTCTGTTTTCCCCATGCACGCACACTGGTGTCCTCGCAGGTCCAGGAGAGGAGAGGGATTCCAAGCCATGAGGTGCCAGACAAATATATATATATTTACTGTACACACCATTCAAAAGTTCGAGATCAATACGTTTTTTTATTTTTTAAAGAAATGTTATTTATGCAGCAAGGATGTACTGTAGTATTAGATTGATCAAAAGTGACAGTAAAGACATTAATAATGTTACAAAAGATTTCTATTTGAAATAAATCCTGTTCTTTTGAACTTTCTATTCATCAAAGAATCCTGATAAAAAATGTGTTGCGGTTTACACAAAAATATTTAGATAATAATCTTTCAAAGTACACCTATTTTTGCTGTACACATTCTCTACAAATTAACAAATAATGATTATGATAAATACATTTATACCTGTCCTCAATATCTGTATCTGTAATAATTGTAATACAATATTAGCTCGTACTGACTTTTCTCAGCCAGAACGGACTACCTCTGATTTATTTGACTGCTATTTGTGACAAACATCTGAAGAGAACCACAGTAAACATTAACTACTACAGCAACTAATCTTGTCCCAAAATCACATAGTTCAGAAGTAGACATGTTGATGAGAAAGCCATGAAAATTCCATGGCAAGACTTAAAGTTTTGTTACAGAGGACATATAACTAAACCACATCCCTCTAATCTCAGGCAGCACTCCATTATATTAAAGTGATTTCATACTGGTAATCATAACAGAACACTCACAGTCATAACAAACACGTAAACATACAATGGCGTCTTCAACAACTCTCATCATTCATGTTGGACAGCACCACAAAATTTAAAGCATTTCACAGTAAACGATAAAAGGCACTTCAAAAGATGTTAAAAGTGTGTTCGGCACGCCATCAGTGTGATTGTCTTACTGATGGGCTGCCCCTCTCATCTCCCACCCCAATGTCCCATGACTTATAAAAATCACTGGGTTTTAAACAATGCTTAGCTGTTTACTGAGCGCATCAGGACAAACGAGGAAAAGAGGATAAGCGCAACGGGGGGAAAAAATGAGTGTCCTAAGTTGCTCCACTATTGCCATAAATCACATCTGCTTTATTGCCTCTAATAAGTTGATGCAAGGCCATTTTTCTTGCTGCCCATCGTTCAAACATTTAAGACATATTTACAAGGAACTTGTTAAAATATTTAATAATATTTAGTGGCAATTTCAGAGCAGCCTGTCAACTGCAAATTTACGTCCCTTAAGTGTTTAAAAAGGCGATGACATGAATAACAAACTGTCAAAACTGCCTCATTTGCATAGACAGGCCATAACTCTGACACCTTGAATAAAAAAAAAAAACAGGATTTTAACAAAACAAGCCATAAAGACAACACTCAGTGTGAATGATGGTGTGCAACTTCTCCGCAAAGTCGCTCGCGAGCAGACAGCGTCCCGCTACAGATGCTGCCGAGATCATGTCAGCTAATAAAGGGACATATATCCTCCTCCCTGAGTTATTTGTCCAGTGACTACGAGTGCAAGATGGAACGTCTCCTACGGAGTCTTTTAATTAATTGCTATAAAAAGCTAATTCTGAGACGCGCGAGCCAAACAATCGTTTCTGCTGCAAATCTTGTCAAATATTTAATGCATCATTTTCAGCCTTAAAGTCAGGGAATGCTGTTGACTAAGCTTGGCCAGCTTTAGAGCTCCATTATCGATTTAAAGCTACCTGGCGTACCGTCCCCATCCATGACGCTCTGCCTGTCTGGCCTTGTTGGCTTGCGCGGGGAGAGTCTGATATCAAGTCGTTTGACCTGGCGATGGCCTGGCTAGTGTGTAGAGAGAAGGGCCCCGTTGACACTGATTGCAGGGCTATGAGTAGTCTCTCCCCTGTGCCCTCTCTGCGCAACTCTAATTAATAGCCTATTCATCTTCTCTGATCTGAGTCTGCACACGCAGTAATATATGGTTAGTTTGGCGAGCAAGCCATTAAAGTGTAATAACCAAGTGCAGGCACTCGATTTGGGAGAGTAGCACCTTCTTACCATCGAGGGGAAACAATTAATTTCTTTGATGATCCTATGTAGCCAATCGCCTCTCTGTGTGCTCCTGAGAGAAAATCAAAGCCCATGGTGCGGAAGCTGGACACACTTTGGGCACCAAAGACGCTGACTCTGTTACGCAATCCTTCTCTAATCTATACCGTCACCCCAGGCAAGAGAAATATCACTCAAGTGTCTCAAAGGCAAGGTGGTTGCCATCTCCGAGCACTGATCTCCGGTTACCTTTTTATCATTTAAGGCTCCCACGGCCAAGCTGAAGGTTAAACGTATTTAATTCCCAGAGAGGCCCTAGGCTGACGCTATTTGCAAAAAAAATCTGCTGAAATACATCATGGTAAAGACCTCAAATCGGGTATAGAATATAAAAAGCACCCAGCCCCCAGCCCTCCAGACTTTGCAGGTGAGGAACCGTGCCAACAGGATTACCTGGTGCCTGACATTGGGGGCAGCTGATGGAGAGAGGGCAAATATCCTGAAAAAGCATGCAAGGGTGTGGTTGATTTATGCAGCTATCGTGCAGGGAAGACAATTATTTTGGAATTACACTTCAATAATATCCCATCTCAGAAGGATTCCCAAACCTTAAATAGACTGGCAGCTAACCAACAAAGTAAACAAAAGGTTGCGCAAACATTGACAGACAATGGTCAAACCGCATTCAATCCTGCGTGGCAGTTAAGGAGTTACTTGGGGAGTTATTCTGTTTCTCAAAGCAAAAATCCATAAACTTCAAAGCCAACATATTGCGAAGGTATCCGACTGAATGATTACTTGAGCACCCATTATGGAACTTTTATTTTGTGTCTGTTAACCATGACAGGCCTTCTTCCCAACTGCCTTTTATTAGAGAGGGAAAAAAACACACTCGCATACATAATAATCTGCTTGGTATTTCACGATTATGTGAAAATGAAAAAATCTGAATACTAAGGATTCAGCTTGGGGTTTTGCCTGCCTCTCAAGCAAAACCTTCTAAACCCATTATTCTTTTTGCTAGAACTAATAACGTTTTTGTCTCTGCAGCTTAAGAGACTAATTGACTAGTTTTTTTGGAGGATAGCCCAGATGGAAAAATAAGTACCCCTTAAAGACCCTATTCCCTCCTCTTCCAACAGATTTAAGCCCCTTATTAATTAAACTTTCACCAAGTCAGGGTTTTTTATTAAAAACGATAAAGTCTACCGCCTTTTAAACAATTCTTTTGTATTGTTTTAAAGGGCGAATAACGATTTGCATGACCAGAAGGAAGTTTTCTTTTGAAATGCAAAACTCATTTAAGATGAGTTACTGTACTTAAAGGAAAAGTTTACCCAAAAATGACATTCTGTCATAATTTACTCACTCTCACGTCATTCCAAACATCTATGTCATTCTTGCATCTTTGGAACACAAAAGGGAGACATGCTGACAAAAGTTCACGCTGCTATCCTCCATAAAATGAAAGTGGATGGTGACCAGGGCTGTCAGAATTCTAAATCTTATGACAATATATGATCAGTTATGTAAGAGAAATACTTTTGTCAAAATCTTTGGTCACCATTCACTTTCACTGTATGAAAAAGAGCAGCTTGGACATTCCAAAAAAAAAAAATCTTTTTTTTGTGTTCCGCACAAAATAGAAAGTCATACGGGTTTGGAATTACATAAGACTGAATAAACTGACTTTTTTGTGAGAACTACTCAAGTTGATGCAAATTGGCTTAATACTCAAATAACAACCATTGTGTGTTAGTATCACCACAGTTAAACTGCTGTGATGTGAACAAACAACATGCCGTGAGGATCTGAACTTGAGTCTGAGAGCTCTGGTTGACAGGATGTTTACCATGAGGTGTGTCTTTACGTTATCACTCTGGTACGATCAGTCATCATCTTGATCAATTCATTAATTTACATTGCACTATAAGCCTTGAAACAATATTTGCGAATCGATGTCATGTGGTTCAGTTGTTGCTACTGCTGCTCAAAACATATTTTTTCAACTATGAGGTTAGAAAAAACGACTACAAATAAAGGCGAGCTATGCCACTGATATCGAGTCCAGAAGCAGCCAATGAATTCTCAGGGATAGTGGGAGGTGCAGCCGGCTGAAACTGAACTACACATTTTCGAGCACGACCAAACACGTGTCTTTCCTGTCTGTGTCCATACAGTATAGCACTATCACAAGACCCAAAATAGATCAGCTAAAGAGCAAGATGACCCATGGAGTGTTTGGAATGTGGATTTAGAAGAGACTGACAGCAGAGGCTGCTTCTGATGTTTAAACCCCAATAAAACTCGCACACGTCTTCTGTAGCGTGAAGCTAATGGATCATTCTAAAGCCAACAATCAACAGGAAATCAACAAAACTATTTTTTTTAACTTTATTTGTTCATTTATATTAGTTGATGAGCCTATTATGTTGGCAAAATTCACTTCCCCACCCATATTCTTCTCCACCCTAGATCAATAGTACAGAATGCTGAGGTGTGGTTGTAAAAATAAACAGCGAAAAATGTGTTTGTACATTCGTTTTTTTTTTACATTTTCCCATAATGATCATACAGCAGAGTCAAACAGTAGCTGGCATTGTTAAGGTGATGTCTTACCGACACTATGAGAAAGTTTTAACTGCAAGGCCTTGGTTTATAGTCTCTTTTACACATAGGTGTATCACAGGGCTCGAATTGATCAGTTTCCACAATATCTAGATCTCTTTAAAATCTCAATTGTTTACTTTAGTTGCCAGCTCCTTCTCATTGTCAAATATATATTATATAGCCTAGGTCATTTTCACTTTTTGAACTTTTCACTTTTCAAAGAATAATGACAAATTAGATCTCTTTATCAAAAATGAAATCTCAATTGCTCAAATGGAAACTTTAAATACCCGGTCATTCTCATTTTCAAAACTATATTATACAGGTCACATTTTTGAACCCATGGAAAAGAAAAATGATAAATGAGATCTCTTTAATATCTCAATTGTTTCTCATTGTTTTCTTGCTTCCTTATATTTTCTCCATAGTAATCTTTCATGCGTTTCCTCAGGGGTTTTAGAAGAGATTTAGAAGAGAACTCGCATTTGCCAAGACACTGAAGTCCGCAATCCAAAGTCAGAGATTTCAGTATGAACTAATTTCTCATCAAAGTCCTCCAAGATTATCTGAAATTATTCTGCCCACAATAATTATTGTCTCATTTATGTCTATTTTTATTTATTCTAATGAATATTAACGTCTGGCACAAAACTGATACTTACAGTACACAAAACATAGCTGAGAACGCCATTTAGTCTCCTGAGCTTTGAATTTCTTCTGAGAATAATCATGTACTATTAAGCATGTTTAATGCAAACTTTATGTACAAGGAGCACAACAACGTACAAAAACTACTGTTATGCAGTTAAGGGTTTCCGGGACAGTTTTTACATCAACAATGCAAGATTAATATGACTGTTAGGAAACAAATCAATCAAACAAATCTACCCATCCATTTTATTCCATACAAAGTGCATTACACTAGAAAAAAATACCTTCATTGTACTAAATAAAAGGCTTCATTGTATGCTCTTTGCTTTCATTCAGTTGTAACTACTTAAATAACTAAGTTAAATAAGGAAAGACAAATGACAAACATTTTTTAAAGAAGAAAGCTTCTCTTGAACAAAATGTAATAGACCGAAAGACCGGCACAAATATCACATTTCATGAGAATTGCTCTTTCCAGTCATTCCACTTGAAAAGAAAAAAAAAAAGAAAAAAACAATTGAAGCCTGCTTGGTAATTTTTCCCTCAGATATCTTTTTTCTGCTAACGAGATGTCACTAATATGTTCTGGAATGCTGGGTGAATGGGCAATATGATTGGCTACAAGGAACTTAATGATGTAAACTAAATGTGTGAGGACAGCTTCTTCGTAGATTTTTTTTTTTATGCACAAACACATTTGTTGACAAGCTTTTCCACAAGAGTTTGCCATTTCACCAAGGCTTTACTCACAAATTAGAAGTGATGAATCGTTTCTACGGTGCCAAATCCTTTTACCAATCAAGCAGCCTTACTGTTTGTTAGATTGTGCATTTTCCCTCAATTACATAAATTGTAAGGACAAGACGGAATAACGTAACAGGCAGAATAATTAAAAGAATTGCGGTTTTCCTGTCTCCATTTACTAAAAAAACAGCTGATTGTTTACCTGTTCCTTTCAAATAATTAAATGAGAAAAGCAAATAGTGTAAGACGTCTGTTGACGTAAATGCATAAGACAATTGTGATGTGGATTTCACTTTATTGTTTCTCTCTCCAAACAGCATGCTATTCTGACATAATTTGCACTAGTGTGCCATCCTGAGAGCATCTAAAGCCATCTTTAAACAGTCCCATTTAAAATTCAATGTGATTAGCTGCCAAATTGCTACCAAGTCTTTGCGTCTGCAGCGTAGGGATGGGGTAAAAATTTAATTAGGATTCGTACATAAAAGAGAGGTCTTTGTCACATTTTGCAAAATGCATCCCAGAATGACCACAACTTTCAAAGCTCCTTTGCTCCTTTGAATCAAAAGTAATCGATCTAAAGGGAGCGGGAGAAGAGAAAGTAGAGAAAAAACACAAACACACGTAAATGCTTAGGGAGGACCTCGGTGGCACCGCAAAAACCCACAGGACGCAGCATGTTTAAATAATACAAAACTTTTCTTTAATCACAGTTTAGAAAATTGGCTAGGATCTTCAACAGGAGACAGCTGCAGAGCCCCACAGCCATTAATGAGATTCGCTGAGGGTTTCCCCTTAAAATATTTACACCGTCCCATGGCACTGCAATACTGTCCTAGAATGAGGAGATAAGAACCAAGGAGGTGTGCTGAAGTTCTCCTAATCAATTTGCTAATTACTGGAGTGGCTACAGGAGAAGGGAGGAATTCCTTCTGGCAACACAGAGTACTAATAAATGCTAAAAAAATTATTTACTCAGACAGCCAAGTGGAATTCTGAAGTGGAATTACCACAAAAGCTGATTGAGACGGCAACCGCGGAGGTATATGTCAAGGAAGAAAAAGGAGCGGACAAATAAGCGGTCAATAAGGTTGTTCCGTAACATAGGAGGCCAAGTATCCAATTGCTGAAGGTGAGAGTAAAAACAGAGGCGTCAGTGCTGACACTACACTTTCTCTTTTGAGAAAGAAGAAGCTTTAAAATCATTGCGTCTTTAAAGCAAAAATATGAAAAGAAAGAGAAAGACAAAAAAAAAACTGAAGTGAAGAAATACACTTAAAATGTATAGCTGTTTTAATATATTTAATTAATAATAGTTTAATATATATTTTAATATAATAATATTTAAATGAATGTATTATTTAATTATTGTTTTTGATTATTATTTATTTAAATTCAGTACATCAATACACCATCATTCACTATGGTAAGCCTATTATAAGTATTTATATTTTAGACCTAGCGGGATAGTTTTTACGGGAAATTGAGTACACGTGTACGTCTCACCATATGAGCCGATGGCCCATGCGCCCCTGCGCGTCTCCTCATATCCGTAAATAGAGAAAAGTTACTCCGGCTACTATGACGCGTGTATGGTGTGGGAGTGCCATAGGTTAGTTGTCACAACAAGCAAGAAAGTTTGGGGAATCACCCGTTTAAAATTAAAAACAAGGACAAAGGAAACAAAGGAGAGTCTGCTGGCATAAAAGAGAACACAACAGAGCTTGTGATAAAACTAGAATCAACATTGGCTTGGCTTTTCGGAGGTGGCGAGAACTGAGGGATTTGAAATGTTGTAAATGCAATGAGGAGATGTTGTTTTTATTATATTATCGAACAGATAAATTGCCATATAGCTCTAACAGAGTTCATTGTGAAGCATTATCTACTATGAAGGTTTATATTCATCCGCACAGACACGCAGAGCTAGCCTGGGAAAACCCAGACAACTTCCGGCAAATTTAGATTTGCTCTGCAAGTAGTCTGGCAAAGAGCTCATTCAAGCCCATTTCCATGGCCTCGAAATCGCGGCACCAATCAGAAACGTTGAGGCGGGCTTTACAAGATGACGATCGCTCTGATTAGTTTTAGGTCTAGCCTATCCAATTGCGCCCAGAGGCATTTGAGCGACGTCCACTCTGTTGGTGAAGCGCACCAACTTTTAAATGCATTATATTCAAATTGCAAACACATGAGGACAGTCTCCATGAAAGACCCACTGGCAGATGAACATGCTACTACATTTCTCTCCGAAACGGTAGGAAATTAAATTAGATTTAATAGAGGATTTTAACTGTGACAAGATGATTGACAGGGCAGTTTACGTGACAGGATGCACGCGACAGATCCGTCGGATAAAGATGACGAAGTAGTATGTCCCAAAGCTTGCCTACTTTTTTGCTACACATTCAAAAGTAAATACATTTTCTTCACAAAAAGAGTACATACTTTTATGGCGTAGTGTAACTTTGGGACACCGCATATGGCTTTACACGATGCTGATCGCTCTGATTGGTTTTAGGAGTTTTAGGTCTATCCAACTGCGCCCAGAGGCATTTGAGCGACGTCCGTTGGTGACGCCCCTTTGGAAATGAGTTATTAAAGGAGCTTTGCCAGACCATAACTCAGTTACTACTGAGAATGGTCTGGTTTTAACCAGGCTAACGCAGAGCCGAAGCCCAACCAAAACAATGATCTTCCGCAAAATGCATGCAGTTTTGTTTTTTAACTGCTAGAAGGCTAAAAGTTACATATTGTACCTTTAAGACATTAGATTTTATTTCAAGTAACGGAAATGTTCACTCATATGTACATCACAATATAAAAGATCTGTCGATACATTGTGACTTTAAAAAACAAACACCACTATACAGTACACTTCAGATAGTGGTTTTAAGCTTGAGCATGCTAATGTGAGCTAATGCCAAAATTAGTAATTAACTGCAAGAGATTCGATAGATTAGAGTTTGCAGTTTAGTTTAATGTTAAGAAAACCCACTTCTAGTGTATGAAACCACTGTCCACAATAGAAAGAAGTTCAATTAAATTTTATTTAGTGTTCAAGATAAATGGCAACAAATGCAACAGGAGAAGAACAGAGTAAGGCTAAGTCTTTGGCTCAGTGCAGCACAAGTCAGAGGTGTGGTAGACTTTTGAGCCCCTCCGCACCTCAGGAGAGCAGCAGTCCCTTTCCCACCCCAGAGGCCAGACTCAACACTGAACCTGTCACCGAATGCAACCCACATCCTCCTCGAGGTTACAAGAGGAGAAACAGGCGCCTTCCTCCCGCTCAGACGCGCTGATTGCAGCCCCTTTTTCTGACCTGTCCCTCGGCCACGGCCTTCCCGCCCCGCCTGTCACAGCGCACCGTATGTCTGCTACTGCACGTGCATCAATTAACATAAACTAAAAGCCCCAACAGCAAATGATAAACAACACCACAGAGGAAGATGAAGAAACATCTTCTTTAACAAGAGTGCAGAAGCTCTTAGAGCACGTGCCCCTCATATTTCCAGTCAAGTTGATTTTCAGTGCAATAACATATATATATATATATATATATATATATATATATATATATATATATATATATATATATAAACCCTGAACCTATCCCTACATCCTTATATTACCAGTACTTTCTTGGGTAACTTTAACTGTAAGTACACATACTGTAAAATAAAGTGTAACTATTATTATTTTTTATTACTACTTCTACCATTATTAGTACCTGTCATAATTTACTCACCCTCATGTTTTTTAGGGAAAACAAAATGTTGCATTTCCATTTGAACCCAGTCTTTCTTACCAAAAAAAAAAAAAAAAAAACCTTTCCAACATCTTTGGTGCTAAAACACATACATTTTTAAATACATGTTTTTTTGTTGTTGTTTTTTTATACTACACAGAAATATATTTCCTTGGTTAAACAAAGTCAGCCATGACCTCCAGTATGATACCAGTATCAAAGCGAATGGATAGTAAACCCCAAAATGAAACTTCTGTCATCATCTACTCACCCTCACATGGTTCCAAACTTAATTACATGTAGGCTAAATAATAACAATAAATGATGTCAAGTTTCATTTTTTTGGCATACTATCCCTTTAAATAAGAACAGATTTATGCTGCGCTTTGCATAAGTCTTAGATCGGTTCAGCTTGAGGTAAATCTCAGTGGTACTTTAGGTTTTACAAAATAAGTTTGAGCTTTTACTCTCCAGTAATTGAAAGACTTTAGTGTTCTGCGAGGGGCTCTCAGCATCAGCCTACAGCAGGATTTAATTTGTTCTTGCTGCCTCTAGTGGAGAACAACTGATCTCATATGCTCAGTGCAACAACAAAAAAAGAGACTTTTTTCAACATCCATTCAGAAGAAGATTAAAGTGGGGAGTTCAAGTAAAATTAATCAACCTGTAGTTTTGCTAGAATCTCACTCTAAGTTTGGCTTGTGAGAGCTGGGAATTCACTTATAAGATTCATACTTAACTAAAACCCCTGAAAAAAAACATTTCACCTACAATAAAAAGAAGTGTTGTACAAAAAACAAATGATTCAAACGGGTTGATAACCATCTCATGATAATACGCTTCTCTCATCCCTCTGGATTGTTGAATGCAAACTCAGTTTTCATTTGTTTTCACTTCCTCTCGTTCCCTTCTACCGTGCACCAAAACGGATGACTTAAAAGAGGCAATTAACAGATATCACAAACAACTCGTTTAGCAGACGCCAGCACAGATGAATCAAAGGCTAAACAAACCCCTATGGGCATTAAAGGCAAAAACAACAAAAAGAAAAAAAACCTGTTGCTGTGACATTTTGTTCCTCTCACCTCAACGCGCGCCAGTCACAATGGACTGCTTTGCGGAGGTTATGTGCTCTGATCACCATGGCGATGGCTCTCTGCCTCCCAGGATGCCCCAGGGGGCGATGAGAGCAGGTTGCCATACAAACCCTAACCAGGAATGGGGAGGGGTTGAGACTACAGGGAGCTCTGTAACAGGAACGAAGCTCCGACAGGACTGGACCGATGCTGTATCGCCAACCAGTGCAAAGCCGAGGCGCTCCCAGAGGTTCAGCGCTCCGCTCTCTCAACATTTTCCATCTCTGAGCCAGAAAATAACAGTGGCACAAACACGGGCAATTACGGGCCGAGGGCACCGCTGCTGAGGCTTTGCATTTCACTCATAACCTTTGAAAGGGCAGGAAACAGAACAAACGGTGAGACTCAAAACATCTGTTTGGGGGTAAATCATCTTTAAGTGACAGAGGGAAGCTGAAGAAACAGACAAAGGCCAGCAGCTCTGCTTAACAGATCTGACTGTGTTGTGTTTGTTCATTTAGCCCATGCATATTCACACTGAGCGTCGCAGTCAATCAAGACCTGCTTTTATACTGCTATTCATTATGATATTTATGCACTGCATGATGTGTATAATATTCTGAGGGCATGAAATAGGCCTACAAATAGATCAGGGAGATCTCCAAACTAGGGGCATTCAAAACAAGACAGCCAGATGATGCACTAAACTCGCCAGTAAGCTAAACACAGCTTTGTCCATGCAATCATTTAATCCTCTCAGAACTGTAATAAATACCTGACAGCAAACAAGTACACACTGCAAACATAAGTGCTGGTTTAATACCGTGGAGTGCAGCATTAACAAACTGCTCTTATGCGAAATAAAACATTAATTCAACATGATCTGAATAACATTTAATCAAAAGATTTGGAATGATTTCATTGATTTTTCAATAATTAATCACTCATATATCAGCGTCAGAAATTACCTTATTTATAAAGTTGCAATATTTACATAAATAATATAAATATTTTGGGTTTTTTTTACATTTATGAAGCCCATTTTTAACCAAATAAAACTAAGTGTAATTGCCATAATTTAAGATAAAATTCCTTAATTTAATCAATTAATTTGATGTATATATTAAAATGAAAGGGAATTTCTGTGTCATTTTTGTCACTTTCTCTGGTATTTTTGACCCCATTTAGTTCTGACCCTGATTGCAATATTATTAAAGTTAATTTAATTCAATTTAAATTAAAAACAAATTTGTCAAAAAATTTCTGTTGCACATACGTTACATCAATATAATATAATATCATATAATACACTGTAAAAAAAGAAGCTGTTGCCTTAAATTTTTAAGTACAATCAACTTGGATGTTTAAGTCATTTCAACTTAAATGACATTAATCTGACTTAAAATATGAGTTGAATTTGTATAACTTATATAAAAAGTTGAAAATTGCTTAACTTATTTTGATGAGTTAAAACAATGTAAAAATATGTAATCTTATTGATCATTATTTTTTACAGTGTATAATAATATAACATAATAAAATATATATCATAAAATATAAATAAATGATATTATAATAAATATTTTTATAACCAGTTCCTTTAATGGTTAACACCTAAAGCTCAAGTTAGCAGACAAAACGTTTTTACAGCGTAGAAAGCATCAGTTCATGCACTTCTAGCAGGGTTCTGTAACTGCTGCTGGGGGTTCGGCTCATTCTGTGTCCCAGTGCAACCAGCAGGGAGGGGTGTGCATGTGCCTTTGTCCCCAGTAACCTTGGCCAGTGTTAGGATTACCTTGCATTTACACTCACTGCTCCTTCTTTCCTTAAGACTTATTAAGAATGATAATGAGCTCGGAAAGGGGCAGTATGTCCCTTTCTCTGTCTTGTTAGCTCTCTCTCTCTCTCTCTCTCTCTCACTTACTCACCCCCCACCCCCAAACCGTTTCTCTTGCTCGCCTCCTCCAGCATTGAAAGGACCCAGGACAAATTACCAAAAAGGCCATTTTCATCTATGAAGTGAAGGCTTAAATCGATACTTATTCCATGCCTTCAAAATCAAGCCTATATTACTGATGTCAGTGTGATTTGTTTATTTTTGCTCAAGTATATGCATGCTCTTTCTGTCAAGGGGAAATGCTCAGGATGCAATTCACCTTGAACCTCAATTATATTAGATTTCCCCACTGGTTGATCAAGCATGCAAAGAGGACATTTCCAGTGCACTAAAACAAAAATAATAATGACTATTAAACAAACATGTGGCCTATGCACGCCTGCGTGTTGAGAACGGAAGATTTTACAAGGGTTCACAATAGTGTGAATACAGATACCAAATCATTACAGCGAGCAATTTACAAAGTGGTGGTGTAAAAAAAGCAATTGCATTACATCTCGTGAGCTGTCAAGCATAGCGCAGAATCATGAATGTACATTTGAACACAAGGGTTATACGGGTTCAAAGCCAAGGTCAGAGGCACAAAGAAAGCAGGTCTTGGGTAGCACCGGCTCCTTGACACTTGCAGTAAATCAGCGAAACCTGCTTGATTTTGACTGAAGCAAGTTAAAGAAACATCTCAAAAATGACATGAAAAGGTTTTCACCACTACTTTACTATAGAAAGCATTTAGTGTTACTGTTAGAACCACCATTTATCAACTTTCAGCACGCAACATCTTAAAGTACGAATAGCAGAGATGGAGAGGTAAGGAAGGGAATATTCAAGGCAGATGGACGCTGAGACTGATCAACACCTGTAAAACCGCTCTGACAGTTCGAGCTGGATGGCTGTCCAGATGGAAGTGCGTCTCCGGGCACGAGCCACATGCCACCACATTCCACAGACATGTTACAGATCAACACTGTGGGACGGGGCCCCAAACAAAGCTCGTCCCTAATAACGCCCACATTAATAACCAATTACAAGCAACCTGTGAAGCTTTCGAATGTATTTAATGGATTTCAAAAAGCTTTAATAATTTGACTTTTAAGGCTTTTTATAATATGCTGAATTCATTCATTATTCTATTGATTAGACACAAAGGCTTGTCATTTGACACACAAAAAGGCTGTCCTCACACATAATTACTTATTAAATATGTATAATTTTGCATAACGATCAAAACCATAATGTATGATTTGCAGACGCACACCACAGACAGTGGTCACACATCACACACGAAACGCTCAGGGCACACAAACACTTACATTCTAAACATCAAGGTTTCTGTTTACCTTCTCTTGGATATCACAGGCATTTTAAACACGAGATGTTTCCCCTCAACTGATTGGCTTACTGGAGACAGGGAGAGAGAAAAGAGAGTAATTAATTACTTATGTGAACCATTGCATGAGAAAGACAATAAACCTGCCTGGTCGCCATGGATATGACATATTTGCTCAGAAAACAACACAATAATTAGCAAAGCAGAAAGATCCAGCGAGAATACGCGAACTCTGGGGTTTAAAGTGGCAGTGATCTTTTTACATGCTATTGCTTTCAGACACAACACAAACACACATAATGAAAGGAAATACACCTCGTAAACTAATACCACTCAAATAGTTAGAAAATACAAGCTGTAGTAAATACTTTTTTATTAGTCATTAATCCAAAAGAAAGGGTGGCAAAAGGAGGAAATGTTATGAAATATTGTATAATAATGATCACACATTACATTAGTCTTCATGAAACTGTGTATTTAAAAAGCTGAGTAATCCCAATTATGTACTTAATGCACAATTATTTTGTGGAGATCACTGTAAAAAATGTTGCTGCAATTAGTTATAACAACTTAAAATTTGTTGAGATGACTTAAATATTCAACTTAACTGAACTAAAGTTAACTACGTACCTTTTTAAGTTGAAACAACACATTATTTCTTATTCTAATGTTGAATTTTAAGTTGTGATAATCACAGCAATCATTTTTTAGTGTACATACTAGCTATTTTTATTGCTAGTAATTAAAGCAATACGTGTAACATGAACAGTGTAGTGTTATAAGAAGTTCATTTTGTCAAAGACAAACTGACTAAACAGTTGAAACAGAAAGCAAGTTACCTTTTACCTTACTGCTGTCCTCTATTGACCTATTGACTTCATAAGATGCAATGGAACATATGCTATTGCTCAGAATAAAACTAATATCTAACAATTCATTTATGATTGAGAGCATTATAATATTGTGCCAATATATATATATATACGAAATTTACGAAAAGAATTGGCAGCAATGGTGACTAGATTTCACTGTAAATATACAGTGATGATATGACAAGCTTCCAAACGTGTCGTTTCGTGATGCAAATGCAATCAATTAAGATTTTTTTATTATTATTTAATTATTTAAGTAAATTTCTGTTTCTTACCAGATTAATCAAAAGTTTCACCAACTACCTACAAGTTAGAGTGCACTAAATTAAAAAGTTGGGTTCGTTTATGGAGGTAAACATAACAACAGTTTGTACAGTACTATCAACAAAACTAAATGGACTATAAACCCTGTCATAAAATACTGGCATTATTTATCACTTTATTGCAGATTTACATAACCCAAATATATCACAAAAAAGTCAGGTGTCACGAAAAAATACTAAATTACAGACAGAAATCCTATATATATACACAAAAGCACACTACCTAAGTTACATACTTGATTCACCATGCTTTCACTTTGCACTCGCGTGGCTTACACCTGTTAGATGCCCGATCACGTTGTGGGTATTTAAAGCTTTCATAAAACTTCCGATGTCAAACTCTCTTTCGTCTTATATATTTACATTACCTAGAACGGCATCAAAGAAGAAGAAAAAAAGCACGACTTGTACTGTAGGCTACACATCTTTATATTACAGTATGTGTCAGAGACACGAGAGATAGGCTACATATCTCATTGTTTTAATAACTGTAGATCGAGCGGACAGGTAAGGACAGGCAAGTCACGAGTTATCGGAGGCGATTAAAAAGTTGGTAACTACTTTTAGACTAACGTATAGAAAACAGCCAGCGGTTTCCCAGAACCGGTCCGCGACTGTCCCGCATGTACAGTGTGTGATTGTAGGGGCGCAGAGTTTCAGTTCTCACGTTCTGCACTAAGTGACGCGTTCTATTCAAAACAGAAGCTTTATAAACGCAATAACGGAATTACACAATCGATCTATTCCATCACAAATACCCGATCATATCAAACTCACTGGAGTCATAAACTAATTGTTACATTTGACTAGTGAGGTGTAGCTCATCCAAAAACAAAAGTCTTACCTGTAACGTTACTTCCTGGCTTTTCCGCGACTTTCCAACTTAGAAGAAATGTTGTGTATAAGGTGGATGACAAGGGAGCATGCGTGATAAAAGTTGCCTCATTTTTTCATTATTTTTTTTTTTCTTGTGTTGTTATTATTGGATTTTCCTATTTCTAACATAGGGCGGGTCGCTCGGAAGATCTGCCCTGGAGAGCCGCTTCAGAGAGGGAAGAGGAATCTTTAATTGAATATCTCAGTTAGCACAGTAAGTGAGGTGGAAAACACGGAATGGATTCCACCGCGCCTGTCAGGTTAATTGCACCGTGGTATTGATCTGAGCTGTGCACTGCATGAATGATATGGGACCTTTTATTCAGTTCATTCATATGACATTGTTGGGGTGTCTTGTGGTCACCTTCTGAATTCACAATCCTGATGACACTTGTTTTAATAAAATCTGTGGAATAAAAAATGCTCTCCTCTGCTGTTTAATTACCATTATAAACCATTTTGAATGTTTCAGTGCACACAATTGAACTGTTTTACCTTTGAACAAGAACTAAAAAGAAGTGAAATTTCAAATTATTAACTTTTTTTGTCATTTTAAAGATTAGATTTTCAAACATGCAGACATTGTACAAAATTGAAAATGACCTTTAATTGCATTTTTATCGAAGCTATTTTTTTTTCTTCATAATACAGAATCATGAAGGTTATACAACCAAATACCCTAAATGGGCAAAAAGAGCTGTGATAATGTATTTCAAACCTGAACTTCTCCTTATCTAAATTCTGCACTCTTGTGAATTATTGACAAACAGATTATTGCTAATTAGCAGTTTTGTGATGTGCCCTGCTCGACATAAAAAAGAATAAGGGGTAATCAATAGCATAGTCAAATAACAAGGTAATGCTATAATCTTAATCTTGTGAAATCAACTTTTGCAAACATTTTAAAACTGAATCAACATCAATTGAAAAATGTGTATATGTATGTATGTATATATATATATAAATATCAGCTTATTAAGCAATGTTGGTAAAATAATTAGTATTATTTTATCATATACTAATTATTTTACCAACATTTCTTATTAGAGGTGTCTTTACATAAAATCATTTTTATAAGACAACATAAGGATAACTTTTCACATTTTTATCTATTAAAGTGGGACACAATTATATTTCAAATCTGCTGTTTAATAAATATTGAAAGACACGTTCATAGTTTAAATCCCCATCCTATTATTGCCTGTGGGATACTGTTACAAACGGTACATATTTAATGATGAAATAGCCCCACAAGCCCACAATGTTCAGAGGTAAAGCTCATGTTCTGCGGTTCAGACTGTTGGGTTCATCACTTTTAAATGGTTTGTTTGAACATCATGTTACACAAAAGAACTTATCTGAGGTAACGCAAGAACTATGAAAGAGAGAAAAAACAGCTCACACATAGAATAGCCTCTTGATTGATAAAGCTTCATTTTATACGTCGTTTTGCAACTTCTAATGTTAAGCTTTTTAAAAAAAGAAAACTTGTCAATTTCTCTGTTTCATAAACGAAACAAGACAGATCCAAAACTCCAAAACAGATTCTACTTGCCCTTCAGTTGATTCCCCTGATGGTGCAATACTGTGATACAGAATAATTATGTAGTAAGAAAGAGCAAAAATCAATACATTATTCTGCAGATCACTTGATTCAGTAATGACTAGTACAATTATTGCCATCCATTGATTCATTAGAGCGGCTCTCAAGGGCAGACCCAACAAACCCTTAGCCTTCTGACTTCTTCTCCAGTGCCATCACTAATTATGAAACATTAAAAGCTAATCGCAATGTAGGACAAGGTTAGAAGAGCCATACTGCTAGGTGGAACCACTTAAAGCAATTAGTTTCCTTCTGTCCACATATTTGGTTGAATTTTTCACTGGTCATTGCTATTAAAAGAGGGAGGAAAACAACACAGCTGGTATAAACGGAAACTTCCAGCAGCAACATTATTCTTAGTGTGACATAAACAAGAATATTTTGTCATCAAAAAGGGCAGGTAAAATGTGTTTCTCTTAGGTGTCTGTTGCTGCCTAACTGGAATGGGAGGGGTGTACGAATAATTGGAACAAAGACAATACTTTAGTACATTCCATGCAAACTTAACAACACAAACCGTTGAGAACAATAGAAATTGACAAACTGATGAAAATCACTCCTAACGTCTGCATTGACAAAGTGATAAAGCACTGTCCATATGGCCCTGCTGACATGTAAGCATTTTTAATGCGAGGACACCTTTGCCCTACGCAAGCAGAAAGCCTTGACACCGGATTCAGTGAGTATAATCACCTCTAACATAATGGGCTTTAACACGTTGTCTCCTCTCAATCGCATTGCATGAATAATACACCAAAAGAAGACACTTAGCTTAAAATATTAGGTGTTTGTTGCAACAAAAGGGAGTGACAGAAATGAATTTGTTCCTCTGAACAATTGAACATTTGTTCCTCGGTCACCATCCACACAGGCAAAATAAACAGAGCTGAGGTAGTAAAAGGTTTTCATTTTGACCACAAATTAAGATGGGGGTTTAAAAACCATACGGGTCGTTCTACAAAATGGGTGTCGTGTGTGTAAAAATGTCCAAATAAATGAATTAATTAATAATATTTTACATATATATATATATATATATATATATATATATATATATTAGAGCAAAAAAAAAAACATTATTCTGCATGTATATGTGTGTGTATATATATTATATACAGTATATATATATATGTATATTAATAAACATTTTATTTCTAATATTTATTTTTAAAGTTTAGTTCAGTTATTATAACTAAGTTACTATTAACTTAGTTCTTGAACACTGTTAAGCAGTTATATGAACCCTGCTGGCTTTATGAAGACATAGTTATGCCCAACATTTTAATATATGATATATTTAAATTAATTACTTCTGCTTGATGGTACAGTACACTGCAATTTATTACAATACATTATATAATGTTTAAATGACAAAAATGTGCTTTAAAACCACTTTATCAAGGACAAAGCATTCACTTCATAAAAACACCCTTACATGACGGAATACAACTGTCAGAGGAAAAAGTATCATTTCTCTCTGTTTCGATACCTGTCCTCAGACAGATCCCTGTTAGAGAGTAATTAAGGTCGACTGTGAAACTCACTGGCATATCGTGGAAGGGCAGGCAACTGGCATTTACCTTAATTAGATAAAGATATGTACAAGCAATGTCCTCTAGAAGAAGGCGCCTGTCTTCCAACCGGAAGTTAAGAGTGCTGGCAGCTGCCTGTGCTCGGTAAATAAGGAGCAGCTTTGTGAGTTGATGGGCGAATAGAGGGAGGGAGAGAATTAGGTGGAGATGGAGAAGTTTAACAGACTGGGCAGCTGTTATAATTTTATCCCCTCTTTGCTGACTTTAGTTAATGCTCACTTCAGCCTTTGTTTTTTTATATATCACTAGTCTGCAGTATACCTTACATATGTACCTGCAAAAACAGGTGTTTAAGTAAGCAAGCTTATAAGAACACGGATCACTGCCACTAATGTTTGGGAACCCCCCTAGTAACAATGTGTTCTCCATGCTCATTTATTTGTCCCACTCACACACAATAACAGGTAGGTGGTCACTTCCTTAATCACTTACTCAGGAAATGAAAGTGTGGAGCCTTGTCTGCACATTATATCAAATCAAAACAAAAACACTGGCATGTGTGCATAGGAGAACGCTTTATCCAATTATTTTAAACCCTCTAAACATGCATATTAAAGGTAAATGTAAATCAAAATCTTAGCACGCGTATTCAGAGTATCTCCAGTCACTCATCTACAGTATAATACAAATTAGTGGTTCTCATAGTTGGTCATGACCTAATAAAAGGGAGGATAAAACATGTCCCATACCTTTTGTAACTGACGTCAATGGCTGTGCATCCAATCAAGCTATACAGCAGAGGTTCAACTGGTACGTGACAGCCCAAATGTGTGTTGCAGGTCTGTTCTGACAGGGTCATGGGCAGCAGGGGAAATGTAAACAATAAACTGCAACAAAGCATATAATAATGCATAGTTAGGAATAGGATAGTAAAATAAACAGGCTTATTAACTCTAAACGAGAAGAGAAAATGCTTCCCATATATTTTATTGTTAACAAAAAATCATCCAATCAAACTCTACAGTATTTTGGTCCAAGTTTTTCATTTTGTGGAAGCTAGCCAAATTAGGCAGATGTGGGGAAAAATATAAACCAAAATATTATTACCCACACCACTTTGAATACAAAGTGTGCCACTAATGTCATCAAACAGAAATGCTAAAATAATGACCCAAACTCTATCCCAGCCTGTCATTGGTCAGCCAAAGACATAACCCCGCCCTAATATCACATCATTGGTATGCTCAAACAAACAGCAATTAAAATGCATTTAAATTCTACAAGTGAACATAGGCATGACAACATTATATTGTACAGTTAGAAAAAAAAAACTATATTCATTTTTAAAAGATAATATCTAAGAGCATTATTGAATTATTCATTTTTTGCACTATTAAATATCCAGTAGCCTATTTCTCTGATATTGATTAAAAAAAATGTCCAATATAGGCAAATAACCAATATGGTACCAAAATATTGTGCATGCTTAATTCACAGTCATCCATTTATTATTTTTTGAAACAAAAGTGTTCAATGAAGATAACAAAGGTAATCTAATTGTAAAAATAAGGGAAATAAGAATGCACTATTCAATTTTTAACATCAGCCAGAAATCTATGTCTATATATATATATATATATATATATATATATCAATAAATGGCTGAGCAAAATTAGCTGGGAGAGCAGAAATAATTGTTACATTCAAAATATGACACTTCACCTTTAAGGACACTTTTGTATGACAAACAACTGTGCAACTGTGTTGAAAGCGCAACATAAAATATGGGTCCTCAAGCAAAACCAGCAGAGAACCAGTGATATAAATAGTGGCACAATTTCAAAAGGGCACACAGTGGAGGAAGGCCAGTCCTCAGTGTTTATTAACGCTGTCTACCAACAATGCTCGTCATGCAGCCATATGGTGCTGATAAGATATCTGGGCGCAGAGTTAAAATCTAATTTTAATAAATTCTTAATCAGCTTGTAGGATACTGAAACAACATAGTTAATGGAAATGTGTGGAGTCAGCGAGGTCTTTTGCAGTCGTGGTCTTTAATAAGATTTGAGAGGCATTACAACAACACAGCAGTCAATGTCACGTTGAGCCGCTCTCTCTGTCTGTAACTCAAATGCGGGAAAAAAAAAGGAAGAGGAGAGCAGGGAGCGTGGAGCGTGGGGAGGAAAACATGGTCATCTGTTTCAAAAGAGACGAAATGTGATCTCTGGGGGAGAGAGTTGCAGACGCTGTATATCACATATCATCTTCTCTGATCATTCACGCTTTCTAATTACTGAAGGTGAGGAGGGCCATAATTTTATCGTATTTGTTTTGCATCACTGCAAAAATAGAAAATGAGGGCTTGCAGAGCTGTACCAATTTACTTCATTTCGACCTTGATTAAAAGAAAATTAATTGCCACATCTCTCATTATGTTGCAAGCGGCATTTGATGACTGGAATGAAAAAAAAAAATGGAAAAAAAAACTAAACAAAAAACAAGACGCACAGCCTCACTGGGAGTGCAAGCTCGACCCGCGTGTTCAGGAGACAACACATTCTTTTAATGATGAAAATAAACAGGCCTTTTAACACAAGCATCACAAGACAATGTCAAAGATATTAGTCTTAATATCACAACGGTTTTCTTCATGGTGCTTAACAGCGGAAGAGACCTTGTAACTTTGCCATTTTGTCTAGCACATCCTTTGCAAAACACAATTAAATCTTTGAACCGAGTTGCACTAAGCTTTGTTAAGTTAAGGAGACAAGCCACTGAGCAGAACTTTATGTTGACTGGCAAAACAAGACAAGGTGAGACAGGATCTAAACAGATCACCATATGAAGACTATGTAACAAGACAAGCTCTGCAAGATACAGAGTCCAAATGTCTGCAAGCGCATTCAAAATCCGGGATGTCTTCAATTAAACCTATAAATGAGCATTTCAGGATCTGAAAGCCAATAATAATTTTCATGTAATGGTAGATAATTCATTTTAAATATTTAACATTTTTATTACGTTTATAAAAGCTACTTAGATGTCCTAATTGAACTAAGGCCTAGTCCTGGCTTAGCCTAACCCTTACGAAAAAGAAGTATACTTAAAAGTTAATTTTATGAAGTATACTTAAGTAATGTTCAAGTATATTTTTAAATATACATTATGTTAGCCTGGCTAACGTCAGACCTCGTCTCATTGAGACGTGGTCTGGGAACCACATGTTCATTTTCTTGTATTTGAGGCGTGGTTTACAAATGCCCAGAGCCGTTTATTGGGTGCTACGAATGCCTATCAAATGCGCCTGTACGTATAGCTCATAGCCAATCGTCTCAATTATACCAGATGACGTATGTTGAGCGACAGAAATTCGACGAGGAAGACGACAAAATAAACTTGCGTTCTAAACTACTTAGAACACTATCTCAGGCTGCATCGAAAGGTAACTTCGCGTCTGATGCCATGTTGGATCCATAGATATAAACAAACTGCTTTGGTGTGTCGCATAGACGTCGTCATCGTCTTGCTGCTCCCTCCCCGTTCTGTGATTGGTTCCCTTTTTGAGGGGAAAATCTGGTCCATGGTGTGCCTAGCAGCGTGAATAAAATCGCGCTGCGCGCAAGGCAGCATGGGGAAACCCAGGCTAACATTATTTAGTAAGTATACTAATGTCAATATGTACTTGTAGTAAACTTGTAAGTGTACTATTTTAATACCGCTTGGGACTAAATTGGCCCCCTTTATATATAAAAAAGTATATGTTTAAGTGTACTATAAGTGTAACAGTAGTAAACTTTAAGTGCACAACTAGTTCATAATTACGTTTCTCATTTGTACTGCAAGTGAACTTATGGGTATACTAGTAGTTTACTCTTTTAATACTTGTAGTATTAATATCAGTAAACTACTAGTTTAGTAGTTTTATACTACAAGTTTTCTTTAAGTGAACTTAACATTATACTTGTAGTTTACTAATTATATATTCTTTTTGCTCTTTTAATGTACTATAGTAGTTTTATACTGCAAGTATACTTGCAAGTTTTCTTTTAGTGTGCTCTGAGTAAACTACTAGTTTAGTAGTTGTATACTACACGTTTTCTTTAAGTGAACTTAACATTATACTTATAGTTTACTATTTATATATAATTTTTGCACTTGCAGTAGGCCTATACTACTATGTTCAAATGTTATTTTTTTAGACTTGAAAAATACCTTTAACTGTACTTTAATTTTAAAAACATTTTATTAGCTTCATGCTTCCTTTTTTATCAACACTTGAATGTTGGTAAGTTTCATAAATAAAGGTATCATAAAAAATCATATTTTTCGTCAAAGACTATGCCTTGATTAGATTCAGAAATGTGATCTAAACACAGATGGAGTAGATCGAGTCCAACGCCCCCAAAGCTTCACAGTCGTTTTCTCTTCATTTCATTTGGTAACATTAAGCAGTTTTGATTTACAAGCTGTTTAATGTTTGATGATCACATTATTTTACATTTGAGTGAGCAATCTTCTATCACTTGTTTCAGCTTCTTCTTCTCCTGTGTTTTGATCCGGAGACTCTGTACTAGAAGATGTGTCATAGCGCCCCGTATTTGTTCCGTATTTGTGACCGGAAATACGCAATCGTTGTGGTAATCTACTTCCTCCGCAGTCAAGACAACATAAACAAATGGCGCAAGCAACTAGCAAGAGCTATTGACACGCTAATGATGTGTCATTTTAGCTAACAGTTCAGTAACAGTTAGCCTCGCTCTCTACTTACCTTGATATTTATGGACAAATTCCTCGTGATTTATTTTTTACCCTTTATTTAGATTTTTCTTTTTGGTGACGGAGTTTTCCTCCACGAGTCGTCACATCAGCAAATGTAATATTTGGCAAATCCGTTAATGAAGTTGTGTAGACTCTTTGATCCATTTTAAACTTGCCCGGGTTTATGTTTTTCTGGTGTGTTGACGCTTGACAGGAACTCCGCTTCCACAACGATTACGTATTTCCGGTTATTGTGAGAAAGGTCTATGGTGGAGAAAGAGTAAAGTAGAATTAAAGTAAATTCCTATGTGCACTACCAGAGGACATACTAGCCTACCCAAAAATTCAGATACGCAGAATTAGAAACATATCTGTTTTATATCAATATTTTAATCAATATTTTCAAACAATGTAAGTTTCATAAGACTGTATATGAAAAACTATGTAAAAAAAAAGTATATTTAATAGGCTACTCGATCGAAAGAGTTAACACAACTACAAACCAAGTATACAAGTATACTGAATAATTCAACTTTTAAGTAGCCTATATCTCGATCAAAAGATTGAGTACAAGTATAGGCCAAATATACTTGGACTTTTCTCTCAGTATAAGTCAAGTACACTTAAGTGTAATTAAGTATATTTCTGAGAAGTACATAAAGTATATTTTTGAGAAGTATATAAAATGTAGACTGAAAGTATGCTTTCTTCTTTTTAGTTGAAAAGAAGTATAGTAATAGAACACATGAATAAACTTATTTTTCGTAAGGGAATTATTATCGCTGTGTACAAGATCAGGTTCAGTTCCATGCTAATTTTATTTACTCTATAAGCTATTCCACCCGAAAGCTTGTTACTATATAAACTTGAACATGTTAGTTTATAAGACAGTGTGTAATATTATGTGTTTTTTTTTAAATATTTAATAAAGCTACTCAATCAAAATACTAGTAAACACAAGTAGAAGCCAAGAATACTTAATTTATACTTTTAAGTATATCTTAATCAAGTAGAGGCCAAATATACTTAGACTTTTCTGTCAGTATAAGTCAAGTACACTTAAGTGGAATTTGAAGTATATTTCTGAGAGAGAGAGAGAGAGAGAGAGAGAGAGAGAGAGAGAGAGAGAGATGTGTGTGAATTACCTGCGTCAGTGCAGCGTCTCTCTCTACTAGCAATGAAGCGCTTAATTACTTCAAAAACAGCCTTACAACCTCCTTACTGAGAAATATAATGTAGATTCAGTCGTGAAGTTCGTTTCTAATCAAAAGTCACAGGGCAGCGCTGACAAGTTTCAACAGACAAGGGCGGGCGCAGGAGACCAGCAGATTTTTTTTTTTAAACAGCCGTTGCAACGGCGTTTAAGTGCGTGAATAGCGGTTGGCGCTCTGCCTTAATAAAGTTCTTCTTCAGACCATTGACTTGTCACCATCTGAACAAGCCCGACATAGAAGTTGCTCGCCATAAAAAAAGCACAACTTCAGCGAACAGAATCACAAGCTTCAGTTGTGAACGAGCCGCTCCGCTGCTGTATGCTCTGGAGAGAAGACCGCTCACTGCAGCCACTGATTATATATTGTTCATACAAAGCATCACTGAAATATTTACTTTTTTGTTTGTTTATTTAAATGAAAAGTTAAGTTCGGATTTTATGTTGTACTGAGCTCTTACGGTTATATTTTTCAATGACATTACAAGTGAAACTATTTCAGATGCTTATTAGTAAATTAATCAACATTATCACATCAAATTAGTAATTGTGAGAAGTTATTTCAGCAATACCGTGTCTCCGTGACATCGTGTCTGCACTATATAGAAGCTGCGTGCTGCGATACGACACTTTTGCTTGCGTTTTTGGACTGCTGATGGAAATCACTTGCCCACGTGTTTTTAAACCTTGACAATTTGAACATCCAAGCGATTTTGTATCATTCAGTAGTACTTGGGAGCTCTTTGAGAGACGGTTTTCTTTATGCTCATAAAAACGCACACACAAGGGAAAAGCTTGCGCATTCCAAATTGAGTTGCTTTACCTTAAACGGTCAAATACACACAAAATGATGTCAAAATGTCTGCCTTGGTGAGTGTTCACACAAACACAGTTGGTTATGTCGTACATGAATGTAAATAGTTGAGAAAATGCATGTGTAATAGTAGGGTATATCTGGGCTAAAGGTGCACGGGGTAAAAGGCGCATTTGATATTATTTTCCTCCAAACCACTAGATGGCACAAAAACTTGCCACAGCACTTTCCAAAACATCCACTTTTCAATATGCACGTGGAAATTTGGCTGATCCTTGACGCGATTGAGGGCAGCAGCGCAAAGTTGATTCTGTGCTAATTTGATCTAATAGCCTATGTGATGGTTTTTTTTTTTAATGTTGTAGATTTAAGTAGCAAATGAGAATCGCTAATATTATTGAATATATTTTGAGACAAATGTCTTCTTAAAGGGGTGGTATAATGCCCTTTTCACAAGATGTAAAATATATCTATGATGTCCCCAGAGTGTGTGTGTGAAGTTTTAGCACAAAATACCCCACAGATATTTTATATAGCAAGTTAAAGTTGTCACTTTTTGAGGGTTTGCAAAAACGCACCGTTTTGTGCCTGGCCCTTTAAATGCAAATGAGCTGCTGCAGAGGGCGGGGTTTCAAGAGCTCGTGTCTGTTAGCAGCTGCTATTACCTCACGCAGACACACTAAAATGACAGAAACTGTTCTGCCTTTAATGTTAAACGGAGTCAGATAAGGATGGAGAGACTCAAGAAGAAGTGACAACATGTAGAATGCAACAGGACGTCTCTGAATGGTTAGTTGATGAATTTATGTTGCTGATGTGGAGTTAACTATCTTCAATTAGGATATTCTGTCGTGATAAATCTATAAATTGTTCATATATGAACTGTTGTGAGATGCACAAAGAGTGACTTTCTATTGCATGTGAAAAGATGGATGCTAAAGTTTGAGCTGACTCACAAATGTACTCTTATACAACAACTTTTCCTCTTCTCAACATGGACTGCGTGTTCCCGGGGGCGGGGTTTATGTAAATTCTAGGGTTAGTGATGTCACTAACCCGAGAGGAATGTCGTGTAGTCCCAACCAGCCATTTGTTGTAGTCCTTTTCTTTAAAAGCAAATATCTTCCTTTGCTTTGAACTTTGAGCGTTGTAACTTTGCAGATGTTGTTTATGCTCAAACAGCAACATTACACACTAACTAAAGTTAGAAAAGTGAAATCACACTCAACCACCCCTTTAATGATTTTCAGTTTTGTTCAAGCTAATTAAAGCAAGAGTTTTTCAATAACGTAAGAATATGGAAAAGCATGGTATTTGGGGTCAAAAGCGCACCTGCTGTTGGGGCGAAAGGAACAATAATTAACATGATAATAAACAGCTGGCTGACTTTTACATTTGTTGACATGTTACAATTGATACATGTTAGATTCAGATGGTAAATATCCTATATTAATTTGGGTGTCCACCATATTTATCACTAACCCATATTTAAAAATATAGTATTAATCAAATATCATATAATAAAATAAACTGTAAATCATTAAATAATTATGAGATCTTTTTCAATGCTTTCAGAATCTTTACTTTTTAAAATAATTTTGTCTGTATTTTTTAAATATGCTTTTATATTAACATTTTAATGTTAATACTGCATATTTATTGAACAAAAAATAATTTTATCAAATTAACAGATAAATAGTACAAACTTTGCTAAAGTAATTGCTTTGAACAACAACTTTATACATGCTGCTGTCTGTCACTAAATAACTTTAATTGTAAGGATTTACCTGTTTAATGTATTACCAGTGAAGACTATCCAGTGTTATTTGACAATTGATTACTTTATTCCACTTCTGTAGTACTTCTGTACCTGAATCCTAACTGTTAGACCTACCTAAACTTAAGGTTCTAGAGTGTCAAACGCACGCTGGAGCTTTCGTGTTATTTAAACGACATGATCTTATGTAGGCCTATGTGCGTTGATCAGTGTTAAAAGAAAATAAATGTCTAAATTAGATCGTTTGAATGAGACACTCACCTGTCCATCTCTTGTTTTGTACAAGTCAGGATGGGCAAGTGACAGACTGGCCAGTTTTGATGGTTCTTCATCAGTTGATAAAGCAAAATATTGCAAAATTCACTTCTACTGCTCTATTTATTAATTAGCTTTGGGCGTGTTGAGAGATTCAACTGCTTTATCCATTTTGTTCATCTATGTCTGTTGTCACATATGCCGGTTTCGCGTCAGTTTGGGTAGCACACTGCCACCAAGCGGTGAACCTCGGAACAGCACCCATCACTTGTTGGTGATCCGCACAGCGATGAACACACACACATATACACACACGACACGTGCATATCTTCACTGAGGCATTCAAAATTTCTGGCAGCCAGAAGATTGAAGCCACTCCAAAGCTTAAAGGCCCGTTCACACCAAGGACGATAACTATAAAGATAACGATAAAGATATAATTCTAAAAATCGTTCTCCATATTAAAGAATAACAGAGTTCACACCACAACTATAACGATAAAGATATGAGGAACGATATCGTTGGGATCACTTTCAGAACGATTTTTTTCCAGCTGTCGAACGATAAAACACTGACGGACAATCAGAATCCACTCTAATTTAAAGGTCTCGCGCATTTAAAATGGATCTGGATCATCCGGGCGCGCGCGTGCTTAGAATAAAAAGACCGTTATCGGTCGTTGGTGTGGACGCATATATAGTTATCTTTATCGTTATCTTTATAGTTTAATTTATGCTTATAAAATAAAATCCGTAATGTGAGGCTATGGTAATGACGAAACAGCTTGCGTATATATCCTGAAGAACTCTTCAGCAACAAGCTGCACAAAACATCGTCACTTCGATTCAATCAGGCGAGAATGAGAAAGAGATTGATTTAATTCAAATTTACAGACAAAATAGGTATTGAACAAACAATATTAACTTACAATTTTCAAAAGGCAGACATGTTTTCAAAAGGCAGACAGGCATCGATTTGACATGTTAAGAGGTTATTATAGCTGAAGATACGTCATGAGTCACGAGGTGACAACTTTGTTATTCGATTCTCGGTCAAGCGCGAGCGCGAGTGATTGCACTAGTGCTTTCAGCTCTGTCTCTGGCGGTCTGGAGCGAAGGGAAACATAACTTGAGAAAATGTTGTACATTTTAAAGTTAAATTCATTAATCTGGTGCACTTTGAGTCACTCGAATCTGTTGTTAAAAATAAATAATAATCCACCCGCCAACCGCCTATATACTTTGATTTAGATATCTGCATCTGATCATCACATTACAATTATTCGATTAAGCATGATAATATGGTAAAATATCACACTGAAGTAGGCTGATTTAAAATTAACATTTATTTAAAATAAAAGTTCTTCTTTTGGCAAAATTACATTTCCTTTTTAGCCTAAACAGAGGCTTTACTCCCTTTAAACTTAAATTGTCAATGTTTCATTTTTGAAAACACTTATCGGAATAATTTTTTGTACCTTTATAAAGGGCATTTTTCCCCTAATTTTATTTAATGCATGCTCTAAATTTCATTTGAAATTCTTACATTTTATCAATAGCCTACATTCAATTAAAATGATAAGACACTAGGCTGTTACCAATCAAATTAAATAATTTACATTGAAAAAATATAAACTGTATTAAATGAGATTATGAGATTGTTTTGAATATTTTTTGAATATACAAATAAGGAATGTTGAAAAGAATGATACTTTATTAAACTAAACCGCCAGTAGGAGGCGGCAGGCGACCGTCTTAATGAGCGAGTCATTGAGTCATTAATTTAAACGATTCGTTCAAACGGCTGATTTATTCAGAATGAGGCAGTTTAATAATGGGTAATTGAATCTTTGACTCGAGCGATTAGTTCAAAATGCTGAATCATTCAGTAATGAATCATGGATGCGTGTTGCTGTGAGATGCGCGATGGTTCTGTTGTTTGGAACTATTTTCCCTGCTGAAACAGAACAAAAACAGTCATTGCGTCTAAAAATGTAAGTAGCCTAACTTAGTTTTAATTATTTGTTTATTGAACTGTTATGAAATCAATATCTCGGTTTCAATCGTGATAGCATTCAGGAAAACAGCATTCTGGTCGTGTGTAGCCTATATAACGTTATTGTTTCTTAACTATAATTAATATGTTATAAATAACTGCGCGAACCTCAACAGCGCAACTTTGTTACCGTCTGTACATTAGATAAGTTACCATGATGGGAGTTCCATGTCTTTATTACACTCAACACATTATAATGATTTATCTGTCATCCACCCTCGATTGAATGGAATGTTGTTATTACTTGGCCCGCTCGACTGGCGGATTATGATCTGTGCAGCACTATCGACAAACTATCGAGTAGCCTACGTACGTTTTGACAGCTAGTGAAGTGATATCAAAAAACTATGGTAAAGAACAGAGGCTGAACGTACCAGAAAAATGGTACAGCCCGATGGGGGGTAGGGTTTGAAATCGTATTTAAATACATAGCCTACTATTTTGGATAGGCTAACATTATATATTTTTTATTTTTTTAAATCAGTACCCCCCAACTATTATTTCCCTTTTGGGAGGTACCAAGTCTCATCTAGGGGGGCCCTCTATGGCATGGTGTTGCCCTCAGGCAACAAACCACATTTTTGGACCTCACACCGCCCCTTTAATTTTTTTATATATATTTTTTATATATATAATATCACCTGACATGTCTGTTCAATGAAATGAGGGGCTGAAGTGGGTGTGACCTTTTTTGGGGGGGTGGAGCTGTGCTTTAATGAAGCAAAACCACATGCTACAGAGTGCCACCAATTAGTAAGATAAATATCACTTTTTAACATGTTTAAGTTAAAATATTGTTTTTTTAAAAAATATATGCATGTGCATCAGTATGTAAAGAAGTATGTTTGATTGTTTAAAGATTTATTTTGTTTTTATTTATATACTAAAACTGTGTTTTTTTGTTCGTTGCCTCAGGGCAACACTGTGCTACGAGGGTACTAAAACTCAAAGGTTTTCTACATAGGTGGAATAGGGAAAACAAGCAATATGTGCATTAGAAGGTTTATTTTTTTTTGTTTATTTTGACAAACATCAATCACAAATGGTTTCAACCTATCACAGACATCAAATAATCAACAAAAATAACACCCCCCATAACACTTTATGTATAAATGTTCATATTCATATGAACATTTACACCAAACACTACACATACATATGGGGGGTGTTAGTTGTGATTGTATTTTTTTTCCTGTAATTTTAACTGTAAAAAACAAACAAAAAAAAGCAACGGAAAAGACATTTTAATTGCTTAAGAGTCCCCCCCCACCACCACCACCACCACCCCCACCACCCCAAAGTATGCAGTGCGTCAGTCACGTTTGCCAGAAAAGGGAGTGAGAACACACAAACACAAAGTTTTATTAAATCATACGTCCACCAGACCACACTTTTTATTCAGACTGGGGTATGGTTCGGAAAGGGTGAGTTTTTCATCCAATCAAACCAAACTCTGATGTCAATCGAACCCAGGTGTGCACCAAAAATGCAAGTGTGAAAGCACCCTACGTTACATAAACAGAAAAAACAATAAAAAAAAACAATCACAAACATCAAATAATCAACAAAAACAACTATTACTACTAATTACAACTAACACCCCCCATATGTATGTGTATGTGTAGTGTTTGGTGTAAATGTTCATATGAAAATGAAAATTTATACATAAAGTGTTATGGGGGGTGTTAGTTGTAATTAGTAGTAATAGTTGTTTTTGTTGATTATTTGATGTTTGTGATAGGTTAAAACCATTTGTGATTGATGTTTGTCAAAATAAATCATTTTCTAATGCACATATTGCTTGTTTTCCCTTATTCCACTTATGTAGAAAACCTTTGAGTTTTAGTACCCTCGTAGCACAGTGTTGCCCTGAGGCAACAAACCCATATCTGGTTCAGGGGTGGAGGGGGGGCACATTTTATGATGGATATGTTATCAAGGACCCCCAAGCTCCCAAAAAATGGGGTGAAAGATTTTTTTTCCCAAAAAACAAAAAGTCATGCCATAGAGGGTTAAATACATAGCCTACTATTTTGGATAGGCTAACATTATATATTTTTTATTTTTTTAAATCAGTACCCCCCAACTATTATTTCCCTTTTGGGAGGTACCAAGTCTCATCTAGGGGGGTCGGACCCCCCCAATACCCCCCGTAATTCGAACTATGTGTGTATGTTCAACTTTATTTATAGAGCTGAGCGATACATATACATATACATATACATATACATATATATATATATATATATATAAAATTGTATATAAAGAGCTGGAATCAAGTATTCAGACAGACCATGGTAGAACAAACAATATTGATAATAATAATAAAAGATCAACTGAGTAGTATTCAGAATGTCATTTGATCTCAACATAGCAGCCCCCATGAGGTGACCTGCTCCATTGAAGCACAAGAAAGTCATGCTGGATAACATGATCATCAGGTTGTTGTTGTTTTTACAAACCTGTGGAGCTTATGCAGCTCAAGTGCTGCTGCTATTAAAGTATAAAGGAGATAAATTAAAAGTACATTTCATATTAAATTAGAAAGGAATGCTAAATAATATAAGCAATTTCAGACTTTTGGGCTCCATTAAACACTTATAGAAGAAAATATTCTATATAGAACCTTATAGGGTTCTGTCAGGTGCATCACTGAACATTTTAGGAGTTCCCATCATGAGTTAATTTTTAGAGATGCACCGATTGATCGGCTGGTGACCGGAATTGGCCGATTTTCACGTGATCGGCCGTGACCGGCGACCGGCCGGTCAGTCTGACAAATGCCGATTTTATGCAGGGTCAAATGCACTCGGGCGCCGCATGATTAACATCGCGCAACATCAGCATCACACGTGCACACGGAACATGTAAAAAACCTCGTGAATTACGTCCGTTCAGACCGCAAGCGCGTATTTTTTTTCGGCGTGCATGTTAATCAATGAGTGCATTCATTCACAACGGGAGCAGGAGCAGCGCGTGAGCGTCAAGCAGGAGCGTCGCGAGCAGTGAAGCGCGTGTTTCGGCGCCGAGTCTATTTGCTGCACTGCTCACGCTCAATTAAAGGGAAAGCACACTTTTGATGGACAAAATAGCCTAAATAGGGTTTCACAAAAAAAGTGCCCAAAATGCACAGAATTTGCGTGTTTTAACAAGAACTGGAGTAGGCTATGTCAGAAAAGAAAACGAAGACTAATATTTATAGAAAATGTACCCATTTAAACTTTTTATTATTCAGTTTGTACAAGTGATTGCAATAGGCCTGTGTGTGTGTGCTTTGAGAAATATCTTTATACTGCAAGGCTATATTTATTTTATTTTTTATTTATATATTATTTTATTGCCATTCCCTGTTTTCATACAGACGTTTAGTTGGCTAAATATATAAAAAAATTATTGTATATTGAATGTGAAAAGGAAATGGTTCTTCCATAACACTGCACTTTAGATCTGTGTGAATTACCCACACCTGGAGTAATTTATATAGTTCTATTTTATAGCGTTTATCTGTTCAAAACAATATGTATATGCAAATTGTAAAATGTTCTATTACAGAAAAGATATAAAATAAATATTTGTGTGTGCTGTAAAGTGGTTAGAAAAAATTAAATCGGAATCGGCTAAAATCGGTATCGGCAGGTCAAACTTAATGAAAAAATCGGAAATCGGAATCGGCCCAAAAAATTGTAATCGGTGCATCTCTATTAATTTTATGAATTTAGTTTTAATTAGAACAACCTCATTGGTTCTTGCGGAAGCTCAAATGTGCTGCGTAACACAAGAATGAACCTCATTGGCTCTTGCAGAAGCTCAAGAGTGCTGCGTAACACAAGAATGAACCTTATTGGTTCTTGCAGAAGCTCAAACGTGCTGCGTAACACAAGAATGAACCTCATTGGTTCTTGCTGAAGCTCAAACGTGCTGCGTAACATGAAAATGAACCTCATTGGTTCTTGCAGAAGCTCAAATGTGCTGCGTAACACAAGAATGAACCTCATTGGTTCTTGCAGAAGCTCAAACGTGCTGCGTAACACAAGAATGAACCTCATTGGTTCTTGCGGAAGCTCAAACGTGCTGCGTAACACAAGAATGAACCTCATTGGTTCTTGCAGAAGCTCAAACGTGCTGCGTAACACAAGAATGAACCTCATTGGTTCTTGTGGAAGCTCAAATGTGCTGCGTAACACAAGAATGAACCTCATTGGTTCTTGTGGAAGCTCAAACGTGCTGCGTAACACAAGAATGAACCTTATTGGTTCTTGTGGAAGCTCAAACGTGCTGCGTAACACAAGAATGAACCTCATTGGTTCTTGTGGAAGCTCAAACGTGCTGCGTAACACAAGAATGAACCTTATTGGTTCTTGTGGAAGCTCAAACGTGCTGCGTAACACAAGAATGAACCTCATTGGTTCTTGTGGAAGCTCAAACGTGCTGCGTAACACAAGAATGAACCTCATTGGTTCTTGCGGAAGCTCAAACGTGCTGCGTAACACGAAAATGAACCTTATTGGTTCTTGCAGAAGCTCAAATGTGCTGCGTAACACGAGAATGAACCTCATTGGTTCTTGCAGAAGCTCAAATGTGCTGCGTAACACGAGAATGAACCTCATTGGTTCTTGTGGAAGCTCAAACGTGCTGCGTAACACAAGAATGAACCTCATTGGTTCTTGTGGAAGCTCAAACGTGCTGCGTAACACGAAAATGAACCTTATTGGTTCTTGCAGAAGCTCAAACGTGCTGCGTAACACGAAAATGAACCTTATTGGTTCTTGCAGAAGCTCAAATGTGCTGCGTAACACGAGAATGAACCTCATTGGTTCTTGTGGAAGCTCAAATGTGCTGCGTAACACGAGAATGAACCTCATTGGTTCTTGCAGAAGCTCAAACGTGCTGCGTAACACAAGAATGAACCTCATTGGTTCTTGCAGAAGCTCAAATGTGCTGCGTAACACGAGAATGAACCTCATTGGTTCTTGCAGAAGCTCAAATGTGCTGCGTAACACGAGAATGAACCTCATTGGTTCTTGTGGAAGCTCAAACGTGCTGCGTAACACAAGAATGAACCTCATTGGTTCTTGTGGAAGCTCAAACGTGCTGCGTAACACGAAAATGAACCTTATTGGTTCTTGCAGAAGCTCAAACGTGCTGCGTAACACGAAAATGAACCTTATTGGTTCTTGCAGAAGCTCAAATGTGCTGCGTAACACGAGAATGAACCTCATTGGTTCTTGTGGAAGCTCAAACGTGCTGCGTAACACAAGAATGAACCTCATTGGTTCTTGTGGAAGCTCAAACGTGCTGCGTAACACAAGAATGAACCTCATTGGTTCTTGTGGAAGCTCAAACGTGCTGCGTAACACGAAAATGAACCTCATTGGTTCTTGTGGAAGCTCAAATGTGCTGCGTAACACTAGAATGAACCTCATTGGTTCTTGCAGAAGCTCAAACGTGCTGCGTAACACGAAAATGAACCTCATTGGTTCTTGTGGAAGCTCAAATGTGCTGCGTAACACAAGAATGAACCTTATTGGTTCCCGCACGTCAAGTGAACGTGCTTGAGCTTCCGTTTACCATAACTGATGTGTGATTTGATCAATGTTTATATGTGAATAAGAGCCTAAATTCAGTCTGTTTCAGCATATAAAGCGATCGTCTCTTTAGAAAATTTGGACTAAACAACTCAATTCATATGGATTACTTTTACGTTCTCTTTATGAACTTTTTGAAACCACCAAGTGGTAGTTGTAGCTGTCAATGGAGGGTCCAGAAATCGCTACGAATATATTAAAAAATATCTTCATTTGCGTTCCAAAGATGAACGAAAGCCTTACAGGTTTGTAATGACATGAGGGTGAGTAAATTATCTTTTTGCCAAGGGTTCTTTAAAGAACACTAGTCAAGAACATTAGAGTTCTATATTGAACCCAACTGAACCTTTTTTTTCTATGGGTGTAAACTATAAACCATACTTCAGATTCAACTACTTTATAAGCCACTTTCTGTGCAGTTTGAGTGTCCTTTTTTCTTTGTCTGAATATATAAATCCTTCCTCACCCCCTTTCCTGCCATCCTCTCTTTTGGATAAGCCACCATATGTCTCAGAGGATCAACTTTGAAAGTTTTCTGAGAGCGCGGTGTATGATTACATGAGAATTTCTCACAGACAGGGATCTCCACAGAAGAAGGAAAATGCTAAATACTATTTTAGAAATGAAATCCTCTTTCATGCATCTGCACCTGTCTCCCTCCGAGAACCCAGAGAGCAGATGCCTGATGGGGGAGTTTCGCCCGTGCGCACACCTCATTCTGAAATATTTATACGCTTTTGACACTCTCCGATAGGGGGTGAGACAAAGGGTGCTCTGTGCCCCGTGCATTTGGTCTTGTATACTAATCTCTCATTTGACGTGGAGCTGTTTCAGCTGTTTATCTCTTCACTGAATCATTAGCCACATTCAGAGTTTTGTCCAATCAAACTCCCATCGAGCTCCCAATGTAATAATTCATAACACACTTCAATCAAATAATATTATGCACCCTTAAATTAATTAAATGCAAACTTCATTTATTTACTGCTAATATTACTGTATAAAGGAAGTACCAAGATTAGACAGACATGGATCTGATCCGTTTCCTGATGGAAGGGGGCTAGCAAAACACATTGAGTGCACTAGCAACTCCAAGGTCATGGGTTCATTTTCCAGGAAACACATGCACTGATAAAATGTATAGCTTGAATGCACCAGATAAACACATCTACCTAAATGCATAAATGCTCACAGATTTTTCACAAGCTATAGTTGTGTGCTCACAGCTTTACATACCCCATGTTTACCATATGTAAAAAAAAAAAAAAAACTGCACAAATGTCTACGTACCCTTGATTCTTAATATCCTGTGTTGCTTCCTTGGATCTTAGTATCATTGAGCCACTTTGAGGTGAAAAGCATGCTGGGAACCAAAGATCTGACAGGACTTGGAAACTCAAGAGCAGCTCATGACAAACCAGGGACTGCAAAACTAAAAGGCAATAAAAAATAAAATTAATGCTTGAGGATGCAGCACACACACACACACACACACATACACACTTTATATGTAAACTTATAAGCAGAACTGTATCCTTATGACAAAGTTTCCTGGAATTGCTTGCAGGTTGTGTAAATGTATCATGCGGAGTGTAGTTGCTCAAGTTCATGCCAGTCATTCAGGGTAAGTTATGAAAGCTCAGTGGGTCTGACCGTAGCATACCGAGTCATTACGGGCAGAATGGGAGGCATCTGAATAATTAATCAAAATAATGTAAAATAATCCAACAACCTTCCCCCTCTCGCTCACCTGTTTGCTGTCCTCAGACTGCTGTGAGGGGTAAAGGAGGTGCCCTTCAGGTTAAATACATTAAAAAAAAATCCCTGTGTACTTGGAACAAGCCCTTTGACACCTCTTTACTGTCTGCAGGGGTTACCACTACCCAGCTTTTGTCACTTTGTTAATACAATGACAGATGAGGTACTAGACTCAAACTTGAAAACGGCTCTAGTGGAAATATTGAACGTTTTCTTGCTGCGTAAAATGGAAAAATGTAATCAGAATGCAGAGAAATCATGTGCTTTGAGCGTACACCGCATAAAAGCATATGTGCCTGTTCTGTAAATGATGCAAACATCATAATGTGGTCCGTGGTGAGCTTTAAAGGAGCTGCTCGTATAGCACTTACTGTCCATCTGCCGTGGGCATTAGACTCCTATTGAACAGTCCACGAGTCTGTTAAGAGAAAAGGCAATCATTTTCCTCTAGTCCGTAGATGGGAATGTATATGAGTGCTCGTAGGGAGGAGGCTTGCATTTCGTCATGGAACATATGGTTTAGGCGCAAGTGTGTATCCGCTACAAGAGAAGGTCTTCACTGATCCCAGAGCTTTTCTCTGGCAGAATCTGCAAATTCTGTTTATTAATCATGGCTACGGTTGCTGCACTCGATACCGTGCCCAACTTTAATGGGCCGATTAGAAGCGTGATGTGCGAGTAAGAAGAAGCAAGGGCAAGCGTGTTTTGTGTAAAACAAACTAAGGCCAGGAGTCATGCACCGCTTTGGAAGGTAATAGTCAGTGGTTGATGAAGGTCTCTATTTTAGATAGCAGTAAATCCCCACTCTTCTGCTCCCAACCCCCTCTTTTCAGATATCAGCCCTTGAAAGTGTTCAGTTTTAGGACACAGGGAGGTCACACCTGTTGTGGAACTTGATAGAAGGCTTATTTATAAACTTTCAGCCCTCCAGATTCTTCCTACAGAGAAAATGCTGACATACACAGGGGAGGCCAGAGGGGGTGTGTGGGGTGAAAAGCGTGTTTATGAAAAGTGCACCAACTGGAAAATCCATAAAACTTTGAAATGATGAAATTAACGAGCAATCTGATCGGGTTTCCTCAGGACTGGCGAGGGAAAATGTGGCTTTTTAGTCTCCCGTTGAAAGGAGAATGACGGAGAGAATACTGGAAGTTCCTCTTCGTTTTAATTTAGTTAAGACATCGGATTACTATTAACCTTTTTAAAAGAACATACAGAGTTATACAAGGGACGCCTCATGACTGTCGGTCGAATAAAGCCAGTCAGTAAAAACTTTCTAAGACAAAGTCACTAAGAAGAACTTCAATAGAAGCAGCTAATTTGCCCATTTCTTTGCCGGTGTTAAATGTCCCAGCAAACAAAAAAGCAATGCCAGTTGGGGCCAGTTAAAGGTTCTCCTAATATATTGCCTAAATTTAGGCTCTGAGTTATGTCCTATGGGGCATTTGGGTGGGATCGTTTGACGTATGAAAAGTTCTGCAAATGCTGAGTGGATTTGCAGTATAAGGGGTAATATTATGGTGGTGGAGAAGACCTCCAACCCGTGACAGATAGCCTGACAGGTGGTAGAGGAGGCAACACAGTGTCAAATGAACCTCTCATTTAGAAATGTGAAAGTTGCTGACTTTTTTAATCCTCAAGTAACATGTTTTCTATATGAGCAAGATCCAATAGTGACTAAAAATCGGCTTCCTTTTGCCGTGACCTGTTACCCTCAAAGAAAGACAGATGGAAGACTTCCAGACATGCAATCACAAAGTTTTCCTTTTCCTTCCCATATGAGACAGAAAAAGAGGCATAGATGTCTGACATTGATACATCCAACTGCGTAATCAAGCTCGGTCGGAGCTGATCTGATTGCACCTGTGCAGCCATTTTTAACCAGCTTGATCGACTTTGGTGGATTAGTGTCTGATTGACTTGCAATATGTTGCGATCACATTCATGGAAAAGAGCAGACTCTGGGAATTTTAAATGGAAAATATGCAGCATTTTTGTGCATCTGAAAGTGTGAAGGATTGATAAACGCAATGCAACTTTCACATTTCGCAATAAGACAAAAAGCATCTCGGATATGTTCTCTTTTCTGCTACGCTATGCAAACATTAAAAAACTTCCAATCAGTTAAACTGAGCACAACATAAAGCACAAGTAAGAAGACACCCTGACTTTATTATGGACATCTGGATATAAAATTACTCACCTGTGCCAATACCACTCAATAAAATAGATATTCCACACGACAGGACATGATACTACACAAATGGATGGCAAAAAAACCCAGACTGCATTGCAAAGATTTCTCTGCTGACAGCATGCAGGATAGTTTTGGCTTTAAAAAATGGAGACACCATTTAAGGTGACCCCCCAGAATGCATCTTATGAAATTACAACAGACAGAAATCCATTTGCAACTGTGCTCTAACACCAAGATTACATTGTTACTATAGAGTCTTCCTGCAAATTAATTTGGAGGTTCATTTCATATATTATTCGAATGGAGAGTGGTAGGAAAATTAAATCTCTGCATCAAACATTGCTGTGTATGTTATGTTATTTCTGCAGGGGCTTCTGGGAAGAAAACCATCGTCGCTCACTTATACTGCAAACCTGCGGCAGTTATGACTACTTTTGAATCGCAGTTGCCTGGGATTCAAGAACAGTGATTGCAGTACGATTCAAAATTATTTCTCACAAGATCCTAATGTTTCATTCCAGTGGATGTGCAATCTCACTGCCGGGGATCACTCAAATGATGTGATGACATTACATGATTTAGGTGAGCGTGAACTAGTACACACTGCACGTGAAGAAAACAGCTCATTTGCCTCAAGGGCTATTTGACCTTGGATAAAAGTGCTATCATTTTTACATGAACCTTAATTACTCTTTCATCGACCAGCATCTCCTTTTCATCACCAGATTTGAATGTCAAAGTGAAAAGTTAAATGCTTTTAAAGAACAACATGGTGAAAAGATTTTACACATTTACAAAAAGAAGAGAGCGAGCATGTTAACACATTAATGGTCATCTGACATGTATATACTGTAGTTGCCGTACAAAGGTACACTGTAAAAAAAATGATTGTTGGTTGAACTTAAAACAAGCAACCTGGTTGCCTTAAAATTTTAAGTTAATTGAAATGTAAAAAAATTAGGTAATACAATGGAGATTGGTTTAATCAACAGAAACTCGAAAATATGTTATCTGAACCACATAAATTAAGTTGATATAATGATAACAAATCATGAAAATAATTTTGTAAAGTGTAGAAAGATGAAATCTCCAGTATCAGAATTTGGTCCTGCTTCACAAAAGTTAATAGATAGACAGATATATTGTTTTACCATTAGCCCAGATTGTAAAGTCTGGCTAATTTGAACATAAATTATAATTTGTTTGAGATCATTGGCAACACTAAACAATAATGTTCAATTCAATAACTTTAGTTAGGTGTCATGAACTAACAATGAACTTTTTTGATTTGATAATCTAGGTTACTGTTAATTTATAAATATTCTATTGTTTATGGCTAATTCATATTCTAAATTACTTTAATGTTATTTTTTACATCTTTAAATGTTAAAAAGATATAAGTAATCACAACTATTCATAAGTTTGCGGTCAATGAGTTTTTTTATGAATACACAGCAAGGATGCATTAAATTGATCATTAGTGACAGTAAAGACATTTAAAAACAATAGATTTCTGTTTGAAATAAAACGCTCTTCTTTTGAACCTTCTATTCATCAAAGAATCCTGAAAAATAGTTTTTCCCACTAAAATATTTAGCAGTTTTCAAAATTGATCATATTAGGAAATCTTTCTAGAGCAGCAAATCAGCATATTAGAATAATTTCTGAAGAATCATATGACCCTGGAGACGGGAGTAATTCAGCTTTGCATCACATGAATAAATTACATTTTAAAATATATTAACAGTTCATTTAAATTACAATATTACTGTTTTTACAGTATTTTTGATCAAATAAACAGCCTTGGTGAGCATAAGAGACTTTTTTCAAAAACATATCTAACAAATCTCACTGACCCCAAACGTTTGAACAACAGTGCATGTAAAATTAACATTATGATACCTAATTCATTAACTAATATTAACAAATTGATCCTTAGCAGAAAGTGTTAACCATTCATTAAAGAACTGAGTTAGTTTAAAGCTACAACCAAAGAAAATATCTCTATATAATCAAACCCCCACAGACACAGACTGTGTAAGAGAGTTTGGATGCGGAGGCACTCTGTACCCTGTGGGGGGACTTGGGAGCCATGTGTCGACATGCACCATACTGCTCACTACATTGCCTGGTCTTACCGGGAACAGGAAAAAAGGGGCGGAACAGAGGCTCTCCAGATGTTCTCCATCACAGGGCCACGGGGGAGAACTGCACCGAGCTGTAACACCTGCTTCTGCGAGAACCACCGCAACCGGGCCAAACACATGCAGCGGTGCTGCGGATGACAGGAAAACACACACTAATGTCAGAATGGCTTTCCTGGCAGCAATTCTACTGTCCTAAGCTTCAGAAAACATATCTGCCGTTTACATGATCACATAACCGGTGCCAGACACTAAAACTTGCTCATGAACAGCTTCCAGCTGAGATCTGAGTAGGTGATGAGGGGGAAAGGCGAAGGGCATTTTTGGGGCCTGAGAGGCTGCTGTTGGATAGTATAATCTTTAATTTCCTAAAATAGTACGTTTACTTGTGGGCAATGCAGCACTGTGTCCTATGTACCCATAAAAGGATTCTTTGCAGACTGGCTGCTTCAAAGATTTTTGGTTTATGCATACAATGAAAACTGGATAAATGACACCAGGATTATGATTTAAATACAGTATGTGTGCATTCTGGGGGGAGAAAAAAATGCTTGGTGAGAGGAAAGTGATGAATAATATCATAGTTTCCAACTAAAAACACTGGCTTGAAAAGTCCTCAAGAGGTGTAGGCTAAGTCCATGATTACTTAGAGTCTCAAATCGCATTCCGGTAATCTGTTCGTCGTGCACGCACACAAAATGCAAATGAGCAGAAACAAAAGGGAGCACAAGAACCGCGGCAGGTGAGAGCGCGCAACGCTCAATAACACCAATGTTAAATTCTCCTTGACCTGAGGGTCACCAAACACCGACCCCAAATCGTTTAATATTTTCCCTTCGAGATCAATGGCGGCATAAATTTGGATTCAATGACAAGAATAATTTAAAACAGATCTATAAATGATAAGATGCAATTCCCAGAAGTGCTGCATGCATACTATTAAACTGACAGTATTGTTTTGGAAGCTTTAAACAGAAACCAAGTTTGTATAACGGATAAAAGTGTTTTCACAGGTATGAAAACAGTTAAACGAGCCTTAGGATGGCATTCAAATATTAAACATAACAATTTAGTTTATCTGATTTACAGTATTCATTACAGCTAAAAGCTGAAAAAAAAAGAGCAATCCCAGAATGCAATAAACACACTTTCATGTGTAATTTACTCATTTCGCGTGGGTAAGGAGGCATATTGTAATAGACATATTTTGTATTCTCCAGTAGCGTGCATCCACCACATGTGGTCTCGGGGATACAGGTTAAAAATATCCTTTCATCTGAAGGTAATCTACAATAACTGCGATCTCACCACGTGTTTAATTTGAGTTCAGTGCTAATACTGTTTTGCAAATCATAAAAAAGGCTCTCGCTGATAAATATTAATTTGAGCCTTCATGATGTATTTGAAAATTCCAGCTAAAATGTCACCACATGGAACATTAATGTAATATTTCAAGGCCTGAGAGCAATGCTCATATTGATTGCATTTATTTGACTCAAGGGATGAGGAATAATTCTTCAGCCTGGGACACATCTGGCAGCCAAAGATGCGAGGCAGGGAATGAGAAAATGCAAAATAACAATAAAAATAATAGGGCTCGGATTTAAATATATCACCTCGACATTGTTTTAATGTGAATGGCTTAATACAGAGGAGATGCACCTCCTGCAGTTATACATCTATTTCTGAAAGGCTTATTTCTGCATAGTACATGATAGGCTACAGATTAGAAACTAAGAAGCGTTTTCATCTCCTCGCGGGGAAAAGCAATTGCACCCTTCTAGATGACACAGGTAAACGGTGCGAGTCCTTGAAACCTCACCTTTTCCTTATATTGACAGTGCTCTTCAGTTGCAAATCAGGAGACTGTTCTTGAAAATAAAGCCTGTCTCCTTCTGGCAAGTTTAAGCAGAGACAGACGAGTTTGAGTATGCCTATGTCCTAAAAGTCATTCATACTATTGACTATCATTAGGGAAGGGCGTCTCTCTGTCCTAGTGCAAATGAAACGAAATTTGAGACACAACTTGACCCACAACTGAACCACTAGGAAATTTATCAAGTATATCTGGACGAGAACACGACAACAGAATGTTGTAAACATCCATTCAGTGAAGTATTAGGAAATATTGAAATCGACAAGAACTTTATGTACTCGTATTCAAATTTATTCAACAATAGAAATACAGTACTAATACTTTATTTGAATAGTAAACTACTTAACTTAAATAGAAAGCATTTGCAATTGTATAATTATAAATGATGTGTAAATTAAAATATTGAAAATAATAATATAAAATTATCATGTTTTTTTGAAAATCTTTTAAATACACTAATTTAATTATAGTACTTCTGAAATAATTTGATGCAAGTACACTGAAAACTAGTCAATGAGCTTAAACATGCTATTTCTATATTGAAAGAAAAATACATCTTTTTGAAATTTCATCCATTTATGTTCTAATGAAAATCATTCATTTTTTTACCTTAAAAAAAAAAAAAGGTTAAACACTTTCTCTCCTATCCAGTTTTGCATAGTATAGACTTGCCAAACTATTGTGATGACTCGGACAAGATCTGTTTGGTACAAGTTTCCTTTCTGGAATTAGAGGACATTCCTCTCTGCTGAATGGGATATCAATTATGTATAGCAAAAGCGCCACCTACTGGCAGGAATAATTCAGTCAGCACAGCATGTAGCAGTGTGATAACCTCACTGAACTGCTCCAGTCATTTTATCAGATACTAAACACTAAAGTATATATTTCATTATTGGACATTTTTGTGTAGTAACAGTAACACTATTGCATTGTATTATTACTGATGATAATTTGTTTTGAATAATTTAGCCAAAATAATCACCAAATATATAAAATATGCTATATATATATAAAAATTATGAAATATAATTTTTTGAGAAATTCAAAAAGTAATAAAAATATGAACTATGGAAGTTTAAAAAAAAATAGAAACGGCCGAGTGACATGAAATAGGCCTTCTACAGTTTTTACATTTATCAGTCAGCATCTGTGACAAGTTTTTGGCTGGTGATCTTAGCACACAGTCTTGAGAGGCTAGGCGGACTTGACTGTCATAAACAATATACTTGAGGCTAACATAAAACAACAATAGGTTTTTTTCCCCCCACCACAATACGCTGCACACATGTGCACACAAACTCGCATGCAAAAATTCAAGACAAATAGCTACGGCATGATATTGATAATGTGATAAGATGAGATAAAGAGGTTTTAAAACAGTTTTCTCTATAATCTTTTATGGCATTCAAAACGGTTCACATTTACTACACAACTATTTAAGATTAACATTTTCTCTCAGACATTAGAAAGTGTAGAATTAAATGGATTGCGCTATTCTTCAAAGGTCACCCTTTATTTCTATGTTTCCCAACAAGCCACTCCAGTCTTCAAAACTTTGCATGTCTGAATATTGAAGTTGAAGGCAAACGGAACGTTTTGAAACGTACTGCATCACTCAGCTCAAAAAATGGATATTGAGCTTATCATATTTCAGCTCTGATGCCATTGCTTGTTCACCACAGTGTCATTAAACTTGACGAACCACAAAAAAGAGAGTCAATGATTTCACAATTACTTAGTCTCTTGGCCATCCATCCACCCAAGCTTTGAAGTATCCTGTGAACTGGTGGAGGCCCTCTCCACTTCATTAGACAGCGTCAAGACCACATGATGTAACTCAATCCATTGAGCAGTCTCAATTACAATGTGGTCCATTACGTTGCTGGAAGCCGATTCAAAACCTATCAAAATCTGAAAGACTCATTTAGTCTGGGGGTCTCTCGCGGTCCTGGATGTCCGACTGCAACGTGCCCGACACGTACACCCCCTGTCTATATTGCTTGTTCAACTTGACACGTAATTACAGAGGAAATATTTGTGTATTTTGTACGGGTGCCACAAAACTGCAGTCGACTCGCTGCCAAGGGTTCACAGCTCTCGAAGCTGCTGCTGCTGCTGCTCCAGCCAGAATCCCTGATTAAAACAAGATGCTTTCATTTGGGCCAGCTTTTCAAGGAATCACTCCCAGAGATCTGGTGCGCGCTGCCAAATCTACTACCGCGAGGAGCCTGAGACACTGCAGTGAGAGCACCGCGTATTAAAACACTACAGGGTTCTGGCTTCTCATTCGGTTCACTACACTTGCAAATACACACACGGCCACTGCCTGCCTGTGATATTCAATATCTAGATAAAAGCCTAGCATTGCTTCATTGAAATCCGACTATATTTCTAAGGTGAGGAGACATTTAGCACCTGAGCAAACATACAAATAATAATAATGAGATTATTAATAATAATAATCTTTTTTTTATGGTGTTATAGCGCACACATTTTGATTATATCAAAATCAAAGCTCAAATTCTTGCTAGCTTCATCCAAATTATATGATCAATAAGTTATGACAACATGTGTTTTTACATTGCTTTAACTCATCAAAATAAGTTAAGCAATTTTCTACTTTTTTATCTTAGAAGCAACTAATGTAATTTAAGTTCAAATTACTTGTATTTAAAAATTTAAGGCAGTTACTTAGCAGTGCATTAAATGCAAAGAAATATTTAATTGTTTGTCCACAAGTTATAGAAAGAAGTCTAAAATAAACTTACTTAACCTGAAACTACCAGGATATCGTACAGAGGCTTTCATGAATATAAAGAGACCAGATGCATGTACAACGGCTCACCAAACCACAAAAGCATCTCCAAGGACTTCCCAAGACATGAATATTAACATAATGCAGAATAAAGAATCTACCCTGTTCCATTATATATGTTAAAATTAATTAATGTCTCAGATTATACTCGGGAAATCTATGGAGGATATGTTAATAGCACTGTGCAACTTTGAAGTGCTCAGTGAGTTTTCATGCTTCAAACATTGCATTTATGATATGAATGTAAATCTACAGAATACAATTATGCCCAGCAAAAAAAAAAAAAAAAAAGTATGTCCATATATATTTGTTATATCAAGTGTTAATTGATTGTGGAAAGAAAAAAATCCCAAGTTATATCAAAGAGTGTATTTCGCTGTGCACTAAAGATGACAAAAATCTATGTGCAGCAGTTCCCTAAAAGAGGCACAGTCTTTTTTTTAAATCATAATATTGATCGTGAAGGACTGTAGACAACCCTCTGTCAATAAACTGTGCCATAATGCAAGGCTCGCACATAAACTTAATAATGATAATAATTATGAAATTAAATCTCAATTACATCGATATGACCTAGTTTTCTATAAACTTCTTGGACACTGTCGAACTCATTAAGCTGTCAAGGTGAAGTTTATGAGATGAGGGAAGAACAATGTTAGCCAGTCCGGTCAAAATATTCCTAGAGGATTATTTCATGGTGTAAATATTAACTTCACCATTACCCTATATAAGCAAATAGACTGTAAATTCATAACATACCTCTTAAAATTAATAAGCATACAAATCGTTAGACACACTTATCGTGTGAGGATGCAAAACTATGAAGATGTTATTCTTGGAGTGCGCGGTGTTAAATACAGCACAGAGAAGACCCAATATCGAGATAAGCTGTCAGACGGCTCTGTGTGAAGGAAAGCGCCCTGTCTAATCTAACCACTCCGCTCCCAGCACTTAGGGTAACGTGCCATACTGGAAATCCTCAGACAAATAAAACAAAGTGGGGCCACATTGATGCTCTGTCTTGTTTTATATGATGGCTTGAAATAAATGAACTTTAAATGGAACCTTGGCAGCAACGTGCGCTATTGATCGATCTGGACAGAAGCTGAAGTTTAAGGGCATAGCTTTCCCCGAGCTGGGCTGTAACTGGAGTAATGAAATTGATTGGGCACAGAGAGGTGACAAGCCAGTAGAGTCAAGCCCTTGATGTAGGGAAACAAGAGTGGCATCTAATTGGGGTGTAATATAGGTCTTTAGAGGACATTAAGCACTCAAGTGGAGGGAACCAAAAGGCTCCTTAGCAAGCTTAAGAGTGAAGACTTTAAGCCCTTTCTATCACGCCGGCAGAACACCCACGAGATGTTTATTCACCGATTCAACAATAGAGAAAAACCCAACATATCTCCACAACACCACTGCATGGGGGAGCATTCCTTCAATTAAAAATCAAAAGGAATATTGACTTCCTTTGTCTTAAAAAAAAAAAAAGAGCAAAAACCTGAGACACAACGAGGCACTTTACAGTGGAAGTAAATGTGGCCATATAACTTAAAAGTTGAACATACTCACTGTTCCAATAGTACTGGGTAAATAAAAAATGGCCCCATCTTCTTCCATTGTAAGTTTTTTTCAGAAAACCAAATAATTAAATATTCATTTAACACACAATATGGAAGAAAAAAAGTATTTTGGTTTGCACTGCTGTTTTGATCCTCCACTGCAATGGCGAACCAGAAAGAAAAAGACATTTGTCACCTATGCAAATTGGCCTTAGTGGCCACACTGAGGAAAAAGTTACAGCACATTACAAGCACTTAGTGCAGTGATATCAAGGTTCACCTCTGATTTCCAATCTTAGGCCAGGAAGGGGGTGGGGAGAGGGTCATTAAAACGCCATTACAAGCCCATATTTCATATTCCAGCCTTGCGTATGTTTCAAGGTGTTAAAAGCTCAATGTATATTCCACTATATTTAAGCACCGGGACAGCAAAGCCGCACAGACACCTCACCGGCAGCCATTGACCTTGGCCTATCCAGCCTTCATTAGCTTTTAGACACTTATCACTCATAACTGGGTTTGTCCTCGTTGCCTCACTTCCTCCTTCACTTCACTTAGGCCAGCAAATAATGGCTGGAATCCATTTATCTGCCATTTCCAACAAGTGCGTGACATTAACGAATTATCTGCTTTTCTCTAAGTATGGCCAAGGTACCCTCCGAAGAATTCCCTCGCTCCTGGGTCAGCCTTTTAGAACTGCCTTTCTTCATTAGTGCCATTTTCTTTCCGCCGTCTTTAAATATTCATTCTGTTTTTTTTGCACACGCCGATTTCGGTTTATGAGCACTATTGGGCGCAAGCTTTTTTTCTTTCTTTTTTTTTTCCAAACACATATTTATTTAGTTATGAGTTTTTAATGCTCTCTTCTACTTTATAACCGTCATCCTCAGGAAAACATTGATCTGAGTTGCAAATGAATCTAATTATGGCTTTCCATTCTCTGTGTGAGATATTGACTTCTGGTTAACGGTGTTCCTCTTGCAGTGCAGTGAACTGCAAACTGTTGGCATAAAAAGTATGTAATCTTTATCAGATTAAATGCAAAGAGCTGCATCTCTAAAATGCTTAACAGATTTTTTAGCAGAATGTACAATTGTTTTGAGCACGCTTAACGCTGTTATGATCATACAACCACTGTATTCAGAGGGCAGGAACAAGAAATGTGCTTTTGTTCAGTCTTTATCTATTAAGGTTAAATATCAAACTGACTACAAAGGCCCAGACAGTGATGTACCATTAGGAAGATAACTCAAGCAAGAAAAAAAATCATTGCTTTTAACACGGAAAAAATCCCTGTTTCGTCTCCACTGGTGAGGATGCATATGTCATTTTGCATTTGTTTAAAGCGTGCAGTACCGGCCTTTGGTGCAAACCCTCGACTTTCAACCATTTCCAACGAAGCCGATTTGAAATATTCCATTGCATCGCATGTCGTCGATCTCTATGTAAAATGGTCATGATTATTTTATTTTGTAACATTAATGGAAGAACATGGGCGGGTGGGGGGGCGGCTCGTGCATTTGCAATTCATATTCCCTTGCATGATTACATTAAGAGAGTGTTCTGTCATATTTGATTAATGTATCTTGTTTTCCTTAAAACCAGATTAAAATATGAAAACTGACAGAAATGAGGCCATTACAAAGAATTATCAATTTTTAATAATCTACTCAAGAGAGGAAAAATGAAGTGCCGTACACAAAGGAGCTGCTCAGAAATTCAGTAATCAGGATTTTGCTACATTCGCAATCAGTGTTATGTGGCAGATGGGGACTAGGCGTCTGTGTTTTAAGGGCCTTAGCTGGAACACAGACACAATTAACATGAAAGGTTCCCGCGCTAAGTGTGTTCATGTGTCAGAGCGCGAATGAAAAGTGTTATTGACTGTGTAAAAGCAGCAGAAGAGAATTTCATATTTCCATATGTACATAACAGAGGGTGACAAGAATGGACGTGAAAATATTAAAAGGACAGTTCACCTAAAAAATGAAAATCTTCTGTCATCATTTACTCACACTCATGTGGTTTCAGACCTGTAAGCCTTGCTTTCTTCCAGAGAAAGAAAAACACAAAAACAAGTGTACAGGTCACTCTTTTCCATGCATGAGGACCGAGGCTTTCAAGCTTCAAAAACACGCAAAAGTAGGGGTGAGTGGGGCACAAACTAATGCAGGGCTAGTTGTAATACATGCTTTAAAACTTTACACACATGCCAGCATGACAAAACCTAGTGTATTTACTAATTGCCATATCAACACTATATAGAGAAAAAAATGCACCAAAATTAAAACATCTTTGGAAGATATCTCTGAAAATGTATTTAACCATAGCAAAAGTTAATTTCTTACTGAAGTTCATTTTTCATCTCTGTTTTTTGTGTTTATTTAAAATTAGACAAATCTGATATTATTTTAATCTTATATCTGTTATTTAACAGATGAGATAGTTCTTTAGTGCTGATCTAACCAGCTGAAGACACTAGCCGGGTTTAAATCCCAGTTGCGCAGGTGGGGCATGTTGTCACACTGCGTTACAATGTTTTGAACTATATGCTATATAGCTGTGTTTTGCGGTGTGTGTTGTCAAACTCAACAAAAAAAATGCCATTATTTTATATGAAAAAGTTAGGCTATACAGTGGGGAGAACAAGTATTTGATACACTGCAGATTTTGCAGGTTTTCCTACTTACAAAGCATGTAGAAGTCTGTAATTTTTATCATAGGTACTCTTCAACTGTGAGTGACGGAATCTAAAACAAAAATCCAGAAAATCACATTGTATGATTTTTAAGTAATTAATTTGCATTTTATTGCATGACATAAGTATTTGACACATCAGAAAAGCAGAACTTAATATTTGGTACAGAAACCTTTGTTTGCAATTACAGAGATCATACGTTTCCTGTAGTTCTTGACCAGGTTTGCACACACTGCAGCAGGGATTTTGGCCCACTCCTCCATACAGACCTTCTCCAGAACCTTCAGGTTTCGGGGTTGTCGCTGGGCAATACGGACTTTCAGCTCCCTCCAAAGATTCTCTATTGGGTTCAGGTCTGGAGACTGGCTAGGCCACTCCAGGACCTTGAGATGGTTCTTACGGAGCCACTCCTTAGTTGCCCTGGCTGTGTGTTTCGGGTCATTGTCATGCTGGAAGACCCAGCCACGACCCATCTTCAATGCTCTTTCTGTGGGAAGGAGGTTGTTGGCCAAGATCTCGTGAAACATGGCCCCATCCATCCTCCCCTCAATACGGTGCAGTCGTCCTGTCCCCTTTGCAGAAAAGCATCCCCAAAGAATGATGTTTCCACCTCCATGCTTCACGGTTGGGATGGTGTTCTTGGGGTTGTACTCATCCTTCTTCTTCCTCCAAACACGGCGAGTGGAGTTTAGACCAAAAAGCTCTATTTTTGTCTCATCAGACCACATGACCTTCTCCCATTCCTCCTCTGGATCATCCAGATGGTCATTGGCAAACTTCAGACGGGCCTGGACATGCGCTGGCTTGAGCAGGGGGACCTTGCGTGCGCTGCAGGATTTTAATCCATGACAGCGTAGTGTGTTACTAATGGTTTTCTTTGAGACTGTGGTCCCAGCTCTCTTCAGGTCATTGACCAGGTCCTGCCGTGTAGTTCTGGGCTGATCCCTCACCTTCCTCATGATCATTGATGCCCCACGAGGTGAGATCTTGCATGGTGCCCCAGACCGAGGGAGATTGACCGTCATATTGAACTTCTTCCATTTTCTAATAATTGCGCCAACCATTCTCACCAAGCTGCTTGCCTATTGTCCTGTAGCCCATCCCAGCCTTGTGCAGGTCTACAATTTTATCCCTGATGTCCTTACACAGCTCTCTGGTCTTGGCCATTGTGGAGAGGTTGGAGTCTGTTTGATTGAGTGTGTGGACAGGTGTCTTTTATTCAGGTTACGAGTTCAAACAGGTGCAGATAATACAGGTAATGAGTGGAGAACAGGAGGGCTTCATAAAGAAAAACTAACAGGTCTGTGAGAGCCGGAATTCTTACTGGTTGGTAGGTGATCAAATACTTATGTCATGCAATAAAATGCAAATTAATTATTTAAAAATCATACAATGTGATTTTCTGGATTTTTGTTTTAGATTTCGTCTCTCACAGTTGAAGTGTACCTATGATAAAAATTACAGATCTCTACAAGCTTTGTAAGTAGGAAAACCTGCAAAATCGGCAGTGTATCAAATACTTGTTCTCCCCACTGTATTTTAGTTTGTCTTGTAGGCCTATATTATTTTAATTAGAACAGATAACATTTTTAGCTGTCATATGGTGATGTTACAACTAGGGATGGCCCGATCGGGCCGATACTGTCCTCATATACTCGTACTCATAAAAATTCGCCGATACCACGCACCGATACCACATACATTTTGCGAGCGCATCCCTTTAAACAGACATCAGTGGAACGTTTGTTCAGTCGGATGTCAGTGGCAAAGAAAATAAAACGAGGCTTGTAGCTTATTATAAACGACAAGAGAGAGAGAGAGAGAGAGAGAGAGAGAGAGAGAGAGAGAGAGAGAGAGAGAGAGAGAGAGAGAGAGCACTTCTGTTGAATGCTCTTGATTGCTGATGGTTCACTCAGCACATGTTATTTGGATGAAAATCGTATATGTAAGTAAAGTAAAACATAAACTGTTACCTGATAAGGAGTGGTTCACTACATTATTACAGGACGTGTGCAGGTCGGTGCAGGTCAAGAAGTTCCATGAACGCAAACATCCAAAGCGCGCGCCCCGCAAACCAGCGTCTCAGCGCGCGAATACTGAATTATTGTCTTTCACGTCTTGCGCTTGTACGGACAAATTCACACAAAAATATGTAATAACGCCCGTCTTGGCGAGTATCCTATAGTAAACAAAGTCGGTTATATCTCAAATGAACTATGCCATGTTCAAATGCCGTCCGTGCGTTCGGTCTTAAAGGGGCAGCAGTCTAATAAACCTGCTTATGTGTTTTAATGTTAATCAAACAAAGGACCAAGAAATACTCACTGCTCTTGACTAAATAGGCTACCATTTTCAACTTTACAAAAATATCTATCTATATATAATTTATACAGTAATGAATATGCTTTTTTTCACATTTGATTACTTTATTCAAATTTCTGTACCTGTTAGATCTACCTGAAAAACTCTAAAAACACTGTTTATTTCATTTGTAGCCTTTCTTTGTTCTATTGTATTTATTTGTCCTATTTGTAATTCGATTGTTTGTTCTTATTTTGTTACTGACTGCTTAGCCTACCTGTTTTAAATTCACATTAATTAGGCTGCTAGTTTTTGTTGTAGTATCAAAATTGGATTAAATAATTGATATTTCACTGGTTTTGACAAACATTTGAACCGCTGACCCGACCCTCAGCACTGAGCCCTGCTGAAGCTGTTCTAAATATTGCTGTGGCTATTAAATGAAAGATAAAATATGATAGGGAGCAATAGAATGAACAGTGACAGTAACAGAAGCTCATGCATTTTAGCAGGCTTAATTAAGCATGAAAATAATTGAAAGAAATATATATTTGATGAACAAATTAAGCCAACTAATATGATTAATATTCTTTTGGTTTATCTACTAATACATTTAAAAATTACAAATGCAGTGAAAATTCAGGGATCAGTTACGGTATCGGTATCGGCGAGTACCAAAAATGAAAGTATCGGTATCGGACTCGTTCTGCAAAAAGTTGTATCGGGACATCCCTAGTTACAATGTAAACCACCTATGGGGGCATATTGTCACATTTCACTTCCATTCTTTCGGGGTATATTGGGGGAAAAAGTACTGAATGAATGAAACAAAGCCACTTAATTGTACTAGACACGTGGGAAATTAATGTGGGGAAAAAATACATTCTCTTAACCCCAAGTGGATTTACACAAACTGAGAAGGTCAAAAAGTCTTAGGTTGTGCCCCGCTCTCTCCTATACCATTAAAAAGTATCGTAAAATAAAAATAAAGTTCAATTGTTCTGAAATCAGATGATGGATACAATTTATATTTGAATTCACTTTTAATCTGATTTTCAAGTGAACCGAATCATTGAGTCAGTGAGTTACAGAAATTAATTTAAAGGGATAGTTCACCCAAAAATTTAAATTCTGTCGTCATTTACTCACCTTTAAGTTGTTCCAAACCTGTATGAGTTTCTTTCTTCTGTTGAACACAAAAATATAAAGTTTTTTTGTAACCAGACAGTTGACGGTAGCCATCGACTTCCATTGTATATATGTTTTCCCTACTATGGACGTCAATGGCTCCTGTCAACTGTCTGGTTACCAGGGTGAGGGTGAGTAAATGATGACAGTTTTCATTTTTGGGTGAACTATCCCTTTAAGAATGAATCATTCTAATGCATGATTCAAATGAACACATAAACGCACCAACAACCATGTTTATCGCACAGCTATCATATGACTTTAGAAGACATGGAATATAATACATAGGACATCTAAACAGCTTTCATGATACTTTTATGGTGTGTTTGAGTCCTTTTTTCCCTTGAAAGCCCCAGTACTCAGTTTAACTGCTGGAACACAAAAGGATGCATTTTAAAGCATTTCCATGCAATGCAAAGCAAATAATGACAGCTTTACATGTCACCATGATATACTAATTGTGTACACCATTTACACAATTGATATAAAAGTGGTATATTCATAAGGCACAGACTAGAGCTGACATAGAAAATGTTTAACCTTGTGAAACGAAGAGGGTAGAAAATGTGCCTCTTTTCAGCCATCAAAGTTAATGGCTATATTTGGAACAAAGAGTGTGTGTATGGGTATAAACTAGGATTTCAATTCCAGTATCAGCCATTTAGCATGACCGTGGGTGACTGTGAATTAAAAAGGTGGTCCTTTATGTGCGACCCCTCTGCTCAAAAGGGTACATCCATAACTTATGTAGACAGCCAGGCCATTAGCCACCAGAGCCGGGCCACCTTTACATAATACACTCTATACTAATCACTGACCACCCCAGTCACACAGCTAATACATCACACAGACCCCAGAACATATATTTTAGGATAAACGCAGTATATCATGCTCCTTTAAATAAAATCACCAGTTATATGATCCCAAATGTGAAAACTGTATGAAATCAAAAGCACCAGAAATACTATACTGACATTTTCAATTCTGTTGTAGCAGAACTACAGCATTAAAGGGAAAGTTAGCATAAAACTTTTAATTCTATCATGATTTATTCACCCTTGTATCACTCCAAACCTGATGACCTGATGATTTATTATTATTAATATTATTATTATTGTAAGACATTTTAAAAGTGGCAGAAATGCACAAGTTCATACTTTGCAATACATGTGACAGTAATTGCAGTGGCATAAGATATGACCGCATGCTGAGAATATGACAGCTGCCATTCATTCCCATTTGATGTCCTTATTTCACATTGACACTGAGAATGTAAATATGTTGGCAAAATGTCTCTCAGCAGTGCTGAGGCAGTCTCTTTTGTTATTAGACAACAAGCAAGAATGACAATGTGTGATTTTGTTAATAGAAACCATATGGGTTATAAATGTACACAAAAGCTTTTTCCAAAACTGAAGCAGAATCAGCTGTTTCAACCGAGATGGTGTAAAACACAGAGCCGTCGAGGTCTGGATGGAGCCAGCGGTAGGACTGCACATACTGAACTGTTTAAAATCCTGTAGTGTTTGGTGCACTAAAGAGCATTTGGTTCACATAAAGGCTGCATGTGTTTAAAGGATGCACTGAGGCTATATACATGTGGTGACATTACAGACAAGTGGACAAATGAGGATGCTTTCCTTAAGATGACCTTTTGAAAGTGTCATCTAAGATTGTTACTTGAGCAATTGTGTGAGTCGTTCCTTTGACTCAATACTCACTGATGAAGCATTCAAACCACTCATTAGTTTCACCTCATCCCCATTCGTATCCACTAGACACCACAACATCTCTCAAGACACCCAGCTTGGCAATATTACAAACCATTTTAGAGACTATATGGGAGATATTCTAATTAAGTACTAAATGGACATATTCTGACAACGAGGCAGCTTGTGAAAATTGAAAAATGTTGGATGGATGGATGGATGGATGGATGGATGGATGGATGGATGGATGGATGGATGGATGGATGGATGGATGGATGGATGGATGGATGGATGGATGGATGGATGGATGGATGGATGGATGGATGGATGGATGGATGGATGGATGGATTCTCAACAAGATACTTGACAAGGGTTTAATATAAAATTATAAATATAAAACAAAAATAAATTGAAATTTTAATGAATCCTTTAAACAAAACATTTACTTGAGAAATGTTAATAAATAAATCAATATTAATAAATCTGAGTCCATAAAATATCCTTAAAACAAGATACATTTACTTGAGAAATGTAAAATAAATAAATATTGATAAATCTGAGGTTTTATAAATGCGGTTTATGCTTTAAAATGCTAAGGGATTTACAAAAATAAACAAACTAACAGATACTCTCTATTTTATTATTTTACTGTTTTGTAATAATTTTTTATAGAAAACCAACAAAATACACTGATTAAGAAAATTATTTTTGCTTATGGAAATGCCATTTTCTCTCCAGAAATGCACGCAGGCACAATTGACCATATCCTCCCCCCTCAACTCCCTTGCCTCCCCTTACATTTTTTTAATACCAAACCATTGTGTTGTTTCTATAAGCTAAATGCTTTAAAAGGTATAGAAGTCCCTTGAAATGAGAGAAGGAGGATAATTGAGCAGCTTAAAAACAGGAATCTAATTGTGCGGGCCCCTCTGGGGGCCAATATTGAACTACCTTATAATAGGCCTGAGATATTCTCTTCATGATTTATTGCCAAATCCCTGTATTTTTCAATACATTATAGTTTCTAAATTGTGTTTAAATTGAGTGTGGAAGAGCTCAGGCCATTAGGAGATGCAGAAATGAAGATCATATTTAAATATTCATGCACCCTTTACCTTATTACTGAATCTGAACACTAACAAAATCAATATTAAGTGCAGTTTGACATAAATTTATTTATGAATTTCGACTTTCTAAGTAGTGTATTTTTTCACTCAAAAATTGCCAGTATAATGTAGTAATAATATCAAAACAGAGTGTCAGGGTGCATTAGGCCACCAGACTCATGAAGAGCCACATAAAATCTCCAGAGCATCCACGTAAATTTGCTTACTGGGCACAACTGTCCCGTTTTACAAACATCACTCATTTTACTGCCCCGTATCGCACGCCGCTGCTTCGCTGGATGTGAAACTGAGGCAAAGATACAGTTGTCTTGTTTGTTCAAACGATAAGCTTGCGTTAGGCCCGGTTGTATTAGAGCCTTAATGCGATGCGGCATAACAACCGATCAAAACGGATGCCCTTCCGTTGCTTCACCTGTCCTTATAACTCACCTTCCTTTGCTCTCAGCCAGCATTCTCATTTACATAGCAATACCATGAATTAAAATGAACCTGGAGAAAGAGGGGGGAGGAACGCTCACAAAAGCAAACTGCACAATTGCTTTTACATCTCATACTTGCTTACGTTCTAAGATTTCATTTGTGAGCGCTTCTCCTCGCACAAATAACACGTCAATGACGTATGGACGACAACAAATGTTCTTTAACTAAAGCGAAATTGGATTTTTTATAGTTTTTTTTTTTTGGTCCTAAACATTGAGTATTGAACATTACACAGGCCTTTACTGGGCTGATGCCATGTCTCTGGATACAAGATGCTGTAAAAGCAAAAAGGGCCGGAAAAAGCTCAGCATCAATCCAGAGAAAGAGAGCAAAGCCATAAATCTCAGAGTCGTAGCCTTCCCTCTCCTTTTAAAATCATCTAAACGAATTCAAAGAGCTTGATTCTGTTTGAGGCTGTCTATGAGAATCTCTTATAAAATCTTTGAGCATTGGAAACACAAGGAGTAAAAGACAAAAATAACCTCATTCAAGGGTTTCAAAACTCTGTGTGTGAAAAAAAAGACTGTTCAAAGTCTAACGTGATTCAAGCGGGTCTTTTAGAGTTGAATAGTTTTTCTCACAGAATCTTTCTACTCCTTTTGGTAATTTCAAAGCCCTCCGAAACAATTACTAAAAAAAGTTAACTGCAAATTTGCTTATGTCTGGTAACAGACTGCCACTTCCGACAGCTTGTCAAGATTCACAGCTTTCACTGGGCCTGCTTCTGTCCTCTTGTGTACAGTAATGTTGAGGTCAGGACGGTGATGTGAACAGCCTTGTCAGCTGAGACAGTAACTCACAAGGTGAGGTGGACGAAGACCGAGACAGGTCACAGACACTCAAGATCCAACTGAAGACCAAGACGGACAACAAAAACAAACTGAATCTGCTATTGTCCACTCAGTTCAGGTCCAAGTTGCTATTAGTTGTCCATATAAAATGACTTGCCTTAATGAAAGGCACATACTTAGAACCGATGATGTTAGTATATGAAGAAAGGACTTAAAGCATTAGTAAATGTCTTATCAGGAAAAATATGGAAAAAAGCTAATTGTTTCGGTTACACTGTTTACACTGTTACAGTGTAATTATACATTTAAGTACTGAGTAATATGTTCTTACTATAGGGTTAGGGTTTGGTTTAGGGTTAGTTGCATGTAATTATGCATAATTTATAGTTATTACTACAGTATACATGAACCGTGTAACAAGGACACAAACAGAAATTAACACATCAAAAAAAACATTTGTATTGTGTTGCAATGTTGCATTTTATTGACTTGCTATCACATATTCCCCCTTTTTTAAATCTCATTTTAAATCTTCAAAATCTTCAAAAAGAAGACAAATAAAACTGTAATAAAATGTTGCTAATGTTTTTTTGTTTTTTTTGAGTGAAATATAATTTTTGTGATATTCACCCTGTAGTACACATTTGTATAATAGGTAACTGCTGTCATTTCCAATATACGGGAAAAAACAACAGTATGGAGTTTTGCATCAGCATGTCTCCTCAGTATTGTGTGAAAATTATTCATTTTTCATACCAAACTCAAATTTATTAAAAAAATAAAATAAAATAAAAAAAGAATTCTACAAAAATATGTTGCATAATATTGAGATATTATCACATTTTCTCCCGTTAATTTTGATTCTTATAAATCTTTTTTTTATTACAAAAAAAAACTTTAGAATGTTTTAAAAAGTACAAATAATACAGTAATGAAAATTTTCTCGTCAAAAATTGTTGCCAATGCTGCCTTAATGTTGTAAAAATAAGATTCCTACACAGTAAATATGATTCTTTTTTTAATATTACCTGGACGTTTCTTGCTAATTTTTCCACAGAATATTGAGGTGATATGGCTGTAATTTCCTATATATATATATAAAAATCCAACAGTATGGAGTCTGAGATTTTTTTCCGCCCAGTTAGTTTGTCTTTGTATTTATTTTCTCATGAATACAAAAATTGCATAAAAGGTGTGCCAACCCGATGAAATAGTGACATCATAAAGCTAAAGCCATTATAGAAAGATTACCCACCCCATTCCGAAATATCAAGATAGAACTAGCTCCCTTTTCATCATGTTGCTGCCTTTCCCCCCCCCCCCCCCCCCCTCATTGCTTTATACGCATTAGAGAGAGGAGCCATATGTCATTACTGTAATACAAGATAAAAGTCAAAAGTTGGACTCTTTAAAGCTGCTTGCTGGGATTAGCAATAAAGAACTGTATATAAGTCTCAGAAGAGCTTAGCGAGCAGAAACCAGCCCTCTAAACATCAGTCAATTTATATTAGAATTTCCATACATGCATTTGCTTGTTACTGTCAATATGCAAAAATGGTGCTTACCAACAAATAAAGCATAATGTACTCAAGCCAGCGCATCAATAACTGCATCTGAGCTTTAAAAGAAAATGCAAAAAGGGGAGAGAGCACAAAGATGGCTCACATGAAATATATATCGCATTAAACACGAAAACGTCAGAAAAATAAAGCTGGCTCTTCGCTCGCACGACAGTCCCTCCATTCATCTTAGTGGAGACTGTGGCTCAACAGGAAATAAATAGCATCCTGTCACCTCCCGTATTTCATTGAGTTACACAGTCAGGTTTTCGTGTTATGGACGACTCTCATAGCAGAGACCTCCAAGAAGACGCATAAGCACAAGAGGCCTATGAGAGAGAGAGAGAGAGAGAGAGAGAGAGAGAGAGAGAGAGAGAGAGTGCGCTATGAAAAATGGAGTCGGAGACTACAAGAACAGAGCATTTCAAGCTTCGTGCAAGATCAATGAAATCAGACTGCAGGCAAACAGAAACTAGTGAAAAGCGACAGTCTCTGACTTTATCGTGATTTCACATGGTCATATATAATGCATGAAATGAAAGTAGGCAAGGTAGACAGATGTGGCGTGTTAACCACAAGGGAGAGGCTAGAACTGAAAGATGATTGACCGCGATCCTGGACATGAACTACTGGAAAACAGAGGTCAGCTGAGTTGAAGGAGTGATGCCAGAGGAACTGTCAGCCGTGTATATCGTGTTGTGACTGGCAAGAAAATGAGAAGAATGCTCCTCCCAGTCGTTCACTATTGCCAATGCTCATGTAAAAACTAATAACATCCTAAAAGCAAACTGAAAAGGTATCACTTCCCATTTGAAATAAGGATACATTAAATTGATCAAAAAAGTAACAGTAAAGTTATTCACAAAAGATTTCTATTTCTTTAAAGAAAGAATCATTAAAGAATCCTGAAAAGGTATATATCAAGGTTTCCACAAAAATATTAAGCAGTTCAACAGTTTTAACACTGATAATAATAAGCATGAAAATCAGAATATTAGATACATTTCTGAAGGATCATGCGACACTGAAGCTTTGCCATCACAGGAATAGATTACATTTTAAAATACAGAAAACAGTTATTTTAAATTTTAATAATATTTCATAACTGTTTTACTGTATGTTTGTCTTGGTGAACCAGAATTGTTTTTTTGTTTTTTTTACTAACCCCAAACTTTTGAACAGTGTTTCAAAGACCATGGCTTTTCGAAATTTGATGGGGAACAAATAGTAATAAAATATTAGTAAATAGACTTTAATAAATAAATGTGGTAACACTTTACAATAAGGTTTTAGTTCATGTATTAATGTATTTACTAACATGAACTAACCATGAGCAATACATTTGTTACTGTATTTGTTAATCTGTTAATAAAGCTGTTAAATAAAGTAAATACAGTTGTTCATTGTTTGTTCATGTTAGATCACAGTGCATTAACTAATGTAAACAAATACAACTTTTGGTTTTAATAATGTATTAGTAAACATTGAAATTCGGGCTGCACGATATTGAAGAAAAGTACGATATGCGATAACTCATTGCGATATTCGATATGCGATACGATCATGCTTAAAGTGTGTAAAATAAAATCGAATTACAATTGAAAACTGACCTTTTTAATCAGAGATGGCACATGGTTAAAGAATATTTAAATATATAATTTATTTTTATTTTTATTTTTTATATATATATATATATATATATATATATATATTTTTTTTTTATGTTATTTACTTATTTATTTATTTATTTATTTCATTATAGGGCTGTATATTATTGTATCATATCTGTTGAGATGTGAATATGCATATTAGGTGCAGCAATATATATGTATATATACAGAATATTTGTATTTATTATTATTTTTCTCTGTATTATATCTGTTATTTTATCACTTGTCTCAGATAATGTTCTTTTTGTTTTGTTCTGTGGAAAAAATAAAAATAAAAAGTTAAAAAAATAAAAAAAATAAAATCGAATTATCTTTAAAATATATTTAAAATGATATAACCTACATACTTTTTTCACATTCCTTTTGCTGCAGTGTTTTACAGGAGCATTTTAACATCAGTGTAAACCACGGGGTTTAGGGGTTCAGGTAGGCCTACATTAGGTTTATTTAACAACATGTAAAATGTAAAAATAAAACACTGCTTAGTTATCACTGTATGAATTAAATATATACTTATTCTTATTAAAGCTACAAAAGTGATTTTCTCTTTGTCTTTTATTCATGACCCCATTGCAAGCTGTTGCGATATGCATATCGCGATATATACATTTGCAATATTTCGATAATTTCGATATATTGTGCGGCCCTAATTGAAATTAATATGAACTAAGATACAAAAATGCTGTAGAAGTGCAGTTCATTATTAGTTCATGTTAACTAATGTAGTTAACTAATGAAACCTTATTGTAAAGTGTTACCATAAATGTAATTAAGAAAAATAGTTTACTTTAGTAAATGAAATTGAAATGTTAACATTTAACAAATTTCACAATACTACCATTTCATTCTGTGACAGGTCGAAACTCATGACAATAATCAATCAGTCTTTATCTAGCTCACTGAGGGTTGTTAAGCAATATTTCCTTTGAAGTCTTAGTTATGAAACAATCAAAACTTTTACTCGCACAGTAAATCGACAGTGGATGGTAAAAGGGCATTTATACAGTAGTACAATGACTGCTAACAGTGTATTTATATAATCGATAGCTAAAAGCTATTTCAATTGAATCTTTGAGCAATAAAGTTTTCCTTTGGGTTTATAAGCAAAAGTATAAGGCAATAATGAACAAACATCCCTTGTGATTTGAGACACCATAGTTCATCTATGACATATGTCCCTCCAGTACAGATATTCAGCGTGCAGTGGTTGCCATGCGCCTGATGTCTGTGAACTCCAGTGCTTTTTCCAGCATTTGCTCCCGCAGGTCTGACATTCAAGATCTCTCAATTATGTATGAACAGCAAGCAATATCCTTTACCGTCATGCCCACACAACATATTTCATCTTCCTGGGCACAGATGCCCAATCAAATCATCCACGTAATTATGATGACTTATTAAAAATGAGCCCAAACACATTATTAGTAAGACTGCAGTTAGTCTCAGTGGCCAAAATTATTTCATTCATTAAAACGGCCTCTATTTTTAAGCCGCGCACAATAGACGAGACCTCACTGGAAACCCACGGCAAACAGGTAAAATCCTGAGAGACTTAGGGCAACTTCTCTGGAAGGCCGGAAAACAAGGCAAAGTGACTAGATTACAGCAGATATTGGTTAGGGCGTCTTAAGCTTTGTTCCTGTGATATGATACATTTCATGTCTTTTATCAGACGTGACTTACAGAAACTCACTGAAAATGTCATTTTTTTATTGGTCGTATAAACGGCCTTTTTGTGGCTGAGGTTTCCCGGTGTATAGAGCACAGACACATCTTGGGAATACACAGCTCAGCGGAGAGAAAACATCTCAAACACCATGTTTATCTGCCACACAACATGCAGCCATTAAAAATACATGAGGCCACCATCCATTATTCCGTCTCCGAATGGCAAAATCTACATTAAGCTTGAAGAATCCTTCTGTTTTAGGATAAATAAATAAAACAGGCACTTAGAGATTCCTCTTGCTTTATTATAGAAAGAGGAAATGCGTGTGTTTGCAGAGGAGCAGGAAATGTGCTGCGCTTTCTAAATACGAATGAATAAATCAAAACGTTTGCAATTAGGGGCTCGCGTCTTTTCTGTTAATTCAAAAGATTTTGCCACTTTTCTGAGAAAGTGCATTTAATATTTAAATGACTTTTTCAATGCCCAGGTGATTTCTGCAGTAATGTGCCGACCAAGTCTTGTCAGTTGCGATTCGGGTGGAAATTCTGTAATCAGAAGTGGCATCAATCTGAGAAAAAAAACTTAAAAATTTAGCAACACGAGACAAATGGACAAATGCATGCCGAAACAACGAAAAGCAGTGCCACGTACACAGTTGTTAAGTAAATAATTCATTTCTCTCACATCTAACAACTTCTGTCCTGTTTTCCAGCCTCTCTTGTGTAATTTATGTCTCTCAACATTGTTCATCTTAAAGGGATGGTTCGGAGTAAATTCAACCATAACCTCGAGCCAAACACCCCCCCCCCCCCCCCTTTTTTTCCCTTGGTTGAACATTATTAAAGTTAGAGCTTATTTAGAGATATCAGCCAAATGGCTTAGTGCAGGCGCTATTGGATCCAAGGTTATATCTCGTAAATTGCCCCACTAAAAATGCCCGGAATGGTACCAAACTTCTACAGTAGTACAAATAGGTTCTGTACTCATAAAACGAGGCATTGGAACGTTTGTAAGTACATCAGGAGTTTATTTAAATAACACTTGCCTGACGGCTCATGCTACCGCTAACCCGGACGTCGAGGTCACTTCCGTGATTTGGGAAGAGTCACCGCCTTTAAACCGCCTTGAAAACGTTGGATAAAAAGTTAAATTCATATCACCATTGTGAAATCTTAATTAAATATGATCTGTTAAATTGGGAAAACATGATTACGTTTGCAGATATCTTACTTGTATATAATTTTTTTCATGGTATGGCTCCCCCTCCGCTCAATAAATTCGTCCAACAAAATCTAAACTCATCCACCAGAGCATCTACAAGAGGGGAATGTAAAATACCATGTAGAAAAAGTAGTTTCGGACAGTCAGCTTTCTCTTTTCGAGCAGCTCACACATGGAATTCCATACCCACAGAACTAAGGAACATCACATCTATCAAATCATTCTCCAAATCCATAAAACATTGGTTGTTGACAAATCAAATATGCTGCCATAATACAGAATAATGTGTTTGTATTCATCGCTATAGTGGTGTCTCTGTGTGTGCTTATGTGTTGTTGATGCATTCAAATGTGTGTCTATACACTTTTACCTGTGTCTACTGTGTGTGATACTTGTGTTATGTTTGTTTTTTTCATGCCATCAACCTGCCAGGTGTCCTGATCGGGAATAGTGGTTGTGTTATTCTTACATATCTATATCTAAGGCTTTCTTATTGATATGCATTGTATTGTTGTAGTGTATTTATTGTTTTTTTTAACCATCAACCTGCTAGTGACTGCAGATGAAAATTAGCCTGTATGGCTAAATCTGGCACATTTACATGTTGGACTTTGTACTCATGTTGATTAATGTGTGTTGTCCCTTTTAAATAACGAAATCAATCAATCAAACTAAAAAATAAAAAAAAAACACAATATTTTCAGTGTTATATCCGATTTTGTAACTGTGCCATGACAGCAGTATCATAAAACCTAAAACCCTAAAAGGACTGTAAAAATTATGATTTAAACTGCCACACCAAAGACGAAAACTACAGTATAAGTTTTAATAATCTTTCTAATTCTATGAGAATAGGGAAATCCACGGCACAACTTAACGATAACAATCACAGAAGAACGATCCAGCTGGAATTACTTTCATAAAGTTTTTTTTTCTAGCTGATGAAAGATAAAAACATTGACAGCCAATCAGAATCCACCCAACTTTCAAAAGCATTTAAACGGCAGAGGACACAACTGTAGTGTGTGCTTATAACAAACATAACGTTATCGTGTGTTGGATACTATATCACTATATCGTTCTTTGCGTGAATGGGTCTTAAAGCTGAAAGTTTTAACATAAGAATTCATGTAAGACCTTTTAAAAATGCTCCATAAATTCCACTTCCACTTTAAGTGCCTCACCACTGCATTTTGGGAAACAAGAGAAGAGTCCAAAAAGTGTTTGTGATAAATCAACATCAAGCCACAAATTCTGTCATTTGGTCCTGACTTGTATTGAACCCATAACTTTCCTTTAATGTCAATTTTGCTATTAAAACTGCAAATCATTTCTAGACATCCTGCTCCTCATAAAACCCTTGTGATGAAAATTTCAGACAGACTCAACAAAGCTGTGCAGGATGCAAAATACTGCATTAGTGAGATCAGAGGTGCTGCTTGAATTAATGGTGAAACTTTAAGCGTCCTAACAAGCATACTTCAAATGATTAGCTTGCCAAATCTGAATCAGGAATGGGGGTCTTCCTCTTTGACACGGCTGCCCTGCTCTTGTCATTACTGGGCACACTGTAACCCACAAACAACAACTTTCCATCCACTGTAATTGCTACATAATTCAACAGATGCAGTGGAATGACCTCCAGGTAAACTTAGATTTACTTTGCAGCTGTTAATGACTAAAGCTTTGATTAGCTCCTCTCTTAGAGGATGAGGATCCCAGACCTCACGCTTTGTTTTGTTCTCGAGTCAAAGGAGAGATACATACCCATTGATGCAAAAATGTAAAAAAAAATAAAAATAAAATTGACGATCTTCTAATTAAGATGGCCCATTTAACCAAAGTGAAGCAATTTACTGAACTAGTGCCTTCAAAATCACAGTTTCTCTCTCTGTCCTCTATAGCCTCTATGTTGTCGGCTTGTTTAAAATAATCTTTGTAAGGCTTTGACAAGGTTTCTGTATTAAGTGCATTAGCACAGAAATGTGCAGTAACTTTGAAATACATGTGAATAAACATAGAATGTAGTAAATTAATGGGCCGTTTTGCCTTAGGGCATAATGGAGGACGGACCCCCCATGAGTTCATTTTTCACGGCTTTGGTTATGCTTTCAACACTCTAATTGAATTTCAATGTACATTTAAAAAAAAGTCTTATTAAAGTAACTTTTGATGTAAATTGTAAATGATCTATTGGGGGACTTTCCCCCATTAAGTACCTTCACGACATGCTCTTTCTGGTTTTATCTTGTCTGTGTCATCATAAATTTTGCTCATGACCAAAATGTTATCATGTGAATTAGGAACAGAGTAATTAGGAATTAAAAAAAATAAAATAATAATATACTTATTATATATAATAAATTATATTTAAAAAAATATATATATATGTTCTAATATTTAAAACTAAATACCCGACCAAATCGAAAAAAAGTTAAACCTGTAAATTAACAATTTATATGTTTATACATTTTAAAACTAAATCCAGTTCTTCTGAATTTAGTCGGTCTCAGTTTTTTCCTGTTTCTTCATGTAATCCCAGATGGACTCGATGATGGTGAGATCAGATCATACCGGCTGTTGTCAGACTCCTTGTGCATACAAAAATCTCACTGGATGATTTCAATTAATGGCAAAATTAATGTTTGAATATGTAAACTGATATTTCCAACTGACACACTACAGCAAAAGATATAAAAAAATAAAAAAATGTGTGTGTGTGAAAATACTCACGTGCCCAAGACTTTTGCACAGTACTATATACAGTGAGGAAAATAAGTATTTGAACACCCTGCTATTTTGCAAGTTCTCCCACTTAGAAATCATGGAGGGGTCTGAAATTGTCATCGTAGGTGCATGTCCACTGTGAGAGACATAATCTAAAAAATAAAATCCAGAAATCACAATGTATGATTTTTTAACTATTTATTTGTATGATACAGCTGCAAATAAGTATTTGAACACCTGAGAAAATCAATGTTAATATTTGGTACAGTAGCCTTTGTTTGCAATTACAGAGGTCAAACGTTTCCTGTAGTTTTTCACCAGGTTTGCACACACTGCAGGAGGGATTTTGGCCCACTCCTCCACACAGATCTTCTCTAGATCAGTCAGGTTTCTGGGCTGTCGCTGAGAAACACGGAGTTTGAGCTCCCTCCAAAGATTCTCTATTGGGTTTAGGTCTGGAGACTGGCTAGGCCACGCCAGAACCTTGATATGCTTCTTACAGAGCCACTCCTTGGTTATCCTGGCTGTGTGCTTCGGGTCATTGTCATGTTGGAAGACCCAGCCTCGACCCATCTTCAATCTTGCAGTCGCCCTGTCCCATGTGCAGAAAAACACCCCCAAAGCATGATGCTACCACCCCCATGCTTCACAGTAGGGATGGTGTTCTTGGGATGGTACTCATCATTCTTCTTCCTCCAAACACGTTTAGTGGAATTATGACCAAAAAGTTCTATTTTGGTCTCATCTGACCACATGACTTTCTCCCATGACTCCTCTGGATCATCCAAATGGTCATTGGCAAACTTAAGACGGGCCTTGACATGTGCTGGTTTAAGCAGGGGAACCTTCCGTGCCATGCATGATTTCAAACCATGACGTCTTAGTGTATTACCAACAGTAACCTTGGAAACGGTGGTCCCAGCTCTTTTCAGGTCATTGACCAGCTCCTCCCGTGTAGTTCTGGGCTGATTTCTCACCTTTCTTAGGATCATTGAGACCCCACGAGGTGAGATCTTGCATGGAGCCCCAGTCCGAGGGAGATTGACAGTCATGTTTAGCTTCTTCCATTTTCTAATGATTGCTCCAACAGTGGACCTTTTTTCACCAAGCTGCTTGGCAATTTCCCCGTAGCCCTTTCCAGCCTTGTGGAGGTGTACAATTTTGTCTCTAGTGTCTTTGGACAGCTCTTTGGTCTTGGCCATGTTAGTAGTTGGATTCTTACTGATTGTATGGGGTGGACAGGTGTCTTTATGCAGCTAACGACCTCAAACAGGTGCATCTAATTTAGGATAATAAATGGAGTGGAGGTGGACATTTTAAAGGCAGACTAACAGGTCTTTGAGGGTCAGAATTCTAGCTGATAGACAGGTGTTCAAATACTTATTTGCAGCTGTATCATACAAATAAATAGTTAAAAAATCATATATTTTTATTTCTGGATTTTTTTTTTAGATTATGTCTCTCACAGTGGACATGCACCTACGATGACAATTTCAGACCCCTCCATGATTTCCAAGTGGGAGAACTTGCAAAATAGCAGGGTGTTCAAATACTTATTTTCCTCACTGTATATGTATTCGCACACAATGTGTGACACTAACAAGCAAGCAAATCATATTTTCGAGACCTCACTAAGATTTAGACAGCAAATCACTCAGTATTTACAAGATCACCTAGTGCTTTCACTGGTATCCAAACTCTTCAGGCACTGATCTGTCTAAAGAAACAAAACAATTTTCCGTTTGCTCTGAATCTCTGCTCCTGAGGCTACGGGACCCTTTGGGTGGCTGTCAGACGTCCACACGGCATCACACGGACTCATCTCATGTCAGAGAGGGGCATCGCCAGCCATTAGAATATATCAGCACATACTGTCCCCTGGAACATCACGCCCATCCCCCATAAGCCCACAAAACAACCAGCCTGCCTCTTGGTCACCATGCCACATCTATTCAAATCAGCCCTTCATACACAAGACTGCAGCGGAAATTGGTCTTTTGTCACTCAAGATTAACAATCTCTTCCCAAATCCCCATGGAAAATTCCATAGTCCCAATCACTGACAACTAACCGACTCACTGTGACGCAAATGTGTGCCTCATGTCCTGATTTGGATGCTGAGTGTACTTTTAAATAGAAGTGTTTTAGTAAAATCTATATTCACCGTTTCCACTAAACTCCAGAAGGTGGGCAAAACAGGATGGCTGCTCGGATAGGTTCAAGAGTTTCATCAGCTCGAGCTCAAAAATAGCCCCTCAAATGCATCATTATCGGGATTTGTGTATAAACACTGAAAGTGACACAGAATCTGCGAGATGAAGTTAGCAGGGAGACGCCTGTACCCATATTTCCTTTGTTGTTTAGTCAGGAAAGGGAAGGTTACTGTAAACCGACTCGAGAGTAAATAATACCTACGTTTCCATAGCAAAGTCACAAACAGCCTGCAGAAACAAAGGATGAAAAGACAATAAATCTAATGATGGACAATTTTGTTTAGTTTCCAAAGTGTTTTGAGGGAAATTCTATTTCAAAACAAAGAGGCAACTATATTTTTCCATGGAGAAGGGGAAATCAGATTGCTTCTTTTCTTATTTCTTGAAGTGAATAGCCATTTTTCCTGGCAGACTTGCGCTGTGTTGTGACAGATATATACGAACGCTGTTTTGTTATTCTTTCGAGAAACTTCCAGTATAACAAAACCTGTTTTTAGGGCTCTGTAGCAAGGAAGTTGCAAAGTTCAAGATGTTTGGCCCATGCTCAAAATGTGAGAGCCATTCAGAGCATTTCATTTGTGATCTATAGGACAAGGGTTGAAGCATCATGATGAAATCGTGAACTTCAAACGCACTACATTTAAACAGTAACACTGTTAAAAAATTAACTAATCCTAGACCTGATGGCCAACAAAAGTGTAAAGTGTGATAAATAAATGAAAGACATTTGACTTTACATGAAAACATTGCTGTGTTTGTTTGCGCCTGACACATGGAGCAAGTTAAACGAAATCAGATACAAAATTGGTTTTATGTTGACAAAACCAAACATATCCAACCTCGTCTGGTGGCCTGGTTCAGCGATCACGCAACGCTTGTAACAGTGAAAATGTTAGTTTAAAACATTTTTTGTATATTTGTACAATTTAAATTAAAAAGTTTAATATCAATTGTCAAAATACACATAATTGCAGGTAATGCATTAAAGTGAACTAACCAAGTTTTAAAAAAAAGTCACATTCAAAGCAAAAAAGTAAAAAATTATATTAATAGTAATACATGAATACATACATTTTTCAAAAATCTAAATTTTGGGGTTGGTACAATTTTTATAATGTTCAAAAGCTGCATTTATTTGATCAAAAATACAGTAAAAACAGCAATATTGTAAAATATTATTACAATTTAAAATAACTGCTGTAAAAATGACATGATCAATAAGTCAACACATGTTTTCACATTACTTTAACTCATAAAAACAATTCTTTTTAATTTATACGAGCTTCAACTGAGCTTTTTATTTCAGTTTTATATAATTTAAGATGAAATTACTTATACAGCCAAGTTGATTATACTTAAAGGCCCGGTTTCACAGACAGGGCTTAGATTAAGCCAGGATTAGGCCTTAGTTAAATTGAGACATTTAAGGAGCTTTAGAAAAAAACATTTACTGATGTGCATCTTGAGACAAAAAAAATGGCACTGACATATTTTAAGATGTTTTCAGTTAAAACATGCATTTTAGTCTTAAGCCTTGTCTGTGAAACCAGCCAAATAGGCAGCAACTGAACTTAAGTTTCTTTTTTATTTGAACATAATTATATATTTTAAAATGCAATTTGAGATGACAGATCTGAGTATTAATTTCTTTCAAATAAAATCTTACTGACCCACACTTTTGACTGGTAGTGTATATATAAAATTCAGTTTGCCGATGCTAATGGCTCAGAAATCACACAGTCCACCTTTAACCTCTTTTCCAGGAAGAGATGGCTAGTAAAGCGCCGCAAGACCGTCATATCGCTCTAATACATGAGCAAACAGAGGAGTCTTTACCAGCGTGTCGTATGTGCGCCGCTGTACAGCTTACGTGGCTTTTGGTAGCTGAGAGACATGATTATTCAGAGGTAATATTTTATCTTAGCAGTTTGCAGAGCTTTGTTTGCCATTCTTTCAAGCAGGGGATAAAAGAGCAGCCTTGGCGTGCTGGCTCTGATTATGATCTAATTGTTAACATTCAGTGTGCCTTATTATCAATCTGGTGCCTTACAATGAGCAGTTAGAGCTTTGTTAGTGTTGGCAGAAGGCTCTGAGAGAGCGGTTCTGCTACCGGTGGTGCATTACAGAAGTATAGTTAGCACTAAGGTGGCATGAGAGGAGCCCCTGCCGCCAACGACAACAACAACAACAAACAAACAGGAATTGATGGCAAGCGTTTATTATCTGGTTTAATTGCTCATCATCTGGAGGATCTGACAGTTGTGGTTAATGAGAGAGAGAGGAGAGGCGCAGGCTGTTGGCAGAGGGCTTCACAGCAAAAGAGGATGCTGGGAGAAGGGGAGGGAGAGTGGGGGAGTTTGACACCGAGATCTGGAGCAACTCATTCCAGTCGAACAGAAGCAGTGGATGCGAGCGAAATCATTTTCTAATCAAAATATCAGTCAGAAAAAGCTTTCGCTTTATTTCCGCTGAGCTCTTTGCAAGTCTATTTAACCTGGATGTCATTAACGCACACTCGAAAGGGGGAATTAGGCCTTGTGTGTAATCAGATGGTGAACACACACAGGATATCACAAAAACTCAACCCCTTCCTAAAGATCTCATCTGGGCTACAGGCCTGGACACGGTTCAAAAGGGGACCTCCCAGAGGCTGCAGCATCAGGCACGTACCAAACCACTTCAAACTGACAATCGCCAGAACAAGGCCTAAAGAGATATAACGCTGCAGCTAATGCAAACATCAACTGCTTAATGGACTTTAGCTTACAAGATCAGGACAAGACAGTTTAATATGTTACAGAGCAATGTGTCACAATTCAATCTCAATCTTCAAACTAAACCTGTCAGGTGGGCAAGTCCGTCTATCCCGCTTCCCGCTGTCATAGTTAGTGAAGATAATGAAAAACTGTGAATAGATGAAAAACACGTTCCACAGGATATTGAGAACTTTGTCATTGAACTGTATCGAACGAATATAACCTTTGACCTTTGATAAATCAACATAGCTGCATTTGAAAAAAAGTTTGCTGTTCCTACACTGAGAAAAGCAGCCTATGGATAGAAACATTAAAAAAAAGAGAGAGAAAAAAAGGTTATGCGACACTGAAAACTGGAGTAAAGATGCTGAAAATCCACAGGAATATATTACATTTTTAAAATAATAAAAAAAAAAAACCAGTTATTTTAAAATGTAATCATTTTTCAAAATATGTTTTTACTGTATTTTTTATCAAATAAATGCAGGCTTGGTGAGCAGAAGATCTCTGAAACCTTTGAACGGTAAAAAAAAGGGGACCACTAGTGAAAACGCTTTTAGTGAGCATTTTTCTATTTTTAATATTATTATAAATGATATCATAAATGTTCTTTGTTTTTCATCAAATCGGCTTTTAATTGTTAATAACCCTAAATTATATATATATTTTTTTCTGGGTTTAAATTAGATTTGTAATCTCAAATGTTCAATTTGGTCTCAGACTTTTAGGACCCCACAACGATGTGATAAAATAACATGTCATGAAGTACCCATTATATGTCTTGGACTATTTTTGGAATTGCTTTGATACACAAATGGGAAGTTTAGATTAGGCCTAATGCACAATTGCAAACAGTTATCTTCATTATACAATGATAAAAGGAAAATATGTGAAAGCAAATATACCACTCATGAGGCACACTAATAATAAAAAGAAGGCTTTTCCATTCATTTCCAAACATTATAATCAATGGTAAATTGAAGACATGAAGAAAACTGCTTCATCAGCTTTAACTTACTAGGAGGGGCACGATGCCAATGGGAAACACACCTCCCAAAAACCACTGCTGCTAAACTCATTCACAAATCTCCCATTGAGAAACTCTGGCACTGCTGAAACACAGCGTATGCCTGCATTCTGCCCACTGCTGCAGATATGCACCAGCACACATGGGAATCATTAGGGCACGCAAGTTGGCGAGTGTCCCTAGCAACCAGCTGCATCTGTTTATGTTTACCTTCACGCTCCTACCAGCTAATGCCATGAGTACATCTGCTACTGTGCAACGAAGCTGTGGTTACATGCATGGTTGACCCATGATTCTGTAATTGCCCAGCAAGTAAGATAAAGAGTCAGAGCGTAACCACCAAAGCCTTGCCTTCCCCTTCCAAGAGCCTCTTTCCTCTGCCAGCTTTTGTCCTGTTGTGGAAAGCCCATTGCTGAATCAGTTCGACAAATTGAGCCGCAATTGTAAGCCTGCTATTACAAACCTGAGCAAGAAATACTAACATTAACGGATGATATATAGCAGGTTCCAAGTCATTTGAACCGCATTTAAAAAGATTTATAAATATATATAGTTTCATACATTTCATTTAAATTTGGTTCAAAAGTCTATTTTGCACTTTTCTATTTTAATAAGAGAATTTCGCATTTAAGTCAAGTCAGTTGAGACATGTTTGTTACTATATTTGTTATTATACAAACATTTTTATCATTATAAATGTTTATTATATTTATAATATTTTTAGAATAAAGTAAAACTAGCAGACTGAGACTTTTGGATCCCACTGTACACTGTAAAATGTGAAAAAATATATGATCAATAAGTTATTTCAACATATGTTTTTACGTTGCTTTAACTCACCAAAATAAGTTAAGTCAACTACAAGATTAATGAACTAATTTTTTAAGTTAATGTAATTTAGTTGACTTAAACATCCAAGTTGATTGTACTTAAAAATTTAAGGCAGCAACTTTTTTTTACAGTGATGTTTTTTTCACTGATGTGATTTTTTTTATTTATTTTTTTTTATTAAATGAACAAATTGTGATCCACGTTTCAACCAAAGGAGGGCTGTAATAAATCTTCAATTAAAAAAAAAAATACGAGAACAAAGTTTTGGTAATGTGTGACTGTTTAACTCATATCGTTATCAATTGACAATTAAAAACATCTCTGAAAGTAATGCAGAATTTAACCAGTGTGTGGTTTCAAACATCTCACAGATGTGCAACTCATATGAAAAAGAAAAGGAGGAGGACATGAAAGGAATTTTTAAGCCTACACTAATAACATAATGGCTCAAAACAGCCACATGAAAGACTTGAGATGTTGGTGTACTTTGTGCTGTTATTGTGTTTCCTGTTCACAAGTTCATGCAACAGATGCCAAAGAAAACCCTGGTGGCGTGGCCCCCCTCTGACCCCCTGGGTGAGAATTACACTGTGCCGGAGTGCAAAGATCTAGAGGACACATTATCCAACGCATACAAATGTGCTCTTGTTTTGTCATTTAATATAGAACACATTCTTTCAGACACAAACACAATTAGGATGAGAAAGGGTGTTCTTTGGTTTGCTCAAATATCAAGACTGTAATCACAATAAATTTTATGAGTCTCAGTGGTCTTTTTTTCTTTTTTTCTCCAGATGCTCAGAATTTAGAAGAATATCTTGCCTGGGTTACATTAAAATGGCCTGCCCTTTCAAAAGTCTAATTGAATTCATTCAAGCGTGGGAAATTGCGTAGTAAAGGCAAATTAACTAACCTCACATTTGAGGTTGTTTTTCCACTGGATCTGAGCATGTACATCAATGTTTTATGAGTAAAATAAATTACAGCCATAAAGCATCATTCATGCATATATATATATGTGTGCATTTTAGAGCAACTGACACTGACCTCAAAATTTAGCAAAGTTTTACACACAGTGATGATCATTGCCTTGAAGTGAGCTGGAATGTTTTGCACTGAACAACACTGACCTCTTCTGGCTGTTCAACATACTGCCACTGAGAGCTTGCTAGCCATCACCAAAGTGTAACTAAAAGGACAAAATAGTACAGTAAAAATTACAACAGAGATCACAACCTTGAAGGAAAACGCTCTTGTGTTGACACCAGACACCAGGCTTCAGCAAGAAAACATCTCTGCTGGGTGTCCACATCATAAACATATTTTAGTAAAAAACACAATGTGTATTAATCCAGATCATGTGTCAGTCATAAGATTACATGTTATTCATTTTATATACTTTATGTAAGGTATAATGAACAGAAAATAGTTCATAACAATGTACTAAACTTCAGCCTAGCAACAATTATCACAGTAATATTAATACAGAGGTCATTTTTACTAGAATCAATAACTGAGACGCAAGATAACACCAGTTGTGTTTGTAAGAAACAAGGGAGAGTGAGTCTGCGGTGTGATACGAGAGACAAGTGTTAAATGAACAGATATTTCACTTATTAAAAAAACTAAGTAATTATGTTGAATTATTGTTTATTAAAAGTTTATCAAGTGAAAGAAATTACATTATGTCCATTTTATTACACAGCATATAGTATATCAACATACTGTACATATTTTAAATGAATGTGGCTTTTGTGCACATAGTGTAACTATTGATTGAAAACCGATTTCGAGAGAGGACCCGAGTTCTCATGACACTGGTATCAGTTACCCAGATAATCAGACTGATATGCAGCAATATATGGCCGACCGTGAGAATTAGGACATTTTAGACCGATGAATGCTGCGACGGACCAATTAGAATGAAGTATTCCAGAGAGCCACGTTATAAATAAACAATCTATATAGATCTAAACACACCTAAATAATCATATAATACAAAAACATTACAGAAACTGTACTTAAGATAATACATTATGGCAGGCACTTTCTGTCTCTCAGGGAAGCGACTGGGATAGTTAGTGAACAACTTGAGAATTAACCAATTTTTTTGCTATATAAAACATATTACTGTTCCACATTTACTCCTGAGAGGAGACACACAGCTAAGAGAGTTCTAAGACAGTAGCTTGTTTTTAACTGGCATGACCAACACAGTCTTAGATGTAATCATTCCCCACATGTGATTCCAATGGCACTTTGCTTGTCAACGGAAAAGATGCATGGGTCCACTTGACTGTTGTGTTGTAAATCCCAGTCTGAGTGAAAATGCCGCTTAAATGTGTAGCTGTATTTCAAATTGTGATTACATCCGCTGTGATTAATGGACTACCAATTGTAATAGTGTAGTATGGAAAATCACTGACACGTGCAGTTGGTACCTGCATTTCCATCCGTTGTGCATTACGGCCCCTCACAGTTAATGATGCGCAGGTGAACTTCTGGAGGGATCTCTATTGTTCTTTAGGATGTAAAGCAGTCACTTTTTTCCCATCATCTCCATTTATGGTGAAAGACGAGATGATGTTCTAAGAGCCTCGGTTGTTTGGATTTGTTGGGTTGGTACCGAGGTTAAGCTGGTCGCTGTATGTGATGCTGTAGACGTGGTCTTTAGTGGCACGGTAGGAGTAAACTCTTTGTTGGAATCAACAGGAGCTTCTGGCACACCTGTAATCCCCTCAGGAGAATGTGTTGTGAAATTGGCTTCTTTTGGTTCATCATGCATCAAATGTGATTTTAATATCTCTGAAATACATTTGTATCAATTTTTAGGATTCAATCAATTGGGGATTCAAACGGTCTAACCTGAACATAAAAAGAAGTGACTAAGGAACTTTTTGAAACGACACTAACCTGAACATGGTGAGGTGTTTTCCATAGTCCAGTGCATTTTGTGATTTGTCTCTTTAAAGGTGAGAACCGCGTCTATCTTGTAGAAATTTTGCTGAAGTGTCTCACCTTCCTGACCACTGCACTCCTAAAAAAATACATAAAAAAATTACAGTACTGTCCCAATTACAAATGATAAATTAAATAAAAAATTCAAATAAATTAAATTAAAATGTAGATATCCTTGTTCCAAAGCTTCAAAACTCTTTAATTCATTTTTTTAATGTTATTTATTCTTGTGATGGCAAAGCTGCATTTTCAGCATCATTACTCCAGTCTTCAGTGTCACATGATCCTTCAGAAATCATTCTAATATGCTCATTTGCTGCTCAATAAACATTTCTTATAATTATCAGAGTTGAAAACTGGTGTTTTGCTTAATATGTAAATCATTTAATTAAGTTTAAAAGAACACAATTTATTTGAAATAGAAAACTTTTGTGACATTTAAGATATTTTAATATACAGTACTTTGTTGATCAATTTAATGTAACATTGCTGAAAAGAGGTATTCCTTTCTTTCAAAAATTTTGAAAGTTCATAAAAAATTCGTATTTTGAAAACTTTAATGGTAGTGTATATGTATAAAGTTATTCACTACTGACCTTTTTCTGTTGAATGTGGGATGTGGGAATGACAAGCTGCACAAAGTCACTCGTCTCTGACCAGGTGAATGTGTCAGTCTGTTCCACAATCACACTGCTAACTGACAGGGTCTCATTTTGATATCCACCTCTCTTGGTCAAGCCCATGCGCCGTTTATAGACATGCAGCACCGTGTCCTCAGATGGCAACTGGTTCACTGAAAGAAACATGCAGAATGACTGTTCAAATATGACAGAAATATGGCAAAATAAAGAAGTTAAATGCTAAGATATGACCATAGTAACAAACCATTTGGGCAGGTCGCCTCCATGCTGTAGGCATAATGGCCACTGACCAGTTTGAGAGGTAAGAAATGTCCTTCAGATTTGAAAACCTAAAAGATTAGAATACTTTTAATGCAAAAAAAAAAACCCTGCCGTTGAATTGTTTGAAGCACACGGTGGATTAAATAAGAGGTTTATAGTCAATTCTTTAGCCAGTTTGGCTACTTTTGACCAGTGGTTGAAATGCTGAAAATCACACTATATTTATGAATGAACTTTGCGTAGCATTTTTGCTATTACGTGGATAATAGACATTTTGAACTTTGGAATTTAGTCCCCCTTGAAATTCAATCCCACTTTCATTTCCAGCCCTGCTTTTGACTCAACTAAAGCACAAAGGATCAAAATAAGCAGTCAAGTACCAAAAATATGCCATTCACTTACAAACCACTAGGCGGCACACTTTAGAAAATAACTAGTTCAAGCAAGGTCGGAAAGTTACAAGGGCTGGGGGCAACAACAAAAAAAGCAAATGAAAGTGAGTTTTTGGAATATATATATATATATATATACACAAAAAACTTTGTGGTCTGTAAATTTTTTTTTATTATTCAGTAAGGATGCAATGCATTGATCAAAATTGAGAGTAAAGACTTTTAAATTAAAAATAAATATATTTAAAATAGAATATATTAAGTAGCACAACAGTTTTCAACATTGATTTGAAAAGAAATGTTTATTGAGCAGCAAATCAGCAAATTAGAATGATTTCTGAAGAATCATGTGACACTGAAGACTGGAGTAATGATGCTGAAAATTCAGCTTTTTCACATGAATAAATTACATAAAAAGATATTCAAATAGAAAATAGTTATTTTAAACTGTAATAATATTTCACAAAGTTTTTACTGTATTTTGATCAAATAAATGCAGACATGTAAGCATAAAAGACTTCTTTCAACAAAAAAACGTGTGCATGGTAGTGTATATTTTCCCTAATGTTTTATTGTAGGCCTAGTTATACATATTATGACATAAAATTGATAATACAGAATTTATTTAAATTTACAGGTAACAGCCTGATCAAATTTTATTTTAATGAATTGATTAAATTTAACCATTTGTCAAAAACAGACACATTAGACACAGTATCAATTTACATTAGAATATGCACTCGTCTCACACTAAGATTGTTAAAAATCAACTTTTGAAGGGTATACGAATATTGTTACTTAAAGGAAAAAATATTTACAATAAATTGTATTAAAAAAATATTGCTTCATTACTAAGCTATTACAAATTCTCACAGCCACAATCTGACAGCACAGTCTTACCTGCACAGGACTTAAGATGGTACCCCTACTCCCTTGAACTGTTATGTTTGGTTTGTGCATTTCAACATTTACTTGAATAAGACTGGAATCCTCCAAAGCCACCACCAGACTCCCTCTCAAGGCCAGAGACCAGTCGAGCTGAGTGGAAAAATCACATCAGAAATGTTTCACATTAGACCCGTTCATCTCTTTGTGACATCACATATCAACATTTATTATAAATTACCTCATTATTCCAGTTATCCACAGGGATCTCTCTGGTAACCTTGAACACAAAAAAAAAAGAGCTTTGAAAAAATGAAGAGAGAGAGAGAGATCAAGAGAGGAAATCGAATTTTCTTACCTGAATGAAGTCTGAATCACACTGGATGTATTCTCTGTTAGGAGGCGCTAACACTGCTGGACACTTCATCATAAACTTTTGAGTCCTGCCTCCAAAACGACTTACTCTCTTCAGCAGGTTCAGCACAATCACATAACTGCCATGCTAAAATATCACCACCAAATGTTATTCTGTGATGCAGTGATAAAAAGGGACAGATTTTTATCTGCAACACAATATGTTTTAGTGACAAACAGGGACATTTTCTGACCTCTAACTGGACAAAACATCCACTATACATGACTCTGAAGATATAGTTCTTGTCTAGATCTCGGTGTAGGGCAAAACCACATGAAGACAGCTGATGGTTTAGATATTCCATGGACACCAGACCCACTGGAAAGAGCAAGAGATTTATAAAACTAGTACACAGAACATATTTTGAAATACATTTAGAGAATGTAAATTAATGTGAGAAACACATAAAACAATAGAGAATGTGAATTCATTAATTGTTTGTATTGTCGTTTCAAATGGTGGTCATACTCACACCTTACACTGTCTGTGTTACTGTGTGACATGGAACTCTTAAAGTAACTTTATATCATTATAAGTATAAAAAGTAGTATATTTATGAAAAGTCTATAATATTTCTACAGTTTTAGTTAACATATAAGTTTGTTTTTATATAACATTATTACTTTAATATATTTTTATATTTTATACAATTAGATTAGATTGACTTAATTTATCCCCCAAGTGAGAAATTCACATTTCATTATATTATATTTCATTTTTATATTTTCATTATTTCATTAAATATATTTGAGTGTCCTATCCAACATCAAGTATAAATGACAAAATAATTATATCAAAGTGTAAAATATGAAATGTGGATACCATAATGTTTTTTCCCAGAAACCTTTATATTACAGGTGAAAAATTGTTCATTTATGATCAGTTTAATTTCTTCTCTTATGTTAAAGGGATAGTTCACCCAAAATGTTTTATTCTGTCATAATTTACTCACCCTCATGTTGTTCCAAACCTGTATGAGTTTCTTTCTTCTGTTGAACACAAAAGAAGATATTTGGTAACCAGAAAGTTGACGGCACCCATTGACTTCCATAAAAAAAAATCCTACTATGGAAGTCAATGGGTGCCGACAACTGTTCGTTTACCAAGTATCTTCTTTTCTGTTCAACAGAAGAAATAAATTTATACAAGTTTGGAACAATTTGAGGGTGAGTTAGGTAATGACAAAAGGTTCATTTTTGGGTGAACCATCCCTTTAAATTCAGTAATTCAATCAATGTCCATATACCTCACCTTGAATCCTTAATATTCCAGAAAGCCAAAGCCTCAATCCCTCAATTCTCATTCTATGGATCCAAAGTTCCATGTACTCAGAGAAACATTCCACATCACCCTCTAAGAAAATGAAAATCAGTCATTTCTACTTAATTCTTTTACTTCAGTGCAAAGACTATAACATACTACAAATAATTACCTGTCATGCTTGCAGATGGACTAGTGCCTACCCAGTCTCTCTTCTGAAGTCGCAAAACATTTCCCCATATAGGCAAAATGAAGAGTCTGTGTGAAGCAAAAAGGCAACAATAACAATTTTAGTAATATTACAGGAGAAAATACTTCAAGCATAAGCATACAGTTACTTACACTGCAATAAGTAAAACCCTTGTGAGCATCAGTGACATGGTTCATTGTGTGTTGGTTCATGAGGACGGAGTATTTTATACTGCTTACAAGTCAGCTGTGTTTGGCTTTTTAGGTTACAAGTGAGTGAGAGCGAGGAAGGCTGATCCATTTCATCATAAAATTATACAACATGCACAAGAGTGAGAGAAGCAATGGAAGGAGGGAAACCTGCACCTGCACAGCAATAAAAATCTTTCTTCCTTCCTTTCATTCACATTATGCCTAACATGAGGCTTTATATTTTCCAAATAAAATGTCTTGGCCACTTCATGAGTTAACAGTTGTTATCAAGAACTTTGCAAGATTGGGGCACAGTAATCACGGAGTAGCCTAATTGTGATTTTGCTATAAAATTGCATGTTTGTCTGTAAACTGAATATTGATTATATCATTGTTGGCAGTATAGCATAAATATGGTCCTGTCAATCTTAGCCATTACAGAACTATAAAAAACAATGAGAAGGCTGACCAAACCATCACACATCCCTCAAGTGAAAGTACACATTGTGTGTGGAATCCTGTGCACTATGTGATGGTTTTACAATACAGACAAAATAATCACACATTATAAATACAACATACATATATGTCCCTAAACACATTGGTTGCACACTGTGCTGTTAATATTACAGGCCTTTGTCTTTAAATCTATTGTTTTACAGTGCTTTTGTCTGTTCTAGGTCTGATGTAACTAACCTGTAAGATAAGAAATGAGAAGCTTTCAACCTTACAGTGGATTCTTGCATATTTGACATTATTTCTGTCATTTTAAATGGAAATTACAACCCCACCGGGCCATCATAATCATAAACAGACCAGACAGAATCACACCGTCTGACACAGTATATCACAAATCATGTTATGCGTTAAAAAAATGTAACATCTTACATTTTCAAACCCCTCCATGTGCTGTGATGAGACGGCCCAAACTGATGATGTCATTCCTTTAGTGACGCATCTTGGGTGGCCATTTTATCAGTTTTGGGGGTCGGAACAGCAACTGGATGCATTGGTTCACTCGTTGTCTTTATTTTTATTACTTTAAATCGCTTGTTTTAATCGCAATCTGCAGATAAGCACGTACAGTCGATGAGTAGGTATTTGCAAAGCGTTGAAGTAGGCGGAAACAGGGTGCGGCGCGCCATTCATTTCTAACGTGCGCGCGGTTAGCAAATAGCTTAGCTTAGCTAATGGCACCCCGCATTCATTGACTACAGTCGCACGCAAACAATAGACATACCACTTGTTGCCGACAAATTTGTGGTTGTGTTTACTTTTGAGTCTTTCTCGGTTTACTAGTTTCGGTTTCAGCTCGGTTAACTTAGTTCCCTTATAGCTGAATTATTGATCTGGTCGGAAGCTCTTAGCCTAGCTCTAATCATGACTGAGTGTTATATTCGCGTCGCGGAGGATGAGAACGAGGAGCCGATGGAGATCCCGTCCGAGGAGGACGGCACCGTGCTGCTCTCAACCGTTGCCGCGCAGTTTCCCGGTGCTTGCGGCCTTAGATACCGCAGCCCCGTGTCTCAGTGCATGAGAGGGGTCCGACTAGTGGAGGGGATTCTTCATGCACCCGAATCAGACTGGGGCAATCTCGTGTACGTGGTCAATTATCCAAAAGGTATGATCAGATCTTGTTAATATTGTGCTTATTTGAATGCAAGGACATAATTTGGGAATTGTTGATGCACAGAAAATATGGATTATGTCATCCACTGCATATCCCTGTCTTAATGCATTTTGATGTGCATGTTAATTCAATGTATTTGATTTTCATTAAACGAATGCACTTTTCAGATAACAAGAGGAAGATGGATGAAATGGATGCTGCATCGGCTGTGAAGATCAAGAGAGGTGTGCAGAAGACATCAGATTTGATTGTGCTTGGGTTGCCGTGGAAAACAACAGAGCAAGACCTGAAAGATTACTTCGGCACTTTTGGAGAGGTGATCATGGTGCAGGTTAGTATGAGCAAACCTAAAAGGATAGTTCACCCTAAACAAACAAGCAAACTTAAATTTACTCACCGTCATGTCGTTCCAAATCTTTATGATGGGTTTTCATCTGTGGAGCAGAAAGTAGAAGTTGGAGGATGGTGACTGCCAAGTTTTTAGGCTGTTTTATAAAAACACAATAGGCAACACTACTTGTGCACAATATTGTCAATATAGTCCATTTCAACTGCTGAGGATCACAAATGAGGAATACCAGAGGGTTAAGAGCCATAGTTACCATTCACTTTCATTGTATGGAAAAAGCTGCTCAGAATTTGACGATAAATAACTCCGTGGAGTTCCATGAAAGGAAGAGAGTCATACAGGTTTTGAAAGTCATGAGAGTGAGCAATTAATGACAGAATTGGGTTCACTCTTACTCAAATGTGGTCATGTATCACACATTCTGTATTGTTAGCTGTGACACTGAGCATTACCTTTTCCCTCAGGTGAAGAGAGATACAAAAACTGGAAATTCCAAAGGATTTGGCTTTGTGAGATTTACAGAATACGAAACACAAGTAAAAGCCATGTCCCAACGGCATATGATTGATGGAAGATGGTGCGACTGCAAACTCCCCAACTCAAAGGTATGTCTACATACAACACTTAAGTCACATAATACCACACATAGTTCAAATTATTTGTGTTTAGAAGTATTAAGCTGTTTCAGATTTAAATTTGAACATACACATTTCATCTTTCAAATGTACTGTGATGCCCTTGTCGTTCTGAACACTGCATGAATGTTCCCTGTTTTCTATTAAATGATTTAGTATTTCCTGGAACAGGCTGGCCCTGATGAGCCTATGAGAAGCAGGAAAGTGTTTGTGGGTCGCTGCACAGAGGACATGACAACCGATGAGCTTAGACAGTTTTTTATGCAGTATGGCGAAGTCACAGACGTGTTCATCCCCAAACCTTTCCGAGCTTTCGCCTTCGTCACCTTTGCAGATGATCAGGTCAGTCTTTTATCGGTTTCAGTCTCGTGATTTTGGCTTGCTCTCGTTCTCCGCTCATTTTAACGGATTCTCCCCTCCTCCAGGTTGCCCAGTCTCTGTGCGGTGAGGACCTGATCATCAAAGGAACCAGTGTGCACATCTCCAACGCTGAGCCTAAGCACAATAATAGTAGGCAAATGATGGATCGTGGGCGATTCGGGGGGTTTGGGGGGCAGGGCTTTGGTAGTAGTCGCAGTCCAAACAGCAATGTGAATTTTGGGGCCCTTAGCCTGAATCCAGCCATGATGGCAGCTGCTCAGGCAGCCCTGCAGAGTAGCTGGGGCATGATGGGAATGCTGGCCAATCAGCAGAATCAGACAGCCGCCTCCGGCACCACTCCTAGCGGGCAGAACAGTGCTAGTAGAGATCAGAATCAGAGTTACAACCCAAGCAGCAACTACAACACTGGCAGCTCAGCTAGTCTCGGGTGGGGGGCGGGTACCAATACAGGCACGGGCAGTGGGTTCAACTCTGGCTTTGGATCTAGCATGGAGACAAAGTCAAGCTGGGGAATGTAGAGGGATTTGAATTCAGTCATGAAGTATCCTAATATCTAGGTTGTATGGTAAGTATTTTGAGAGAAGAAAGTTTAGTCAGATATTACGTCCCTTACATATTTGCCTTTGATTTTGTAAAACTCTGAATGTTCTTCGTATACATATGATGATTGCTCTTTAAGATTCATTTAGTGGTTGGAATTGTTAGGAGTGAAATGAACACTATGAGATTTTTTTCCCTTATGGATAAAATGTATTTTATTTTCAGTAAGCCCACATATCTGAGCATCCAGTACATTTAAATATGCTCCATGTGGAAAGCAATTTGAGTTGTTCTCTGCAGTTTTTTTTCCCTCAACGTTTTTTATGGTCAAGCCTTCATAAATCTCTTCTACAGTTCATCACCTCTTTTCCAATTTCCCGGGAAGAAGCCCCTCGTTGGCCGCAATGTTCGAGAGATCTCAGTATCAGTTCCCTTCTTCCCATGTGTAAATGCTTTGCCATCAAAGAGCACAGCTTCACTCTGCATATACTGTGTTAGACGGTGGGTGTTGTCTTTTTTTCCCCCTTTTCATGGATGAAATCTGTCCGCTTTTTTGAGAGCTGAGAGTGAAATGGTGATGGATTGTTGGTGCGCCACGAGTGAGAGACTGAATGAGCGAACGCACTGAGAGAGAGAGAACTTGAACGCAAGTGTGCGATGCCGAAAAGGGACGTGATGGCTGTGAGAAGAACCTGTGTGAGCGAGTGTGAACAGAGGCAGCGAGTGTTTTTTTTTTTTTTCTGTAGGACCATCAGAAGGACATTCATTTACATTCTTCCGTCCCTCTTGTTCTGTCTACCTTCCTCCCTTTCTTATATTGCAATCATATTTAAAGAGCTGCATTTAAAAAAAAAAAAATAACCCCAAAAAAAGCTATATGTAGTGGAATGTTTAAGTGATCTACTAAGTATGTGTTCTTGCTTAATTTGATGTGAATGCTGTGTATGGTGTGTGTTCTATCTCGCTGTTACTGAACTCATATGTGTGAGCGTGATGTGATGCTGTCTGTGGGCGGGGCTTTGGGAGTGGGCGGTGAATGAGGGTGAGCGTGAGCTCTGAGTGGCTTAACTGGGGTGATGTATTGATGATGAAAGCGAAGAATGCTTCAAGAGGAGGTTTCTTTTGTTATGTGTTTTGAATGCTTTTTATATGTTTTGTGAATCTAAGGGAACTCAAATAAAAAAAAGAATAATTTGACTAGTTATTTTGATAGTGGCTTATTTGTTTGAAGACATTAATTGAATTGCAAACACTTATTTAATTCGCATGTATAGGAACGTTGGACTCGGCGGGCCCAGGTTTACCTCAGAACCCTGAGTGAAGTCTATAATGGGAGATCTGAAGACTGAAGTTCACACAGTCCATCTGTGGAGACTGCTGCTGTATGCCTTTAACCTGAAAAGGGACTACGTCACTTCACTGTAACCATATTTCCCTGGAATCCTTATTGAAATTTCAATGGACAATTCCCAATTGGCTGGAGTGCATGACTAAAGACAGTACAAGGCAATCTAAAAGCAGAGTTAAACCAATGCGTTCAAGGATCAGTCCCATCACAAATGACTTGACATCCATGCTTGTGTATTTCCAGCGCCAATGCCGTCATTGATCTTGAGTCCTTCTGTTTGATTGCTTTCACGTGATCTGTCCCACTGTAAATAGATTTTACTTAGTTGAAAAGGCCTATTTTCCATACAGTGACCTGTTGTGGTTGAACAGATAGGATTTTGTGAATGAGGTTTGTGTTATCAATGACTTGAATCACTGGCAGGATTTCCATTTTTTCAAAATACATAATAAACATACACAGAGGAATTGTATCTGTTTTTATTTTTTTTTACCTGATTGTAAATTGTAAACATTCCATGTAAGTTTTGAAGTGTAAAACTACTTTAATTTAATCTACTGTTTTAGTACATTGCAAACATACTAAGTAGTTTTGCTGTTTGTGGATACATCACAGTGAGAAAAATTGCAGGTAGTTTCTCCTCAAAGTGAATAACTGCTGAATATATATTTAAAAAAACAATGCATTTGCTTACAAAATTGTAATGAATGATTTAAAGAAATACACTAAAGAAAGTGTCCTAATTGGTTTGACAGCTAATGTTGCTGCCATGTTTTTAAAGCTGCAATGTAAAGATCTCTTTGTGTCAAACGACTTAAAATTTTCAGTTAACATGTATTTTTTTTAAGTTATAAAGTTGAAAACAAGCCATTTTTGATGGGACTACTGTCCTAGGCGGATGATCATAGTCATGCAGCCTACAGGTGAGTCCTGTTTGGGGGCTTTGTTTACTTCTATTTTAAGTGTCTTTCTATTTTTAAACTGAGACGACGATATTTTTGAATAATCGGGTGTTAATGCTGTCGATTGAACTTAACCTGTCCTGTCTAATATCACAGTTTGCTTTATGTATAAAAATACCACATACCTGTGTCAGACAGGTTTTAATTGTCACTGGGTTACCAGATCAGTTGGCCACATCTACTTACAAGAAGTTTCCTCAAGTTTACATTAGGTGGTGCCAAAACTACACTTGATTGTCGTAAGCTAAGCTATAATGGCGTAGCATAACAATGCTAGTCATGATTTTGAAGGTGTTTTAAAGTTATAGGATTGACATGAAGAGATTTGTAGAACTTTTATTACACGTTTCTTTGGACTTGGATGGAGTATAAAGTGTACATGCAAAAGAGTACTGTATTATTTGAAGATTGCTGTTTCACACTGTAAATGTCTTCAGGCATAAAATACAATACAGGAACAGCAAGCCAAGGGATACATTTTGATTTAAATACAATGTATGATTATATTGGCAAACTGTAAAGGCAGGACTGTAGATTTCAACAGACATATCATCAGTGTTTTCTGTTTTCCAGTTTTAGCATGAGGAGAAGGTCTTCCAGAAGAAGAGCTTGCATGGAGATTTATCTTTAGGGATTGGCTCTTCAACAACAGAATTCTCTCCCAGAGTGCCATTCAGAAAATCAGGGTCAAGATCAGCTAGTTCTTTACTAGTGAGGTTCAGCTCTGCCATATCTGTCATCATCATCTTCAACAAGTCCTTTTGGTCTTTGGTAAGTATCTAGAAAATAAGAGACATTTCTGAGGGCTTGAGTATTAAACCACTGCTATATTGATTTTTACAGCATTAACAGTATTAAAACACTGCAGTACAGTTATTTTTAGCTTATAATATAGATCTTAGGAAATACTAACAAATATGACCACATGAATTTGATTTACACCCCAAAATCACCACAAGTGAATAGGGTAAAATTGCAACTAATAGCTACCATACTTATTTCGCCATATGATTAATCAAAGTATATATTTAAAGAGAATTGTTTCGTATTACAAGTTTTCTGAATCATTATCTAATTAAATATGCACGGATTTGCATTAAATTTTCATTGGATGACAGGATCAGAATTAGTTTCATTTTGTTGACATATTAGAGTTAAATGTTTTTACAGAGAGGATTTCAGATATCACTTTTATCACTCCATGAATCAGAAAATACTGTCAGCAGCCTGAAAAAAAAAATGGAAAAAAAAATCAAAATGTTTATATAAATCAGGTGAATGAAATATGAACAAACCTCTAAAAACCCTGAAGATATAAAAATAGGCCTGGAAAGTTTGTAGTTTGCTTGAGAAAAAAAAATGGCCTTTAAAAATATGCATTGTAATTGAAATCTACAGATACAAATGCAACAATAGTTCTGCCTGTAGTGTCTTGCTTAAAATTAGAGACTCACCTCATTGGTTTGTGATAGTTTGTCTGGTACAGGTAACGCCTCACCATTCCAGACCACAAGGACCAGAGGAAACAGGCTCAGCAGCATCCGCATAATGAACATGCTTCTCTCATCCGCTCCACGATTGTCCCATCCAGCTCCCATTGTCATGTTTTACAAAAAAAGATACTGATACAGTACAGGATAGGAAAGCCATTAGGAAATAGCCTCATTTAGTCTAAATTAGGTTATTGTCAATTTAGAGGGCAAATTAGCATGTTTTAAGTAAACTAATTACTGGACTATTTTATTTACATTTTATTTATTAACATAATTCCTGTATGATATACAATCCGCACATGCTCTAAAAGGCACCCTGAAGTCACCTTAACACAACCGTAATCATGCATAAAGATGAATCATGCTTGATTATATACATACATCAGCTCTTAAAGGAAGTGTTGATCTTTGGTATTTGTCAGTTCAAACTGCAGCATCTCGTGTTTGTGTCGGACTTAATGCTGCGTAGTCTGACTCCTCCCCACTGCTGCTGATGCATAATTAATCAGCAGACGGGTCAAAAGATGGTGTCCACTTCCTGTCCCGGCTCTCCATGTGCTGAATCACCTCGTTCACCATGATGAGTCAGCATTTGCCTGCGATTTATTCGTTCTGCCGTTCTTTGTAGCATTTTAAACAATACATTAAGATGTTGCACGTTTCTCCAGTACTTTGTAGAGTAGAGCTATATTACAAGCTTTCTCAAATAGCTGGTCCATTGGAAAAACTTCACATAGGAGTGACGTCATTGGTCACACATATCTGATAGGAGCTGCTCTGTTCTGCTCTCTAATCTTTAAACAGGGTGGAGATGAATTAAGAACAAAGGTGTAGCAAATCTTATTTTTACAGCCTTTATAATCCCATGTATTAATCTTTCTTTGCTTCAACAATAAATATATATTACATATCAGAAAGCATATCAGAAATATTTGTGCTACATAACTATATTTAGATTAGATTTCACAATAATTAGATTTCACAAGAACCAGACAATCTGTAATTGTGTACTCACAATCAGTATAATATGCTGTAATGTAAATCTGAACAGTTTCAGTGTTGTTGTTATTATTATTATGAACAAAAACTAAATGAAAACATTTTTTTTTTTAAATATAACTCGAAAATTTGAAACCTTTCCAACCTGCCTGCAGTAAACATGAAAAACAATAACACTAGACTGTGCTGAGAAATGTAACAGTTTTAAATGCTTTTAAATGATAACAGTTAGTGCATTAACTTTGGCAGCCCTAAAATACTGGATTTTTTATTTTTATTTTTTTATTTTTTTGCATATGGTCTAAGTATCTTGGCTTTAATGTTAAATGTCATATTTAGTAGACAAGAAACATGAGATAAAATACGATGCGAGACCATTTTACACTAAGGAATTTATAAATATTAAAGGGGTGGTTGATTATGATTTCACTTTTTTAACTTTAGTTATTGTGTAACGTTGCTGTTTGAGCATAACAACATCTGCACAGTTACAACGCTCAAAGTTCAAAGCAAAGGGAGATATTTGCTTTTAAAGAAATCGCTTTTTAAGGATTACAACAAACGGCTGATAGGGAGTACAGAACATTCCTCCCGGGTTAGTGACATCACCAACCCTAGAATTTACATAAACCCCGCCCCCTGAACACGAATTATAGATTTTCAAGACAGAATATGCTAATCAATGACTAGAAGATTACTACACATAAGCTACATAAATTCATCAACTAACCATTCAGAAATGTCCTGTTGCCTTCTACATGTCACTTCTTCTTGAGTCTCTCCATCATTGTCTGACTCCGGTTTGAACATAAAAGGCTAAAAGTTTTTGAAATTTTCAGTGCATGTCTGTGTGAGGTAAAAGGACACGCAAGCTGTTGAAGCTCCGCCCTCTGTGCCGGGAGCAGCAGCTCATTTGCATTTAAAGGAACAGACACAAAACGGTGTGTTTTTGCTCACCCTCAAAAAGTGACAACTTTAACATGCTATATAAAAATATCTATGGGGTATTTTGAGCTAAAGCTTCACATACACACTCTGTGGACATTAAAGACTTATTTTACATCTTGTGAAAAGGGCATTATACCACCCCTTTAATTTCAACTGTCTGTTAGCAGGTAAAAACATTGTAGGTTGTGTATATGATATGTGGGCTGTTATCATAATCACTCAGCTGAGCCCATTACTAACGTAAACAAGCTCATTACTGCAAAAGAAATTCCTGCCCTCTCCTGGTGGCGAATTGAAAGTACATACAAATAAACAAGTTACAAATCTAGTATTTACTGTCACAAATAGCAAGAGTAAATCTTGTTTGCGGGAGACAGCATGTAAGTGAAGAAGAAGACAAAAGCTAATTAAAAAGGGATTGAAATCTTTATTTAGCCTAATGCAGTGCAATAGTTACCCATAATCCAGGGTTAACGCTGTGAACTCTGGGGGCGAAGCATGATTGGTCTACAGCAGGAAGAATCTCAGAAATGACACACTCTGACTCAAATGTTGTGTTTGCGACAGTGGACATTAAAACTACAAGAAGAAAGCTTACAAATAGTGTATTCACTGATTTAATATAAATAGAAATGTGTATTTGAACTCTACTGTGGGCTGAACGTCAGCTCTTAAGGAGGAATGTGATCAGCTGCTCTGGTCCTTCATCAAGAGGAGATGATGTTCTTTGCTGTTTAACCTATCACGGCTCGTCATTTTAGGCGTTATAGGATGATGAGGACACTTTCCCTCCGTGGCCAGTCCAGTTAGTGTGGATGAACTTCCCAGGGTTTGATAGCAGCTCATAAGTATGCGCACCGAAGTAGTCTCTCTGTGCCTGAATAGTGACACAATGTTGGAGACGATATTAGCTCATCCAATGATAAATACTGAGAGAGAACAAATGCTTAAAGATTAAAATAAAAAAGAGAGACATAAAGATTCAGAGTATAATGCAAGACAACAAAAAATAAATATTTTTTTACTTATTTAAAAATAAAACAAAAAAGAAATAAATTATTAACCCCACCATATGAATACTAAGGGCTTCAAATGGCCATTACCATAAATGTCCATGAGTTATCCCTGTGATCTCCCATATGGTTGTTTGTGTTGGAGAGAGGTTTACCTGCAGCAGGTTTGCTGGGAGCATGTTGTGCCTGTAACCGTCGTAGAAGGACAGGGCGGTGGTGAAACACGGCATTGGGATCCCCTGCTGCACACCTGTACTTACTACCCTACGCCATGAGTCCTGCAAAACACAGTCCACGTTTACATACTAAAAAAACACATTCTACATGGTTGAAGTACCAGCTAGTCTTTAGATTCGTTTTCAAGGTATACCAGGATTTCTACACATTTACCATTTCAAATGACATTTCCAAAGTTCTTTGTAGATTTTTAAGACCATATTTAACATGTATGTTACCTTCCGACTATGTATGCTGTTATGTTGCCAAATAATAGTTGGAATATTGTAGCTGTAGCTCAAACAAATCAATTAGCATGAAAACCTGACAATTTCAAGAGCAGCATTTTATTAAAACTACAGGATTACGTTTGATTTGCTTCTACACTTTCGCTGACTGCATACATTTTAAATATTTTAACTCATACGTTTTTTAATAATATTGTCACGAAATACATTCATTTAGAAAATTTGATTTTCAAAATAATTGCAGGATCTGCTATCTAGTGTACTGATGTTTGCTATACTTTAAATTTACTGATAAAATTCCATGCTGCATTGAAACCCTGGTAAACACACACACACACACACACACAAATGGTTTGGATTTGGATTTCATGTAGTAATAGCATGCAATATTAAAATGAATATACTGTATGATTATAGCACGCATGTGCCCGTATGAATAAATGAATGAAATAATTTGTCAGTCCGGGTAGAGTAAAAGTGTCAGATCCATTTGGACTGTGTTCATGGTGTATATATTTGGAGGGCACTTAGTGGACATTAGTTTTTAGGGACACTTTTCATATATCCATTAATGTAAGCAGTCTGGCTAATTAAATGTCACTGATTTCTCTTCTATGCCTTTAGCGGCACTATTATACCCTGGTAATCCAGAGTTCTCGCGAGAGCACAAGTTGCATTTGCTCAGCGAGTTACTCTGGTGTCAAGTAATGATGCTCATTAAATATGTCCCTCTATCTGAGCTGCACCAATCACATCGGGTTATCTGATATAGGCGGGCCAGAGGCGAGATGACGACAACGCTGCAACGTCGAAGTCATTAGTAAACATCGCAAGATGGCTATGGATGAACACCATTTTTTTTAAACATCTTTGGCCGCTACAATGAAAGATTTTGACTTTTTCTCTAAAAGAGGAACAGAAGACAGCGCTCAAATCGTTCCTTTGCAAGAAGGGCGTTTTTTCTGTTTTGCCAACCAGATACGGTAAGAATCTAATCTACCAGTTAGCTCCGCTGGTAGCTAAGCGATAACTTGTTGTGATTGGTCGTAGTGTTATCCAATTGCGTGCAGTGAGATTTTCAAATGCATGCTTGGTGCCGCCCCTCGAGCTGGCCGATTTTCATTAGTCGGCGCCAGACCAAGACCATTAATCTTTTAGATTTAGGTCTGGATTTCCAGGCTAGCACTATTACAGGAAATGGAGTAATTTGTGGTCACTTCCTGTACCTGACAGTCCTGCACAGCCTTACTGAAGAAGTTATCCAGCAGCAAACTCTGCAGCTCTGAGTTCCGGTCAAACGCTTCCTTGATCTTTCCCAAGAAAACACTGCCAATGTAAGATTCATAACCGTTATTCATAGCTAATCTACAGTTAAGATATTGTAAAATCAAACAGTTTCCTCATTTCTGTGCATTTCTGTTTTTTTACATGAAACATTATCACCACTTCCTAGTATTTACAGAGTTACAAAATTCAATGGGTGAAGAAAAGATGAAGTTACATCGTTGAGTTTTTCAGCAGACACTGCCTTTCTTAATAGGCAATCTGAATATAGCATATAATCTTATGAATGTTTTTTTTTTTTAAATCATAGTGAGCAAAGCCTGCTGACCTGCGGATGATGCAACCGCCTCTCCACATCAGGGCAATAGCACCATAGTTAAGAGACCAGCCAAACTCTACAGCAGCCTGTCGGAGCAGCATGAAGCCTTGAGCGTACGAAATGATCTTTGAGGCGTACAAAGCCTGAAAAAGAAACAACAATAAATACCCAGAAAATTAAAACAAACCTCCACAGAAAACACATTATAATAACTATAATTACAAGAACAACAAAAAAACCTACACAGTGCTAAACATCAACTTATTTACATTTAAAAAATGAATCTAAATAATCTATATTTTAAGTCTATCCCACCTTTCTAATATCTTCCAGAAACTGTGTCTTGTTTCCAGTGAACTTGACACCCTGGGGTCCGGAGAGGCTCTTACTGGCCAGAACCCTCTCATCCTTCAGAGAGGACAGACATCTGGCAAAGACAGCTTCCCCTGTGAGTGAAAGACACATTCAAACAATCAGCTCCAGTGACACACTGCATCTCTGCTCACATCATTCAATTACAATCACCATTAGACCATGTCAGAGACCACATGAGGAAACTTAGCAATACATACATAGTATATCCATATACACAGAATTATCTCTCTATTATTATTACAGTGTCTATCGATAAAATGTATCAAAAACCTAATTTAAAAAAATATTATAAATATAATCTTATTATTATTATGATTAAAATACAATTATATAAACTATGTTCAAAAGTTTGGGGTCAGTAAGATTTTTTTATGTTTTTGGAAAAAAGCTCTTATGCTCACAAAAGCTGCATTTGTTTGATAAAAAATACAGTATAACAAAGATATTGTGAAATATTATTACAATATAAAATAACTTTTTCTGTTTTAATATCGTGTTCTTGTTATGGCAAAGCTGAATTTTCAGCATCATTAATCTTCAGGGTCACATGATCCTTCTGAAATCATTCTAATATGCTGATTTGCTGCTCAATAAATATAAAAAATACTTATGTATATATATGTGTTGAGGCAGGATCTTTTTCATTACTCAGTTACAATAATGTGAATGCAAAAAAATGTTAAAGGTCTTAAAAACGTTTTTATTTTTATGCTTCATATTTTTATTTTCAATATGCAAACTCCATTATATTCATAAAAAATAAATTAAAAAAAGGGCATTTCTTTGTCAGGTAAGGTTCACCTATGACTATATGGAGCAGGTATAATAAGCCAGTATTCAGCATGCTTTCAGGAAACACCAGTCTTCATACAGTATCTGGTACCAGGCCCTGGCACTGTTGGCACTGGTAATGCAATCCTCAATGGTGTACTGAGTAATAGGCAGATCTTACCACATCTACAAACACAAGAGACTGGAAGCAGCATGACTTTGCATTATATATCACCCAACCCAAGGCCAACAAGTGTGGGAAGAGGTGAGTGGAGGAAGAAAAAAAAAAATCAAGTGGAAAACAGCCAGTCATGGTGAACTCAGCACTGGAATGCAGCCTATTGAGACGAAAACCCTTCTCTACAAGCATACAAATCATATCTACTCTCTCACGCTTCAGTGCTACACAAACAGCCTTTTGTTGGCCACACACACATCCATTTAACTGACACTAAATATACAAGCCCATGTCCTGATCTTACAAATACATGTCAAGTCAGGTCAAGTTTATTTAAATAGCTTATTACTTTTCAAACCAGCTTTATAAAAACATAATGCATCAATGTTGACAAGTATTGTTCAACTGTTATTGCTCAATCCTAAAGTAACATCATGTTTCAAATTTTCAAACCATCAATCCACCACAGATCTCCATGATAAGAAAAAATTCTGCTGGTCCAGGCTAATATTTCAAATTTTTAAATGGATTTTTAATGGTTTAGGATACTTTATAGAATGCATTTTTATATCTGCTGGAAATATATATATTTTTAAATATTACGTTTATTATTAAGAACGCATTTTTATATATGCTAATACATATATATTTTTTTTTTTCATTAAATGTTAAATTTACTTTTTAAGGTGCTATAGAAAACATTATTACTGATCTAAACCTGCTAACCTTTGTGTAAAGCTGCTTTGAAACAATGTGCACTACGAAATGTGCTACTATATATATAAATGAGACTTGACTTGACTATTACAAATCATTCCTGCTAATTCAAAATATATTCACATGCTAGATAACCAAATGATTAAGTTTGTAAGGCGTAAAAATGTATGGAAAAGAAATATTTATGAATGTTACATTTTCAGTGGCAATGCACACTGGCACACTTATTACTGAGCCCTAAACCAAAAGCCACAGCACAGGAGAACAGAAAATCCCACTTATGTCACATCAGCTGAAGAGGTGAACAGCAAAGCTGCTTATAGAGACGCTTCATTCAACATGTTCTTATAAGGCCAAGACTCTTTCCCTCTGTATGTAAATAACAGCAGCACACCCATACCTGTGGAAATTATGCAAGAGTTTTTACCGATTAATGTGACAGGCGTGCCGTATTCCAAAGCTGAGATGGCCGTCCATTTCCCAGTGCCTTTCTGCCCGGCGCTGTCTCTGATTTTGGGCAGCAGGTGAGTGCCATCTGCATCCTTAAATTTCAGGATGTTGGCAGTGATTTCAATGAGGAAAGAGTCAAGCTCTGTCTTATTCCACTGATCGAAGGCCTGATGGGCAAACCAGACACAAAACAATGTAATCTCAAGAGGAAGTAGACAATAACAGCCTTGTAGAAGGAACAGGGTGAGGTGTATTTCAAAATACAAGCGAAACAAGGAAGGGGGAAATAGAAAAATGACAATAGAGAGGGGAATTAAAGAATTACAACATCAGGGACTGTTCTTCTACATTACAAAAAGTGTAGTAATTAAAGGAGGTTGACGACTAACCTGAGCCATTTCGTCATGGTCCATACACAGCACATCCTTCATCAGATGATAAGCCTCACAGATCAGCTGCATATCACCGTATTCAATGCCATTATGGACCATCTTAACAAAATGTCCCGCTCCTTCATCTCCAACCTACAGGAATATCAGAAGACAGAGAATTTGGAAAAGGTGCATTCACAGCTTATATAAATGCATGCACATCAACTGATAACTAATACTCACCCAGTCGCAGCACGGCTCTCCTGTGCCCACCTTGGCGGCAATGCTCTGAAAAATCTCTTTTATGTGTGGCCTGAAGGAATCAAATAAAAATTTGATTACATAAATGTCAACCAGTGCATATACAATACTATTATGTATTTTTTGTATGTTTTATAGTTTGTATTAGGTGTGTTTTTTTATTTAAGAAATTCTTTTATTCAGCAAGGATGCATTAAATTGACCAAATGACATGAACTTGATATTTTTTTTAAATATTTTTTTATAATAAGAAGAAATGTGTCTTGAGCACCAGATGAGCATATTAGAATAATTTCTGAAGGATCATGTGACACTGAAGACTGGAGAAAATTCAGCTTTGCCATCACAGGAATAAATAATATTTCAAAAGTAATTTTAAATTGTAACAATATTTCACAATATTACTGTTTTTATTGTATTTTATGTCAGCATAATTCCCCAAACCGTAGAGTATATATTATCATGATTATTAATTATTTTTAGGAGAACTTATTTAATACATGCTTGTCCTCACCAGGCATCCTTATGTCCTCCAGGCATCAGTGAGGGTCCATAACGCGCCCCTTCTTCTCCCCCACTCACTCCACTACCCACAAACAGAAGATTCTTCTCCTTCAAGCTCTTACAACGTCTCTGTATGTGAGGAGCATGAACATTTCCATCAAATACTGCATCACCTCATATAATCACAAACTCTAATCGGTCTGGTTTTGGATTGACAAACTTACCGTTGTATCTCTGTACTCTGAATTTCCACCATCAATAATAATGTCACCAGGTTCAAGAAGAGGAACCTACAATATAAAGACAAAAGTGGGTTACTTGATCACTTTGGCAGGGTGACAAAGCAAACTAGAACTGTCGATTCATGGTGACATTTACCAGTTTATCGATGAAGTCATCGACAGCCTGTCCTGCCTTGACGAGGAGGATGATGCGACGAGGTTTTTTGAGTTTAGACACCATGTCTTCAAGGGACTCGGCACCGATCACCTTAGTGCCTTTGGCTTCATTGTTTAAAAAGTCATGGACCTTGGAGACGGTCCTGTTGAACGCACAGACCTGTGGAACGACAATAGTTATAATAACATCTTAAACACAATGTGAACCATTGGTTATGCAAGGAAATAAAGAAATGTAACTGCACTGGTGACTTACCACAAATCCATGGTCATTCATGTTCAGGACCAGATTCTGACCCATCACAGCCAGACCAATGAGAGCAATATCTGCTCTGTGGAGTCAATAATATAGGGATTATGAGAAGAAGAAAAAACAATAATATTTGATTACAGACTGCAAACTTTTTTAAATTAGTGATTATGACAAATGCCAATCGTTGGATGACCATATAGGAGATTTCAACATTAAGTCTGTGTCTGAAAAAGTGCTTAATAGTAAGTAGATAGATTAGTATAGATCGAATGAATGCTGAAAACTTACACAAATCACATTATATCACATATAATTGTAATATAAACAGGCTAAGGTGCTACAGAAATTCAATATCATATTACTAATTGTTTTAAACGCAAAATGCATACTCACTGAGCCATGGTTGAAGGTTGGTTCTGTTTTAAAATTACACTTTCGATCTGGGATTTCACGACTGCAGCTCGGTCTCTGATGAACTTCCTCATTCAGAAGCACTACACCAACTCCCAATGAACACGCCTGACAGATGACAGTGGCCGTGGCGTCATCCGTATGTCCATCTGTGATTGGCGGAGGCTCTCTGAGCAGAGATTAGAGGCTGTTCATTGGCTGTCTGGTTCTGTCCCTCCTCCCCGTCTGTGTCAAACGAAGCTGACAAGCTGTACGTGTACGAACCTTTTTTTTTTTTTTTTTTACAGTCTATGGTACGATCATTTGGCATGAAAGTAAATGGAGAAATATATTATCTGTGATCTGTGATCTGTCTGACGTTTAACTTGCCCTACAAAAGTTGCATCACTATAGTGATGTGTGTAACGTGTATCAAATAAATGTCATCAAATTGATTAATTATTAAGTAGATTACTGCACTTAAAGATAACGACTTCTGAATTGCGAAACTTTAAATGCGTTTAATTGGTTTAAAAGTTTAATTGTGAAAATACTGCATATTAAACCTCTAAATGAAATAATTGTTCCTTATGATATATAATGAGTCACATTTTTGAGAAGCTTGTAGATAAACTTTATTAAATAGCTAAGATGTTTCGGTTATTTATTATTAATAAATAAAACAGTTAATTAGGCGTTTTTCTTCCTTTTATAAAAATTGCCATATTAAAAATGTTACAATGTTACTTTATTTATGCAAATAAATGCATGATTTTGCATCTTAAAGGAATAGTTCACCCAAAAATGAAAATTCTGTCATCAGTTACTCACTTTCATGTTGTTCCAAACCTGTAAGACATTCGTTCATCTTCGGAACACAAATGAAGATATTTTAATGAAATCTGAGTGATTTCTGTCCCTCCATTGACAGCTACGCAACTACCACTTTAACAGTTCAACAAGTTCATAATCATAAAACTATTTCATACAAATTGAGTGGTTTAGTCAACATTTTCTGAAGAGACACAATCGCTTTAAATGATGAACAGATTTAATTTAGGATTTTATTCACATATAAACATTTATCAATTCACAGTTGTGGTAAATGGAAGGTCAAGTATGTTTGCTTGATGTGCGAGAAGTTACACAGCACTTTTCAGCTTCCGCAAGAACCAATGAGGTTCATTCTCATGTTACGCAGCACGTTTGAGCTTCCGCAAGAACCAATGAGGTTCATTCTCGTGTTACGCAGCACTTTTGAGCAAGAACCAATGAGGTTTGTTCTCGCATGTCAAGCAGGATCAGTTGAGCTTCTGTTTATGTTTGCTGATCAATGTTTATATGTGAATAAAAGCCTAAATTCAATCTGTTCATCATATAAAGTGATCAATCTCTTACAGAACTAAACCACTCAATTCATATGGATTATTTTTATGATCCCTTTATGAACTATATGAAGCAGGAAAGTTTCAGTTGCTCTCAGGTCTCATTAAAAACATCTTAATTTGAGTAGAAATCTAATGTTAAATATTGTGAAACATGTGAAATGTTACTTTGACTAAATAATGGCCTTTGAAATTAAGACACTAATGTAGACAAGATAATATTTAATGCATAGTATTAATGCTAAGCATTGTGGATAGACACAAAACAAGATCCATTCTTCGTCTAATGCACTGGTTGTAATTTTATTTTTCTATCTCATTCACTAAACAGGTCAATGGTGCAAGATTACCATACACAGAATTAAGATATATGCATTACACGTCTAGGCTATACAGCGAATGGATTATAATTATTACAAATACAGAAGACATATTTACATTTTAATCCAAGTTCCATACAACATTAAATATTTACAAAATAAGTATGAAAATGAAGCCAATCTGACAAATAATGTACAGTGTTAATGAAAATGGCTGAACTGTTTTCTGTCGTATCATCACAATGAGAGGGAATGATGTTCATCTGGAAACATTAGACTTCTGATAAGGGTGATACAGTAAAGCCAGGGTTGCTTCAAAGGCAGCATGGGAAAAATGCATGAGTGAAAAACAGAGGTCAATGCATCAGGAAAAGCCTAAACATAATGTTATATTTCTAGAAAATATATTCCCTGATGTTAGAAATGAAAATGAACAGGCCTCGTCACAACTCTGCCCTCCGTATCTAAACTAAATGTGAAAAAGTGCCCTTATAACATGGTCAAATTCCTAATTCAAGAACTAAGAAGCACAGCAACATGTCAGTCCCTAATTAAGATATTTTTCTTCTTTCGTCAGATAATTCATGCATTTTCTTGTGAAACTCGTACATTCAAAGTCCACTTCAATGAGTAAAACACCACAACCTAAAATCATTTGGTTTCCATTTGAGAAAACAACAACATAGTTCAAGCTTTATTTGTTCTGTTGTTAGTTGTATAAACACATTATGTGCAAAGAGCTGCAAACTAATATATACATTGCGAAACAATAAATACAGTTAATGAAATTCATTATGAATATCAACATTAGTCAACCAAGCCACTCAACAAAGATGGTAAAAAAAAAAAAAAAAAGGAGTCAAAAACCTTTGCCCTGGCAAATATCAACTCATGTAATTATATAAAAGCTATCCTTCAGTGCTCATTATGCACTATGTGCCACATCTGAATATTCAATTTCAATATTTTCACAGATGCCGTAACAATCCAACAGCTCAGATGAGGCCTACGGGCTGGCTGACCCAAGGACTTGACTTTCCGAGCAATTTTCATGCGTTTCCTGTGAAAATATGAGCAGCAAGAATATTGACTTCCTAAGGAATGACAGTGATCAGTCTTCCTGTGACAGTAATTCCTGCTGGTTGTCTGACCAGAGGACTGTTGTGTCGCCTGAAACTTCCATCAAACTGAATCACTGGTAACTTCAGCACTTGTGCTTTGACTGCAAGTCTTCAAACATACAGAGCAAAGATTTTCGAAACAAGAACAATAAAGCAGAACACATACCATCCCTTTTCTCTCACTGCAACTGCACACTGCACTGCAGTGAACTGCAGAAATGGCCCAATTTCTACTGACAGTGATGAAACTGTTTTAGTGTCAAACTTGGTCTGAGAACAGCTGAATAAAAATGAGGAAAAGTGCCTTTCTTGCCTTTCATTGTATAATGTAAAACACTGATCACATGTTAATAAAAAATAAGTTAAGATAATCAGTAGAGATACATGGTAAATGTTCAATAATATTAAAAAGTGATGCTTAATTCTCAAGAAGAAAAAAGACTGGTTTAATGATCCTGCTGACTTGAGATTTCTCTAGAAACAGCGAAAAATAATTGAATCCATCATCTGGAAACCGTAACCAATTAAATCAGTACCTCACTCGACCGTTTGGTCTTTAGAAGAGGCCAAAACATCAGACCTTTCATGCTAAAACAGCCCTGAAAATGGTGTTTTAGTAATACATTAAGGAGAGAAACCCATGAATAGCGTTATGCACAGTAATCCTGAACGTTATGTACAAATGGATTCATTCGGTCAGGTGTTCTGTGTCTAAGGTAATTCTTTTGCACCATTTTTTTAGCCTAATCTACTGAGGAAATGGTTTAAATCGAGCAGAATACTCCTGTAGGCTACCGATATGTGAGAGATCATCTTTCCTTGGTATTATATGTCTTATGATTACATACTGTACTTTATTAATGGTATGTTTTACGTCCTTGACGTGTGGAATTAAATGTCAAGCAAATACATTACAACAGGCTGGGCGAGTAAACGGCTGTATGTACATGGTCAACATCCCGACTATCACGGCTTGCTTTGATTCAGCCAATACTGCAATAACATTCAGTTTAGGGGTCCATTATTGTCTCGTTTTGAAAATTAAGCGTCTTCAAGAAGTGCGTTGGTCCATCTAAAAATCTTTTCTTTTTTTCAGCAATATCTGGAGCGAAGCTATTTGTTTTTGTTTTGTATATCAGAGAAAGTTGATCATTAAATATGGAATATTTTATATTATAATAATACATTATAATATTCTATTTTATTCTTGTTTTTTTTTAAGCAAGCCAACTTTCTCCTGAGGGTTGTGGCTGTTGCCACATGGGTAAGATTTTCCTGGCAGACAACACTGTAAGAATGATCTTCACAGACGAGAGTAACTCAAGTGAAAGCAGAACCTGCCCTGAAGATTCGTGCACACACAAATAGACTATTACAACATGCTACTTGAAGGAGGTTCAGTTATGACAAAGAACAAAAACTGAAGACAGAATTAATCCAATCAATAACACAATAGAGAGGGGGGAGGAGAGGGAGTTGGTGTTCGGGAACTCAAAGTTCATTTGCTGGAGAGGAGAACAGAGCCACAGGTCTACATACAAGAGGAAACCGTCAAGAACCACAAAGATTTAGAAGTGTTAACACACTTGGTACGCTGTAAAGGTAGACAGAGAGAAAAGAGCACTATCTCTGCATGTATGCGCGCTCGTTCAGTTCTTCATCAGGCCGGACCGTCTCCTCGCCAGCTTTGACCTGTAGGAGAACATGGAAAGAGTCAGGTGGATGACTAAGTACAGGTTCAAGCGAGGTCTAAAACGCTTTGAGCTTGTCCACTTTCGACCACATTTCTAGAGGTAGTCGAAAACGCATTAGACCGGATAGCTTTCGTAGTGTAGACGCTCATGTGGTCGAATATGCTCAAACAAACACCAAAGGACCACCTACTCTCCTCCTCCTGACCTAATGCGTAAACATTATGGGAAGCGCGCTAGCCAGACAGGACTTAAAGAAGACACAAAAAGAAAACGTACCAAGCACAATTTTCTTCGCACCATTCCTGATTTCACAGCGTTTGGCCTGGCCTTGCTGCTTTCAGAGCAGAAATAAAAGCTTCTGCTCTCCGTATGTTTTTCCGTCATCTACGGTCACATTCATATAAATTGCGTGAGCTTATTTCATCCATTAGATCATAAGATCTGGAAAAGCCCAGACATTTACCCGTCCATAGACCCTCCCCTCGAAGAAATCAGGACAGAAGTGGTCGAAAGTGGACAATAGAGACTTAAAGGATTAAAACACCAGGTGCAAATGGAAATGTGTCTCCCTCGATTACTTGTGATCTAATTGACCAAAACACATCTTAATACCAGGTGTAAACAGGGCCTTAGTTTGATATTGGTATTTTGATACCCAATGCAAAGAATGTATGCAAAATAAAGGTGGAGAGGACACGCTAGACTGGGTTAACTATAGGTAATTGTACCAAAAATATTGTATAAAAACATTTTATTTTCAGGCAAAGGTTCGGATGTGTACCTTATCGTTCCTGCTAGGAGTGGGTTAAAGGCGTACAGCCAGTCATTCATGTCTTTGTCATTGTTGGCCTGGAGGAGGATCCCTCTGTGCTTGGTGCACACGGCGAATGTATTGGGTGTCTGCAAGCCATCAAAAAGCAATAATTTAGCATTCAGATGACATATATCACATGACAACAGTTGGTTTCCAAATAGTGAATGAGGCTTTACCTTAAGCATGGCTTGCTGGTCTTCGCTGTACTCCACCTGGGCAGTGGATAAATTCAGCACTCCTCTCTCCACCGGGTCCTTGTCGTTGTTGTAGATGAACACGTATGGCCGACGTACCACCACAAAGTGCTTCACCCAAGAGTTGGAGCGGGGCTCCATGAAACTGAGGAATCCCTTCTTTGATACCACAGACCTTAGTGAACACAGAAGGGCACGTCAGACCAGCATATTTATTTACAGCAACGTCTCTGCTGCCTCATTTGACTGTCGCAAGTGCACAAATTCACCTTGATCCTTGCGAGAATGGACTAAACGCAAAAATAAATGTGTCAGGTATGTCAAAACTCTCACCCAGGTCTCATTTCCTCAATATCAGGCAGAAGGTTGAGGAATTCGTGTTTGCCGGCACGGGCCAGGTAGGATGTTTCCAGAATGGGCACCATGGGGAAGTTCTCATAGTCTGAGCATGAGGGGCTGGTGGCACGAGAATTAGCTTCAGGGGTCCTGGACAAGACAGATGTTTTTAGGATACTTCACTTTTAGAAGACTGTATTTGGAATGTATTGTTTGTGCTTTAACATCTGAACTGTACCGAGAGTCTGACAGAGAGGGGCAGGTGGAGGAGGGTGTGAGAGTAGCACTGCTGAAACTAGTGACGGATGGATCACGGCCCATAGGAGAGATATCTGACAACTGAAAGAGACAGAAAACAGTGAAAAACAACCAGTTTTGTATGAACTGGAACAAATCAAATTGAACGAACTGTCTAAGTTACCTTGCAGTCACTGATGCTGTTGCACATCTGGTATTCACTATTGAAAGTGTGTGTCAGGAGACGGAGGCACTGCAAATGAAATCAAAAGACATAAACACACCTTCCTTCTAATAGACATACAATATACACTATACTTTTATTTAGTAAGGATACTTAATTATATTACAAATAAATGATTCTTTAAATTTCTATTTAAAGAATAGAATCAAAGAAATCCTGAATTATGGTTTCCACAGGAAAATTAAGCAGCACAACTGTTCTCAACATTGATAATAATTAGAAATGTTTCTTGAGCATCAAATCAGCATATTAGAATGATTTCTGAAGGACCATGTGACACTGAAGACTGGAGTAATGATGCTGAAATTCAGCTTTGCATCACAGGAATAAATTACATTTTTAAATATATTAAAATTGAAAACAGTCATTTTTAGTTGTAATAATATTTCACAACAGTATCACTGTTTTTACTGTATTTTTTTTATCCCAAAAACAAAATGCAGCCTTAGTAATAAGTATAAGAAACTTTTTTTTTTTTTATTACCAACCCCAAAATTTTTAATGGTTGAATTGTAGGTCTATATATCAAGACATATCAAGTAGGAATATCTTATATTTGATTTCAAATGGAACACAGTATTTAAGGATTTACAGTAATAAAGAATCATATGACCCTGGACCACAAAACCAGTCTGTTAGGACAATATGCGGCCGAGATACAACTATTTAAAAATCTGGAATCTGAGGGTGCAAAAAAATGGAAACATTGAGAAAATCGCCTTTAAAGTTGTCCATTTATGTTCGCGATTGTGCTGTTTCACTCACATTATATGTATATATATATTTACGGTAGGAAATTTACAAAAAAGTTTCATGGAACATGATCTTTACTTAATACCCTTATGATTTTTGGCATAAAAGAAAAATCGATAATTTTGACCCATACAATGTATTGTTGGCTATTGCCACAAATATACCCGTGCGACTTGTGACTGGTTTTGTGATCCAGAGTCACATATTAAAATCACAACAAATATTATTAAAGTAGTACTTGTAGGGTCTTTTACCTTAGTGGCCAGCTCCTTCTCACGGTCTACCAAGCTCTCGATGTCTGTAGAGTCGTATCCGCTGCTCTCACTGGGCGTGATGGCGCTCTCATAGGTGGTAGAGGAGATCTGGGAGGAGATGCTGGTGGACGTGCTGAGGGTGCCGCTGCTCAGACTGGGAGACAGAGACTCGCTCAGGGATTTAGGAGGAGGCGTCTCACTCAGTTTCTCACGAAGCAGCAGCAGGTGACGGGTCTTCTCCACCTGACAAAGAGAAATGGACATCAGGGTCTGGAGATCACGACTGCCTGTGGGATATTGCAGATAAACACAGGCAGAATAGAGTGTGAAAGTCTTCTATCCTCACCTCATGCAACTGCTCGAGTTTCTCCAACTCCCACTGGTGCTCCAGGATCAGACTGTCTCCTCTGGGTCTCCAGCCTGCCAGGTTTTCCTCTCCACGCACATACGCCACAGACGTGTCCAGAACCTTCCGCCTCCGCCGCTGCATACCTGAAAAACAACAATGAAATGGATTAATATAGCAGGCCTATTATATCAATATGCAGAATCATTAATCCTAAATAGAAAAATCATCTTGCTAAATTTTTGTACAAAACTGTGGAAGTTGAAATCATATACATTTATTATTATTTGTAATATCCATTTTATTAATATTCTTTATAAATTTACAATACCATTCAAAGTAAGTCAGTAAGATTTTTCTAATTCTTTTGAAAGAACTCTCTTCTTCTCACCAAGTCTGCATTTAAAATACAGTAAAAACTACTATTGTGAAATATTATCACAATTAAAAACAACTGTTTTCTATTTTAATATATTTTAAAATGTAATTTATTCCTGTGATGCAAAGCTGAATTTTCAGCATCATTACTCCAGTCTTCAGTTCGATTCAAAAGAACAGCATTTATTTGAAATAGAAATCTTTAGTAACATTATAAATGGCTTTCTTGTCACTTTTGATCAATTTAATGCAAATCTTTTTTTTTTATTTCTTTTTTTTACGTTTTTAGGAAAATCTTACCTGGGCTTCCTGTGTCAGCTATTTTGCACAAGCTAAGCTCATAGATTCCTGTCACTTTATTACTGTAATAGAAACACATCAGAAAACAGTGTTAACAAAGTTTCTAAACATAGCAAATTTACCGAACACACATTTCAAGACTTTAATGATAGTTGATGTTTAAGATGTCCATCAATATTTTCTTTGATCAAAAAAAAAAAAAATCACGATTCCCGTTTAACATTTATATAAATGTGTAAGGGAGTGTTGTCCATTAACATTCCATGTAGTCTTTCAGAAATTAGGTAAAATTTGACACAATTTGCTAAAATGCACTTTAAAATAGTTTTAGATGGAGTACAGCATGTCGCAATGCAGGATATCTCCTAAAAGTATTTTAAGTCAACTAACCATCAGAAACATTTGAGTTTTTTTGTGGTTAAAGAAATGAAAGAAACATTTTTTTATACCAGTCGGGGGTTTTGGAGTAACCACTGCCGAACAGGTTCCTCAGGGAGCGTGGAGGAGAGATCTTAGCATCTCTGGAGTAGAAGACCATGCAGATGTCCTTGGTAATGATGGCAGGCTGGATGCAGTGATCAAGCTGCAGGGAAGTGGTTAGCACACGTCAATGCTGTAAAACCTGCTTCTAAAGAACTAGTCCTTTAAAAGGAGTCAAGGCTGACCTCCAGATAGGCTGACAGGGTCATGTAAATCTTCTCTCCGTAGGGAGTGACACGGTTCAGCAGGAGAGAGTTGTGCAGGGAACTGTCCCAGACAGCCTCGAACCGGTAGAACGTCCTGAGAAAGGAGAAATGCATTAAATTTAAGGATATAGACACAATATGAATCCATGGAAGGATGTCTACTGGTGCTTAAGTGATTAATTATGCTATTCACTATTTTTGTGTGTGGATGTGCTTAAAGACAACATGAAATGTCATTCACAACCCATTTTACAATATACAGAATATACAATAACATAAAAAATGGGAATTGACTGGATCATGAAAAGTTATTACATTTACACTACCATTCAAAACGTTTGAGGCCAGTATATATATATATTTTTTATAATAGAATATGATACTTTTATTCAGCAAGGATGTATTTAAAAATAAAAATAAATCTTAAAGTGACAATTAGGACTTTGTTACAAACAATTTCTATTTTAAATAAATGTTGTTCTTTTGATCTTTCTATTCATCAAAGAATCATGGGGGGAAAATGTATCATGGTTTACACAAAAATATTAATCAGCTGTTTTCAACATTGATGATAATAATAAGAAATGTTAAACACCAAATTAGCATATTAGCAGATTTCTTGACTTGAGTAATGATGCAAATCAGCTTTGCATCGCAGAAAGAAATCACATTTTTAAATATATTAAAATAGAAAACAGTTATTTTAAATTGTAATATTATTTGACAATATTTTAGTTTTTACTGTATTTTTGATCAAATAAATGCAGCCTTGGTGTACATTGGTGATTTCTTTCAAAAATATTTAAAAAATCGTACTGACCCCAAACTTTTGAACAGTATCGTACCTGAACGATTATCAAAATAAAAATGTGTCTCTCTTTATTTAACACGCACCAATTAATTATTTCCAATAAAGCCAAAAATGTGTATTAACAGTAAAATGTAAGAGAATAGGTTCAATTTTGATTTCATGTTGACTTTTAACTGTGCATATGACAGTGAAGCATCAGGCTTCTACAATAAATATATTAGCTATGCTGCCTGCAAACTTTCAGCTCACAGATGGTGCTAAAAGACAGACAATCTCACTGTGAAAAACATGAGGTGTAATGACAGCTGTATCACGCGCTGTTGGGAGATCTCTGTGCCCAAATACTTTGTTGATGCGTTCGAGTCGCATAGTGATCAACACAACACCAGAGTGTTGACAGGTGCTACATTAATAGTGATCTGGTGTGAGCTTGAAGTAGACTAAGGAAGCAGTGTGCGTGTGTGTGACTCAGAGCTACAGCGCCGTGAAGACTATAAGCAAAGGCACACCATTTATATGAACGGACACATGGAGACAGAGAATGAGATTCACACAGGTGACTCATCTTCAAATATCCATGTGTCTTTTTCTTCACTCCCTCCCCTCCCTTTCTCGTTCTTATTTCATTGTTTAAATGGCACATAGATGCACAAAGGCTTGCCTGCATCTGTATCTAGACTCATCATTGCAGATTTCAGCTGCTAACAAGCCAAATGTAATTATACAGTGAATGTAGAGTATAATCAAATTCAATGTCAGATCTACGTTCATTCAGATGTTTGTTTGTGTTTTAAAGATATGTGGTGGCAAAACCTCATCTATTTAATAGTTTTAAGGTGAGATACTACATGCAAAAGCAATGAAAAAAATAACTTTTAAAAAAACATATATACACATTTTATATTATATTTACATATATATTATACATTTTATTAAATAAAGGTTTATTTTCTTAGAATGACAAAGAAAACATAATACATCTCATATTATATTATATATAAATTTTGCCAATTTAATGAGCCATTTTATCTTAAAAAAGCGGAAATGTATGTTCATTTACAGTACATGCACATATAAGCAAATATTACATTAAATAACCATATGACAAAAGGGTTTGAGTTTTGGTCTGTTGTTGATTACAATTAAACAGATGTGGAGTCTAAACCCTTAATATGCAAATGTGTTTAAATTTAATAATGTGTTGTCTAATTTCCATATTTCAAGTTTAAATGGGTCAGGCCCAATAAAATAAATTTTTTCTTTTGCATTTAAATATAGCAAATTTTTTGAATAGTTTTTTTTTTTCTTTGCACATTCAACAGTAATACTTCACCTTAATTCATACTATTATGTAGAATGAGTTAAGAGAGAAACACTGACACAGATGCAGTACATAGGTCTGCTACTGTTACGCCTACAGATCACAAACATCTCATAAAGCACTTTGATGGTAAAAATGCTTTATGATCAGGTGGTTCTGATACCTAGCAATATCGCTATCAATACAAAGGCTGAGCAAAACCAAGAATCCAACCGCAGCAGGAAAAGGACGAGAACAAAAAGAGAGACAAAACAAGCAGAAACAGTCAGGCAACAGAAATATTTACAAATCAAAAGACAAAAAGCAGCATTCAGATTAAACAGGCAAAGGAAATAAATGAGCAAACGAGAGAATAAAGCAAACTGGCATCATTAAAAGAACACAACATGCAGATTTTCTAAATAAATAGAGCTGTACAGGGCACTGTGCTTATTGGATAAATTGCTGTTTTTCTTTTGGTCCACTAGATGGCTCTCTTGATCCCTGCAGGATTTTTCCCAGCGATGACTCATGTTCAACATGCTCTCCTGAATTCTAAGCAGTTAGGTAGATGCATTTTCATTAGGTGAGTAGAGCATTTGCAGACCTTTTGCAGACCTGCCACTGACTGCAGACAGATAAATGAGCTTAATACTTGATTTAATAGGCCCTTTACTGGGAAAAGGTCCTTAGGTTGTCAAATGTGGAGAGCGAACACGGCATACCTGCTGGAGTTGTGGGAAGATTTCAAGTTTTTAGCTGAGATAATGTTGAGAGACAGGACTGCGTCTGCAGCTGAATCATCCACTTCTGGCTTATTCCTGATTCGACCTGCAACAGGCACAATGATCCGATGTCAGATGGCTGTAGCCTTTACAATACACATTATAAAACTGATGTTTTACAGTCCTGGCTGCTGATTGGTCAATACAGCTTTACAGCTGTGCAAATAACAATTATGTGTTCTATTTAAGATTTCAGAAACAAAATTTGTACTGACCAACAACCAGCTCTCTGACGTCCTTCCAGTGCAGCTCACTGCCCTTCTCATGGATCAGAGTGACTGTTATTCTACGTTGGATGCCCTGAAAACACAAGCAACACAGGTTACTAAAAGCAATCTCAATTTGAATCATTTATATGTCCTTGGCTAAGGACAATGAACATGATCCTTAGGCTAAACTACAGATTTCCTGACCGCAAATGCAGAAAGAATTTAATATTAATAGAGCGTAGAGACAGAAGAACACAAGACCAGAGTGCATTGCAATGCAGACATCTATGAAAAATGTAATTCGTTGATAACAGTATTCAAAGTTCAATCATAATTTATATAATAACATACAATATACAGTTGTTGTTTTTTTCTGGCCTATTTTTTGTCATTATTCCAGTACAACATTGTTCATCCAGTTGCATAGTTGTATGTATAACATATGTTTTTAATTTATTATTAATTATCTTACTTACTATCTTTTGACTTAAGAACATTTACTGGGCATAAATATTTTTTACCAGCCATGAAACTATTTTTGCAAAAACAGACAGTTATGACACCATAATTTTAGATACCAGTGAAAATCTACATTTCAGATTTTTCTGGGCGCACGCTTTCACAGAAATCTTCCTACACGGCACGCGAGTAATGCGCTTAAATATTTATATTGGAAAGGCTTAAACTTTCGTGACGAAGCAGCACTGGCCCGTTAACTGTCGTGATTCATGTTCTTACAATATTGCTTTGTTAGAATTCTAAAAAATGTTACCAGCTAACTGGCGATTGACACCGTTTCATATACTCGCCAATGCCAATTTTTACAACCACTTGGTGAGTGTTCATTTTTGGCCCTGTATATATATATATATACATATATAAAACTAATCAAACTAAAGCAAACCGAAATTCTTTACAAGAATTGTAAACTGAGTCATTGTAAGAGCAAATATTTACACTCATATTAGTGAAAGCCAGAATAAATACCTGGTGCAAAAGGTACGTGCCATGACAGGGAAGACCTCCTGAGTGATCAACTACTGCTGGGATATACCTACAATAAACAACACATCATTTATATGTGCAAACAGCCTTTAGAGCAACATTTTTAATTATACAAATTCTCTATAAATGCTGTTTACTGAGACAACCGAGTAAAAACATTTTAACCAGAAATTTTGGGTCTGTATGTAGATGTCAGAATGGTCCACTTACTCTCCAGTGGGCTCCAGTTCACTGATCTCGAACCAAGCCACAAGGTCATACTTGCTCACACACTGACCCAGGTTGGACTTAGTAATGGTGTTCAGTTTGGTGGCTGGCACTGCAAGGTAAGTGAAATATTAATAGGGGAGGAATATGGTGCACCATATGGCTGATGTATTTAAACTAGCCTTTTTTATTATTTTTTCTCACTAAAAAGGCCAAGTTCTATAAAATAAAAAAAATGCTGAACGTGACAGATAAACAATATGAGCATGAGTCACGTAATGTGAGAAAACACAAAGCATCCACAAGAAACTCTATACTACATCGGGAAAATCAATACAGCTGATGTGCTCCTAAAACTTCAACTAAGGGGTGGCACTCCATTTCCTTCAGCGCTCTGTATTTTTTGGTGGGAGTCAATCGCGCTGGGGAAAAGCTACAGGAAATCTTATGCACAGAGATGGAGGAAAAACACTTGTGTAACTTGATGTGAGCTTTTCGTCATTTGTGAAAAGAAAAAAAAAATCTTGAGGGAAGCTAGCAAGAGAATATGGAAAACACCTAACAAGATTTAATTAGCACTACAGCTTTAAAGTAACACAAGAGGAAACACAAAGCAGCTGTCACTGGAGTCTAGATCAACCAGGGAGAAAAATAAGAGAGTGACACTAAAAACACAGCAGCTCAAGGAAAAGCTTTTATAGCTTATCTTCGGCATTAGGAATATCTACATTTAAAAGAACATCTACTGGGATTCTGTCATTGGGTAGGGATGATGGGCTACACTAGGGTCACAGTACATTAAAGCACAGCACAGACCCAAACTCTATCGATCTAAACTACTCTGCGCCTCTGAGGCTCGGTACCAACCGTCGTGTTTGGGCACTCTGAGAATGGGGCTGTTGGGTGTAGGGAGGAAGGGGAAGTGGGACAGATCATCTACCCCTTCCTCTAGACTGGCGACGGCCGTGGAAGCCAATGCGTTTGCATGCTCCGAGATTGTATCCAACACTTGGCCGTGCACGTACCCGCTCATCAGGTACCTGATCAACTCAATCTTTCGTGCATGGTCTGGGCGGACAGCCCAGGAGAGAGTGGTGAGGATGTGGATAGAAATGGCAAAGATAAAGATGGAGTTACATGTGAGAAATGGACATTCTAGAGAACGTAGGGGCCTCAAAAAGTATTTGGACAATTAAGCCACATTTAAATTCATGAATATCTTTGCATCAAACTTAATTCTAAATAAAGGAAAAAATAAATATTATAGTTAATTTCATTTTAAATATTCAAAAATGTTATTGTATAATATTAAAAAATATTCGAGTGAGAAGCAGAATCCCTCCTTCAAACATCTCTGAAGCAATTGACAAATGTCATGCTATTCAAAAGTTGTATAAATCATTTCTAAGAAGGTTGGAAGCTTTTTTGAAGGCAGATGCTGATGAAACACCTTAATAAAGAAATATCACCCATTTCCCAGGTGTTCACATTCGTTTTGTCCAATCCCTATATGTACCTTGCATCTGTATAAGAACTGTATAATATATTTAAAAATGCCTGAATGGCACCTGGAGATTTGAAACAATCTTAACAGTTCTTTGAACGAGATTGTGTATGTATGACTATTTTTTACAAATCGTTTTACATACATTTAGGTTTTTAAACACACTACATCTACAATCTATAAATCACAAAGAGCAACACAGCTTTTCCAATTATCTCCAGCTGAGCTGTAGTACCTCTAGATTCATATTGCGATATAAAAGACTGACAGCTCGAGGTGAAGATAAATACGCCGTCAGGATGGATGACACTTCAAGGCTGCAGCCTTTGTTTTATTTTAGGTCGCAGAGGGAGATTTGTTCTTTATCAAAAAAATTAAATAAATAACATCAGTCCGGACAGGAACGGCTGACAGCTTCGTCTTTCAAACTGATTTGCCGCATAAATGGGATCCAGAGCCCTTTTGAGAGGAGATAACCGTATCAAACGAAAGAGCCAGAGATTACAGCATCATTGTGAACTGAGGTAGCTCCTTGTTTAATGAATCTTGTAATGAATTACACTAATAATTAGAGGGGAGATAGAGGAGCATACACGCTCTGGGCGAGGATTATTTAAGGAATTGCTTTATTGTTACTTATGCAAATTTAAGACCCTTCAAGCTGACTTAATGAATAATGTAATGTTCTTCATGAAGACAAATGAAGATGTCATTTTTGAGTTATATAGCAGTTGCCGTCATACCTGGTTTAGACAGAGGCATAGGTGGAGGGTAGTACTTTCTGGAAGGCTGAGAAGGGCTACAAGAGAAGCAGAAAATTAAATCAGACATGCAAAACAAAAACTTTAATAAATCTGAATGCTTTAAAATCAATGCACCAAGGGCATAACCACTCAGTTAGGATTGCAGGAACATTTATTTCCTGCTACTATATGCTGTATAAACAAATATAAAATATGTGTAATTAGTACAATGAATATGCTGATAAAATAAGTAAAGGAATATTCTAGGTTAAACACAAATCAAACTCCATCAACAGCAAGCTGTCAATGACAAAGTGAAATAATATCGACTTGAGGCAAATTTTGTTAGATTAAAAACAAATGTGTTACAATACAGAAATATTATGAATAAAAAAATACTAATAAATAACTACTAAAATGTAAACTAAAATTAAAATTAAGATAAAAAAATAAAAGTGAATTCAACATTAATAAATACAATAATTTTATATAAATATAAATTGATATTTGACAATTCTAAAATGTCATTCCTTTAAAAATCAGACAAATGTGAAGTCACCATCAATGTGTTTACGTCCCTGAAATGCACTCAAAACATAAACATAAGATAATATTTATCAAATATGTAAAACTGGTCAACAGGTTGTTACCTGACAAGTTCCTGTCCATGAATGTGCAGTGGGTGCTGTTGGTAATGGCCAAACACTTCAAACACAACTGGCTTGGTCTTTATGTACTCAATAAAGGACTCCGTCACCTCCACTGAGATCTGTATGTGAAAACCGCACAAATAAGTTGGCAACACATTCATATTTGCCTAAAGATAGTAGGCAAATAGATAGTATGCTTAAATAATGAATATAATTCATTATACGCATCTAGCCTGATGAAATATTTGAATGAGTACTCTCTGTTAACAACTCTGGGGTGTTTATACCATCACAATTTTCATTTTCCTCCTTAAAACCTCATCGCTCTCGCTGCATTCAACACTTACATTCTGTACGTGGTAAAAGCCCAGCGGGGCACCTTTGCCTGTGTTCTTCAGTGGCTCTGTGCTGAAAGCCTCATCGTGACGATGGAGGAAGCTGTTGGCAGCATGAGACAGGATTACTGTGAGAAGCGTGACTGTGTGTTTGCGTGATTTATGTGAAGGTGTGCGCTCTGTCTGAATAGAGACCAATGAGACAGGAAAGAAGGGTTGCTATGGAGACAGGCTGACTCACTTGAACTGGCAGAAGATGTCTGCGTACTCGGGCGGGATGCTGCTCGCCTGCAGAACGGTGACGCGGAAAGTGAAAATACTACCCACTTCCAGATGCTCTGCCAAACCATCACCCAGTTTTGGGTCCACGTTCCCAAGCTTCAGGTCTTTTAGACACAAAACACATGTGTAAATATACATAATATTAGACTGTTTTATGTAAATGGATCTATACACAGTTAATGTGAAATTGTAGATGTTGGCTGATTTTCTTGGGCATTCCCTGTAATTATATTTTACTGTGTAAAACCATCTACCGTAATTCTATTTAAGAAATATATCTAAAAATTGTATATGTTGAATTAAATTGTAGATTTAGTTTTTCTTGGTCAACAACTGTATGTTTTTTTTTTACTACTACTATTTCTACAGTGCAGAATCATCTAATTATATAAAAATAAATACTGCAAAAAATGCAGGTTGATAGTTATTTGCTATTATGTGATATTTTAAAGGGTAAGTTCACCCAAAAATGAAAATTAGCCCATGATTTACTCACCTTGAAGCCATCCTAGGTGTATATGACATTCTTCTTTCAGACGAATACAAAAAAGTGCATCCATCCATTATAAAAGTAATCCATTAAAAGCCCAATAAAGGCCTTCTGAAGTGAAGCCATGGGTTTGTGTAAGGTAAATACCCATATTTAAAAATGTATAAACTATAATCACTATAACTCCCGATTGTATTCGTCTGAAAGAAGAATGTCATATACACCTCGGATGGCTTCAGGGTGAGTAATTCATGGGCTAATTTTCATTTTGGGGTGAACTATCCCTTTAATAAACAACATCTGTAAATCTTTTTTCCATGGTCTTTGTATCACTTATATTGACCTGTTAAAACCTGCTAGAAGAATCTATTTGGTCCAAAAGCTTTCTGAACACTGATGCAGTGTAAATCAAATGTGACATACCAGAAAACAACAGCATCGTCTGGATGTGTAAGCATTTCTTTTCACTCAGACTGAACGGTTTTGTTTAGAGCTCAGGGGTTGCCAGCTGGCCTGTGCATCATGACTCACCCATGTCATTTATTCTGTTCATCTCTTCTGAAGGGGTGATGACCTCTGAACTTTGACCTTGACCTTCCACAATACGCAGCTCTTCCAAAGAGAGGCCAGAGCGGGTCATCACCACAGGGGAGAAATCACTCTGGATGGTGGAATAAAAGAGAGAGAGAGGGAGAAAAAGGAAATTAAAAAAAAGGCAGCGATCATCAAAATGTCTCTCAGTATAAGCATAAAAAACTCAAACCTTATACAAACTAGTACAAATGTCAATCTTGAGACAAGATCCATTTTTAAACTTCAACTGGGTATCCGTTTGAAATTCAATCTCTTAGTATCAGTCTATACATGAATAGTCTTTTTGTGATAAACAGGCCTTAAAATATCCATATCACTTCGCCAAATGATTTTGTTATTTCAAAAGGTCCTTACAGCCTACAACAGCAAAAGAACCAAAACCCACAACGACACTGACCAAGCAAATAAATTTAGTAAACAGTAAGATAAAAATGACAAAATACGCCACGTTTTATCATGTATGGAAAGCACATACTCCCTTTCTCCCACTCTCTCCAGTTGAAATGCACACATGCAGTATGGACACGCACTCGCACAGAAATGCGGTGCTGCTTTGACGATTTTATCATTAAAATATTTTAGCAACTTAAAAGCTACATGACATTTCTCACTAGCAATGTAATAACGGCGCTGTTCTTGAAGCAGATAAACTTACAGTTTCGCTATTAGAGATGGTGCTGCCGAATACTGTTGAGAGATGCACAGACTGAGGTAATTCACACACGCTTAATCTCTCTACCTCTATAATAACTGCATTAGTCTGCTATCAATCGCTCAAGCCACCGTTAAGAGCTCTAAAGTGATGTTTTGGAATTAGCAATGGAGGCTTGGGATGAGATGTGTAAGAGATTAGTTCCACACACAAGAGCGTTTTACGGACAACAACCTGACAATTGCCTTGAAATACAACATCTGAACAATGTCTTGAGGTGTGCTTACAGTAGTATAAGCGGAATAATTGACTTGTAATTAGAAAATGCACAACCGAGGTGTAACTCTGCTTGGCGTCGTGGCAGCATTACCACCTCAGGTGTGCTTTTTTTTTTAATAATTAAATGCCCTGGAGTTAATTGTACCTAACATAATATAATATAATTAGTGCTGTCAACGTTAAAATGTTACAGCATGCAATTAATTTTAACAGCACTAAATATAATATAATATAATATAATATAATATAATATAATATAATATAATATAATATACACACATGAACTTTGAATATTATACAGTATATAATCGCATGAAAAAAAACTTAGGATCACACAGTTGCCATCTTGGTAATCTTGTAGGCATGAAGATTCAGCTCCTATCTACTTGAATAGGCTGAGCCTGTAATATTTAAAACTGTTTGTTCAGCTTACTTGGCAAAAACATACACAAAATAAGCAATAAAATCATATCAAATGTTGCTTATTCAGTTCAATAAAGGCTAAAAAATAAATAAAAAATGTTTGCATCTTGGGTTAGGGTTAGTGTTACATTCTAGAATAAACAGACCAGATGATTGATTTGTCTATATAGTGACTGACACTTTTAGGAAGGTAGGACTTCCTTTCCTGCAGCCATCATATTGGGTCTATATCCTCCTCTGTATGGGTATTTGACATTTGTGGGGAGATATTTAGACAAATTATTGATATTTTCTTGTATACATCCACTCATGTTAAAATAACAGGAAAACTTAACTGCTGGACTGGCTTTAAAGTACCTTTTTAAAATACTCGTTGTCAAAAGAAATTTTAGCAGTCCCCGACTGACGCACACCGGATCCATAATCAGGAGCCTCTTCGTCTGCTACAAAAACACAAATACCAAAGAATAAGGACACACGTGTCACAGATCTGTTGAAAAACTTTCCGTAATCAAGTAAATTAATGTTTATAAAGAACATCAGATTGATATCAACTGTGCTTAGTTAAATCTGAGCAGAATCTTAATTAATTCATTAATATAGAGCAGTGCTCACCAGCGATGGCTTGGACCCCCACTCGCAGGAATCCTCGCACATCTCCCTTCTCTGTTACTATAGCAACACGATGCACCAGAGGAACAGGGTACAGCAAGTTGCTCAGGTACACGAAGGCTCTGGAGGAAAAAGAACAGCAATTATAGTACCGCCCTGAGAGCTGTCGTTGCCTGACTGTCTTATTCACACACGCGTTCAGAACATCCTTAAAAAACAAATGTATTAGTATGGAGGGTACAGGAGATGCACAGCTTAGTAGTGTTACGCACAGTGATTTCCTTTCACTGCAGGGCCACGTTCATCTCCATTACCCTGATTAACACCATTGGAGAATAATGGACATGATGTGTCAGACACTTTTACTAAGAGCTGACACTGAATATGACACTAAATAACGTAAGACAGAAAACAAACCCTCCAACCTTGAAATTAAATGTCAAAAAAAAAGAAAAAAAATGGCAAACAAATAATTCATACATTATGTACATAAAACCAAAAATATGCATTGGCTTATTGCAAGAGAGATTGTTTCAGAATGATATTTTATATTTTCAGAGGCTAGGGGGCACACATAGTCTGAATTTCAGGAGCTGTTTGCAGTCAGAGAGCTCCTCCTCCCCCCGTGGGCAGCCTCAAGGCCAAGATGGAGGAGAGCTATCACTGTAGCGCATCAGTGAAGTCACGATGACGCAGGTCCATTTGCGCCTCTGCATCCATCCAGACTATGTTGCCATCCTCCTCTATCCTTCTCTCTTGTACAGTTCTTACTTCAGTACACAGAATGAATTTTAAAATTAAAGGAAAAAATAATACAGATAAAAATGAAATAAAAAAGAAATTAAAACTATATATATATATATATATATATATACACACACAATATATAAGTTACAAAAAATGAAGAAATTAGGGCTGTAAATCAAAAAGGTTAATGTGTTAAAGGGTGTGATTAATAAAAAATGTGTTTTAATGTAGTTATTTTTAAAGCAATTAGCACATTTATTTAATTTGACATGATAACATTTGACAGTTTTTGTGTGACTTCTAAAAACTAATCTGAACATTCAGTGTTCAAGTGTCTCACAGTCAATGGAGAAAGACATTCATTACGGATAATTTATTTATAAACCCAGACGGGATGTTTAACAATGTTCATTTGCATTCTTGTAGGGTGAAATTTAAGTGCAATATTAACCACAAGTAAAACACGTCATTCATAAAAATGTTAATGTTAACCCCAGCAAATTACAAATGCAGCAGGAAGAAACTGCATATGTAAGATGATTAAAGTGCTGGGAAAGTGGCTGTATTATTGAATTATCGTACATTTGCGTTTCTTTGAGGCAGTTTTCTTGCCTTAAAAAAGAAACTGAATACTTTAACACATTTAAATCGATTGACAGCCCGATAAAAATAAATACAATGGATGAAAACAAACAAATGTGTGCTAATGTTTAGAGCACTAATGTTAAACCAAACCAGACAGATGGAGGTTAAATGTAGGCTGTGGAGAACTGGAGGAGGTATCTGGTATAGTCGTGTGAGCCGTTTCTCAGATTAGATCTGCTCTCGCACAACTAGATAATTCGGTTTATTTCATTTTCAATGTATATAAACTATCTTTAGATCATGGACCCTAATTAACAGCTGCACACTGAGCCACACAACTCTCTCCGTCTCTGTCACTCATTCTTTCACTCCAGCTCTCATTTGTCAGACTTTCCCCGAGCAGTGGTCACCACCAACCTGCCCACCAGGATGAACCATGGGGAACGGTCATAGAAGGGGTCCTGCCCATCACTGAAGATGTCAGAGCCCTCCTCGGTCCCAGCATCTGAGCTGGTGTCATCCACGAAAGCCTCATCATCCATGAAGTCCTCCATCTCACTCTGCCGTTCATCAGCCAGCTCGGTAATCTCAGAATCACTGGTGGAGAAGGTGGGAGAGGGCGTGCGGTCGGCCAGATGCTCGTTCACACAGCCGTGGAAAATAGGTGAGCTAAAAAAAGGTGCGTGGGTAGGATGCAGGCACAACAACAGTTTATGACCTATATTTAAGGGCCATGACTTTAGACATGAAATAGAAAACAATAGACATTGCAGGTACATGGATAATTAATTGCATGAATAAGCATTTAAATCTTAAAAAGAGATCACAGAAACTGTTCTAATCTTTATATGGAAATGAAACATGGAAAAATGAAAAACAAAATCACAAATGAATTTGAAACAAATTCTACAATGTATATAATGTGCACAAAGCAACAAAATATAATGTGCACAAAACAATAAAAAAAACAATCTGCATATGAAATGAAGGTGTTGAACAATAATAATAATAAATGGATGAAATAAAAAATATAAACACTACACCAATGAAAATAAAACACTACACCAGCACACAATGATTAGGAAAATAAATGCAAATAAAAAGGATGATTTAAATATGAAAAGAAAATTAACAGTGTAAATGACTAAAAGATGTCAAATGATTTATGGGCTCCCTCTTTCACCAAGAGAACAGCTCTTTACAAACAAACACATTCCCTCTCTCATACACACACACACACACACACACACACACTAAGACTAAGACACACACACTCCGTTTTAACTAAGACAAAATACAAATGATTGGTAAAGAATTCAACTAAATTTCACAGCATTTAAGAAACCTTCTGTAGGCACATTTGCAGGACATAATATACAAAGAATTAGGGGTGCAACGGATCACAAAACTCAGAGTTCGGATCATATGGTTTTTGAATCATGGATCAGATCATTTTTCGGATCAGCAAAAAAAAAGTGTGTGTGACAATTGTAACCTTGCTATAAATCAAATATAGATTAATCTTTGAGTTTAAGTTTTATTTGCCATTTGAACCAGTGCAGCTAGTACAAGTACATAGGAATTTCTGTAGCAAAGCTCATTGAGTCAACATTAAAAAGTCAACATAAAAGAACTAACATAACTACACATAATAAATAGACATTGAGAAGGTACAGTAAATGAAGAACAGTATAAGTCTAAAACAAACAAACACAATAACCTCCAATTACCTCCATTTAGGAGTATTGCACTGTCCTGAGATAATACATAATATAAATATTTAAAAAAAGAGTGCAATAAAACATTCTCTGTTTAACAGAGACAGACACATAAAAATGTCACAGGCATAAACTACCCTTTCCAACATACCTATGTAAAAAGAGATACCACTTGTCATCTTATAAAAATGAGACAGACATATTTGTTCCCTCTGCCATGTCCTCAGCCATCAGTCTGACCGTGGCTGAAAAAAACTGTTATAAAACCGTACCCTATGTTAGGGCTGGGCGATATATCACATGACATTGTTAGGCGCATCTCGTCAGTAAAGCCGGTTCCTTGATTAGTAGTAAATCGCCATCACCTGCTTTCAGATGGAGCGGCATTCACTACAAAGAGCCGTAGTTCACTGACAAGCTGAGCCATATCGCATTAATATCGCGGACGTATCGCCTGCGATAATTAATGCAATATGGCTCAGCTTGTCAGACAAGTATTTTGAGATAATTTTTCGCTACCTTGCACATGGCTGTGTGCGATTTGAATGTGTGAGCTCAAAACTAAATTAGTTCACCTTCGTCTGTTCTTGCTCTTGAATGGTTTAAAATCACTTGAATGTTTAATTGGAATTGCTTAGAAACATGTCCAAAAATGATAAGCTTTCACTCTATGATGAACTTTGATTGCAAGTTTGCAACAAGATTGCAACTAATCCGCGAATCACATGCGCACTGAACCGTAGGGCCAGGTCCGTACGGATCACGGATCAACTAAGATCCGTTACACCCCTACAAAGAATTGATCTCTGTTAACATTCTCTATCATATCTCAAGTCACAGGAACAAGGTTAAGTGATTAGCATACCTCCCAACCAGCTTGAACCAATGGAAGCGGTCATAGAATGGGTCACTGCCGGTCAAAGCACCCTCCCCATCCTCTCCCTGATTGGATGAGGCCATCTCGCCCGCACGGTCATACATCTCTCGCATCTGGTCCAGCCTCTGCCTGGAAGATCATGACAAATCAACACCTCATGCAAGCGAATCGTGTTCAGTCTTTTAAAAATTTAAATCACCTATATTACACTTTCTACATTAAAGCCTTTTTGACTAGATAATTGGTTTACATTGGAACATTAGGTAATGTCAACGTAATGTCAACATGTAGAGGTGCTAGTGTCGTCTACAAAGAAAATGTGTTTTTGTCCGTCTACCTAAGAAAAATTTTAAGTGATATTTTTCTCAAACAGAATCATCATCTTGACATGTGGGAATTGGCCCAAAAGTCATTTGGGAATCTCTTATTTGATGTTTGGCACAGTAATGAGAATTTGACACAATAGAGACTAATTTCAGAGAATTAAACTTAAAATAAACTACATAAATAAAAATACATTGGTTGAACTAAAAAAAAAAAAAAAAGGCCATTATGCAAATAACATTGGATGTCATGATGCAATATGGTCATGTGACTGGCCACATGAGAAGCAAACAGAGTTCTTTGAATGACAGAACTCCTTTGTTCCCAGTGAATTAATTTCTATTCGAACATGAATTTTGTGAGGAGCCATGCAAATGTTCTGTTATAAATGTCATGCTGAGAAGCAATTACAATCTAAATATCACCAAAAAAAAAAAAAAAAAAGTTCTAAAAACAGAGCTTTGGGATTTCTAAATGGATTGGTTCCAAATAATAATTGCACAAGAACTAAAAGACTTCTATTAGCAAAACTTTGTGTTTCACAGGCTGGTTGGCAGCCTGAAGCTTACTTGAGCTTCTCCAGGGACCAGTAGTGAGTGGCTCCATTCTTCAAGTCCTGAACCTCCACAGCCACTACCGTTCGAGGGAAAGGCCTAGTGTCGTGTTCTTTCTCCGGTTCTGGAGGCAGCAGCTCCGGGGGCAGTGGAGAGTAGAGGGTGTCCGTGAGCAAGACAAACTGGAACTGGACCTACAAATAGATAGAAGAAAGGTCATCAACAAGGATGAAAGATGTGAGTTGATGACTGTAAGATTGAAGGTTCAGACCTCATTTTTGACATCTGCTAAGTGGAGAGTTAAGTAATGCAACAAAGATTTACAATCGCTAACGTAAAACAAATAAAAAAACACCCGTCCCCACTGAAGCTATAAATACAAAGAGCGCATAATAAACCAGTAGAGAAATGTTTCTACACAGCAGGGGTCTTTATGAGGTTATACATATAGGAACTGAAAAAAAAAAAAGAGACATAAACAAACAAAAGTAGAGCAGGCGACAGAAAAAAAACAGATGAAACTGTAAGTGTGTGCTCTTTTTAGAATTAATGAGCCAATTGTTGAACGCTGGCACATTGGTAATTAGTAAAGCAACAGAGATCTGTCTGCAAATGTAAATATAGCAGAATGGACTGGTAAGCTGCCACCACAATGACAAGATAATTTTTATGAACAGTTTTATGTCATGTTGTGTGTCAGGAGCATTAGTCTGGTCTGTTTTAGGGGGCCATTCACACAGGAAGCAGTTATATATACATGCAATAACCCAGTGTTTCTCAACCTTTTTGCATCTGAAGTCTTCATATATAAATATATATAATCATTAAAAAAAATCATAAAAATTCTTATTACTACTAATTTCCATGACTTTTCCACATCTAGGAATTACACTTTTAAAATTCCCCTTATACAGTATATTACCAGGTTGTCCAAGATCATGAGAACCCTGGTTTAAAAAAATGGCAATTGTTATTATTGAACTAAATAAAATAACAAATATATGATTTCAGCTTAATTTTTTAACCATTTAGCTAAAAATCTTATCTTGCGGAAGTGTGGTGAGACCCCCCTGGCTGAGAAACACTGCAATAGACAGACCTTTTAGCTGCTATGCCGAGTCTTGCAGTTTTTTCATTGTTTCACGCCATGCCAAGTTAAAAATAGTTAAATGTTTTAATGATTGACACGTTTTGACATGACACCTGTCATCTATGTGCTGTACCTTTTTCTTGAGCTCCACACTGATAGCATTGGCTTCTTTGAGGTATACAGCATTGCCCCACAGCTGGTCTCTGAGGGAGGTGAACTGGTGGTATCTCCACTTCCTGAAAGCCCACTGGGCCAGCTCGTACTCATGCTGGGTCCAGGGCACTGCAATACAGGAACAATAGTCAAACATGGCACAGCATACAGTAAGTAGGTGGATGTGATTTTGCCAAGCAGGATATCCTTATTGTTCCTGGAACAACATTCAATACATCAGACAATAGGGATTGGGATGGGTGTAACCTATACAACCTATCATATATTATTCTCTGATTGTAGTGGTAGTTTTGGTTGGGTTGAGGTTATAGATAGAGTTAGGACTCTGACAGAAATGTGATACAAATGGTGTTGATCTAGGAACTTATCCTACTTACACAGCGTCCTAGTACACTGCAGATTAACATCTTTTGACAATGGGGTGCATGTCATGCCATAATGTAGCTGAACACTAATATTAAAACAGTCAGAATTCAGATTTTTCAAAATACACTACCTTCATCCTCTTCCTCCTCTTCTTCCTCCTCATCAGGTGTCTCCGCAGCCAATGAGCGGGTCTCCACCTGTTTCTGCAGCTCTTGCAATTTACTCTCATATACCTTTGAGAAAATGTCATGAAGAGAGAGGACAGCAGACACGATCTTATCAGCACTACAGACACTTACTGAACCTTGGAGAGATAAAAGTTACAACTGTAAAGACTTAACAACTCTGTGCCATTTGGCTTGTTCATGACAGTGGAATAGTTAAAAAATGTCTTAAATTAAAATTTTAATGGCTTAAGCTGAAGTTAAACTAAACAGCACTAATTTTGCACACAAAAATAGACAATGAAGACCCATCCATTTATATTTAAATGGATATAGCATGTTCTGAAAATATAAGTGATGCTTCCCTGTGAAAAAGTCGCCAGCATTGTGAGGTGGCTCAAGTAGAAAAAGCCTTAATATATGCAATAGTAACTCAAAACTGAAAGCAATTTTAATGTCTAGCTGTTTCACTACCGAAATGCAACTAACATTAATAATATATTTAATTAGTAATGAAAAAGGTGTCAGGTAGAACCAACTCTGTACCGTAAAGGGAGGTATTTTATATGCGGTTTCACTAAAATGTGATTATATGTAACATTTTCCTGACATTTAAGCAGGATTTAGTTATCCCACATAGTTTTATAACAAATGAGAATGTTCTATCTGAAAAGACAGTGTCAAACAGCTGAAAATTTATTTACACCAGGTAAATAAAAATAATTGATCAGGAGATTAAGTCAAACTCTTTTTATATTTCACTTTAGACACAGGACTGACTAAAATTTACTAAGGCTGGGTATCGTTAAAAAAATTGATACCGGTTCCTGAACTATACTTTTTCGGTACCAATTTTATGAAATCAGGTTTAACATTACCAACAAAAAAAATTGGTTTTATTTGTTCCGTTTTTTTACACTAATATTTTGAGTCTGTAAAAAAGCACCAATGCTGAAGTTTTCTATGTATCCTAATCATTTAACTACATGTATTCTAATGAGCTTGTTGTTTCTGTCTTATCTTAATGCATTGTTTAACAATAAAACTGAATGAAAATTAAATTGAAATGCATTCCTTGCACACAGTCACCTCTGATAACAGATCACTCTAAATTGTAATTTAGACACATGAACTTTCTGTAAAGCTGCTTTGAAACGATATGTATTGTGAAAAATGCTATACAAATAAATCTGAATTGAATTAAATATAGGCTACTGGGGGGGTGGGATAGGCTATATGCCTGATGCTCAGCACACACAAAGCTTGGCGCAAAGCACTGGAAAAAATAGCCTAATGGTTATGAATGTGTCAGGAAAAAATAGCAAGGAGACATTTTTTAATAATTGTCTGCTCTCACGTTTATTCTGTGCGCTGTAAAGTAAGTGCTTCATCAGATTTGTCATGTTGCCGGGGTTGTGCCGAATTTCGACTCCCTGCCAAATTATTACCCCCGTCATAGAAGTCAGTATCTGATTGCCTAATCCTAACCCCTCCCCCACAACTAATCCCAAACCTATCAATACTAGGGGGGGTAATAATTTGGCGGGGGTCAGAATTCGGCACAACACCGGTCTTGGCAGCAATCATCTTGTCGCAAATATTGCATCGCACGCTGCTGGCATTGAGTCTGGTGAAACGTAGCCACACTTTTGATGTGGGTTGGGACGCTTACACACAACAGCCTCACGTGCAAGCCACGTCTCTTTGGGCAACCGCGTAAACTAATGTTTTTCCGCCACAGCCAATCATGCTGCATGCTTATTGGCTCACTGACATTGACGAGATTTACCCCATAGGTATTAAAATTTGGTATCGAAAGACAAGACATGTTTCGATACTCGATAGTATCGAGGCAATTCGGTCGGTACTAAAAAGTAAATTGTAAATAAAAAGTAAATAAAATAATTGATCAGCACATTAAGTCAAACTCATTTTATAGTTTACTTTAGATCCAGGACTGACTAATGGCTGACTTCTGCCATATCTCCTAAGAGCTGTAATATAATGAGATGATCATGATAAATACACATCTAAATGTGATTGCTATATAAAGCATATGCTGTAATGTTTGTATAGATGAAAACATTTAGGTCAGAGCAACAGTCACTGAATTTCAAACTTGTTCGCTTTATTTCAGTCATTGTTTGAAATCTTGATATTCAGCACAGTTCAAAGTAATAGCAATATTAGTAAACCATCAACACATCTTAGAGTAACCCCCCCCCCCCCCCCCCTCTACATATTAGTAAACCCTCCCCCAAAAAAAAGAACACATTACAATACACATTTATAGGCACTCCCCACTGTATATAGATAAACACTGAACAGACAAGTGACATGCCTTTAAAAAGGGTCAAATACATTGTCCGTTTGAATGTATACTTTTTCTTAGCTCCTCTTGTGGTAGTTAAGAGTAGCTGGCAGCACCGTACATTAATGTAAGCATAACATTATTTACTAGAGCAGGGAATTGGCATGTCTTGATAGTCATTCAAATAGAAGATTTTCGAGAAGTGACTTATACTTTCATTGCTGTGCTACACTGAAAGGTGAAGTGTGTCATTTCTGCTGCACTACACAGATTAAAAAAATAATAATAATAATAATATAATGACGGTTTTTAAACACTCCCCCCTATCTGTCACTGGACAGCAAAACAGATATCCCCACCCCAAACTGACAACATTGGTTGTGCCAATGTCACAGTGTCTGGATACTCAAACAGCAGAGAGCACCACACTTTTCAGAATAAAAATTACACATTTTACCTTTAAACTAGAGTCTTGCTTCTTTAGTTAACCAGTTGCATAATTTTAGAAACCAGTTGTGTTTTATACAATATGCATTACTTACTATACCAAAACCAAGGGGTTTCAATAGAAATAAGGCAGTAATTCTGGCAACAAAAGCATTCAAGTCCATCATTCTTATGAAGCAATGCTGAAGCATGGACTTCTGAGCTAGTTGGATAACTCTTTGCTCTGGCCAGAGGAGATGACACGAAGAGGATTTCAGAACATGTGCTTTGGTAATACGCAGCTGGTAATGGGATGCACTTGGGTGCTGAGGCACACCAGTGCATAATTATATCAAGGCTTAAGCAGGGAAATCGCAGTGGCTTAAGTGCAAGGGTGTACAACTACATTAACCCTACTTGAAAGTAATTACTATTTAATTAGAAAGAAAAAAATTAGTGGTAAATTTAATAAAAGTGAGAAGTGTTCAGTGGCATTACATATATAAGCTGTAAAATTAAGCGAGAAAATTGAACAAAAAGCAGTGCATTATACACCTGTCCGGCTAATTTTATTTGGCTTTTAATGGTTTCCCCATTTCTAAAAACATGCTACTAGTTTCAAAATGAGCCTCGGAAACCATGGAAACCGTCCTGTTAGAGGTCCTTTCCATGGTATGTCTCTGGTGCTTTCTGTGGGCTCGCTTACCACACAGCAGACACCCGAAAGTAAATGTGATTCTAATCATGTTGAGATTGAGGAGAAAAGCTGAGTGTTCTAGAACACTGACTCTATCCCGTGGGAACAGACTGTCCCCCTCTATTGAGGATCAGAGAGCAGCAGACAGTTAGAGGAACAATAGATGCAAAGCACGCTCTTACACAAAAACATTACCTCTGTGGATATGGATGTTTAGTGCATAGTGGTTTGTACTCAAAATAAGGCAGAACCAAAGTTTATAAAATCAGAGTGGCAGTTTTTTGTGTTTGTTTTTAAATGTACGGGGAAGCGTCTATATCTTTCACAATAAGAGTGATAGGAATTCAGTAAAATTATTCAGTTCTCTTCATATATTGCTATTACAGTATACTTTCAGGTGCCAAGTACAAGGAGATAAATGCAATCTGTTAATGATGCATCAGTGAGTTAATAAGGCACTTAAAAACTTTAAAAGCACTCCTTCATAATCTTTTACTCATGCATAAGGCAGCTAGAGAAAAGCCTTTGCTGCCACCTTTTATATTTAAACTATTTAATGGGGAATATCAACCCAGGGACCCGAAACTTCATGAAATAAAACAACTTGCATAATATGCAACAGTAAAAACATAATCTCCAACGTGTTTATAAACATTCAAGAGGATTAAAAAGTTGGCTATTAACCTTCCAGCATTTACTGCACATGTTACCTATGCACCTTCAATGCACAAATATGACTGAATTGTAAATTCAAAAACTCAAAATTCAAGTAATGGTTCAAGGTTCTCATTGGACAGTATGAAACGTTGCAGTGTAGTGGTTGTGTGTTCAATGCTAAGATCTATTCAGACGGTCACCAGCAGCAAAACAGAGGTAAACTGAGGCAAATCAGTGTTAAAGTACTTCTCAAAAACATGATGACATCTCCAAAATATACTAAAGTTTAAAAAAGTTAATACTACAGCCAAGAACTAAAGGGTGACTCTCCTAAAACTCATCGTTTCCAATACTTTCATAAAACAAGCATTTTTTTTCCTTTTTCTTTTGTTGTTGCAATAATCGAGGCTCAAGAACATTGTTCTGAGATCTTTTTGTGACTTGGACACTTTTAACCAGCACTCTTATTGCTAGACTTTTAACCTATATGCATATTTAACATAGATGGGGGATCAAATTATTGATGCAAGGTGTTCATGTGGTTTTCTCCAGGGAGATCATTGCAATTTGGATCCACAAATGACAATAACATTCAATTCTTTAAAACAAGTGCCATAAAACAGTTTAGGGACAAGCTGTCCAATGCTTTGATGAGTCTGTGATGTGTGGTTTGTAGTGTCAACTAGTTCTGTACATGAACCTATGCCCTGCTCCCAACGTCACACTGTGGTTTCTCGACTGCCCTTCAAATTGGGGGCAGACATTTGCCTACGCATACGGGGTGGGGTGCAAAAATTGTTGTGGTGGCTCGGCTGCTGATTGGGTGGGTACTGCTGGTAGTTGTTGCTGGCATCAGTATTGTAATGACAGAACTGTGGATGCTGATGTTGTGGATAATTATGCTGGTTTTGGTTGTAGCGTGGCTGGTAAAAGGCCAGTTGGGGGTGAGGCGGCTTCCTGTTACCAGAATTGAGGGCCTCCGTAGAGTCCGAGGCTCGCTGGCTGCTGTTGAAGGAATTACTACGGCCTCGTTCATAGAGTTTGTGGCTTTGATTATGTCTATGACTCAGGCCCTGCTCTAGATCTTTGTTTCTACGTTGACCCATGGGACTAGGAAGTGTAGGATACGTCTGGATGGTTGGTCCCACTTGTTCTCTGGGCTCTGCAACCTCCTGGGAGTCGTCCTCCTCCTGGACCACTTCTTTGGGTACTTTCATCTCAATCACCTGTTCATCTGTTATAATGATATGAGTGCCAGGGGTCCAGGAGTTGCGATGTTTGGGGTTACTCTTGAAGGGGAAGCGCAGCTTTCGGTCTTCGGGTGGGATGAAGCGGTGGGGTCCATTTTGCCGTCGGAGCTGCTTGGAAATCTCCTGTTGCTGGAGGTTCTTGAGGCGTACCTGCTCTTGTCGCATCCACCTCATACGTCCACGTCGGAATGAAGAATCATCATCCGTCATCCTAGACACCTGCTCGTCTGACTGTTCACAGTTGGGCCTCTCCTCAGGAGATTTACCCTCGCTGGAACTGCGGGCCCTCATGGGTCCAATGCGAGTGGTTTTCTCCGGTGACTCATTGGAAATCAGCGGGATCACTTGCTCCATCTTCAACATTTTATTCCGGAGAGCTTGAATCTCTTCATCCTTCATGTTGTTCTGCTTTTTTACCTCTTGCAAGATGTCTTCGAGTTTGTCAATGTGCACCTTTAGGTCATCCATGTCAGTCACGCCTCGTCCATTGGTTATGACATCTTCAATTCGTTCATCCCCAACCCCTACAGTGTCCCAAACATCTCGAGCTACTGCTCTCCAAGAATCTCGTTCGTTCGGGTCTTTCTTGTTGTAGGTGGCACAAAGCTCCTTCATTTTTACTATGGCTAGAGCCTCAATCTCTTGACGGGTGTGACGGAAATCATTCAGTGCCACCTCGTAGCAAATTTCTTTGACTGCCTGGATCTTCAGATCAGAGATGGTCACCCATTTGGAGTCCTTTGTAAGACGACGACGCTGAGGGATCTGGTACATTTTGATAGGCTCTCGTCTTTTACCGCTGCTGGGTAAGCCACACTTTTTGACTATGGTTTGGAGCTTGCTGGGAGGAAGTTTCTCCCGTAGAGAAGTGATGAGTCTCCAGCTCTCCTCGCATGACCTCTTATCAGAGTCATCACCACTATCAGAGTCTCCATCCTTAAGAGAACAAAACAGGAAACAAACCAAAGAGTGCGAAAAACAAAATGGGAAAATTAAAATGGGGTATCGAAAATAAAAGGAATGTTTTCTGTAAAGAATGGACAGTGTTGTGATATGCAAAAGGGGAACAGCTAAATGGGTGCAGAGAAATTTACAACTTAATTCATTAAGCTGAGAAAACTTATCAACCTACTTGACGATTTCTAACTAACACAGTCATTAAACTGCAAGACAAAGCACCTTTTTGTAGACTGCAAGTTGACAACAGATATGAATATTTTAGAGGGCATTTTGTGTACTTGCAGAAGCATTTGACTCAAGCTTTCTGAGAATGGTGTGCCACTGTTATTTTTTTTAGAAGTACAGTGTGTAGATACAAATTCAAGTCAGTTATTCCCAAGTTGCATATCACTATATAAAAATCAAATGCAAGGCATGACTGTCATGATTATGAGAAAAATGTCAACAAAAAGGAATAGATGTTGTGATCTGTTTTTTTTTGTTTGTTTTTTTTTGCGCTGGTTTCTTTCTTTTTGTCAAGTTAGAATTTATGTAATCCTCTTCAATTAGAGCTCTTGATAGTTGCACCCCAAACATGCTTCAGTGGCATGCAGCAAAGCCAGATGAGTTTTGTTTCATTCCCTCATATGAAGTCCTTGATAGAGAAGATTTGGTTTTAGAGTTTTTCTAGCTCTAGCGGTTGGTTAGACTCTTGCGTGTTTATTACAGGTCAGTACAGAGAAGGAAAAAGAGAAAGGACAGGCTCGGAGGAAGTTAAAAGCATAGATTTCATCCACTACAGTTAAGAGGTTAGTTGAGAGAAAATGCAGTTTCTCATTTTTACAGGTCAAGTAAAACAAAGACAATACAAAAATCACAGTCAAATAACAGAGGAGGCAGCTGGCGACCATGTAATCGTGATTGTGTAATCAGTGCAGTGTGGGATATCTGTGTCATTCTGTATATAAGCTTATATGGATGAGACCATCAGAGCATTGGAGAGCTTGTCATCATTAAGACCCCCAACATGGATAGCTGTGTTATAGCATGCCCTCTGTGTCTGGCCAGACACAGACGTGTAGAACTCAAGGCTACAGATGTAATGAGAAACCACATTGTCACTAGCCTTCATCAACTACAGCAGAAATCTTGGGTTATGGCAACAATGCATTGGAAACATCAGCAATTGCATTGAGAAAACCAACAAACTCAGACAAAACTAAATCTATTTTGGTAAATCAAATGCTGACTCAAGCTCGAACAGCTTAAAAACACTGCCCAGCAAACAAATACTAAATGAGGTACTAAGTACCCTGTAAATTAATCTGTTAAACATGCTACAAAAAAAAAAACCATGCAAAAGCAGCAAATATAATAAACCAAAGAAAGGGATTTTTTTTTTTTTTTTTTTACATCAATTTAACTTAAAGACCCCATGAAAAGGCTCGAAATGCATAGTTTGATGTCAACTCTATGGTGGCAAGGACTTTAGACAAATCATTTATTTTCTCTTTGATTTCATGAGGTCTTTAACTGGTGCATGGCAAACCAATCCCTTATATAACAAATTAAACTAATAAAATACTAAATACTAATTAAAAGCCAAATTGGTATTCTTCTGTTGATGACGTTTTGCAAAGTTACATCTTAAATCTATGAGAGAGAAGTGAATTTTTGAATAAGAAATTCTTGCTGTATCAAACTGAATATGTAAATCAGTCCATATCAGCAATGGGCCATCTGCTATTTCAATCCAGACAGAGTGGATTCAGTTACCATGCAAAGAGGTTCAGCCATGCACTGGGAAAAGTGTTTCTCTCTCACACACATACACACAAAAGTCTCAAGTTGTCAGAGCTAAGAGTGCAGAATTAGTGCTGTTTGGACTTCAGCAGAGCAAGTAGAAAAGTAGGGGCCCGTTTTACTCGGTTCATCAAATAGCACATCTCTCCCCAGATTCTAAAGAAAGTTCCTGACAAAATTTGGAAGGAAAATAAAGGTCTAATTGGAATGAAAGTAAGAGTTCTCTGATAAACAACAGAAGAAACAAGAATTATCAAAGAGATTCAGCCTTACCAGTCTCTGTTGCTCAAGTAGCTGGTCCGCTTCCTCCTTCTCTTTTTTGTACAGGATCTCCATTTCTGTAAGCCTGATATAATACAGTGCAAGACCACTGCATCAAAAAGCTGCTCTTTCTTACGCTCAGTGCATTTCCTTTCCGCAACATAATCCTAAAAATCCTTCTTACAATAATCCAATTCATATGTGCTCACATTCCATGCCAAGAGCTTAAACTTCACAAAATGTAGATTTTGTCTTCTGTAGCTGCTGGGTGGCCCCCGGCTTTGGTTGGCTAGATCCAACCCTAAACTATGCATAAGCTGGAATCCACACTTCCCTCAAAGGAATTTTGCGAGCTTGAATACAAGTTCAATCGACAGCAAATTATTTCAACTCATCTTTAATTTAATATACTATATATATATATATAAAACAGTAAGGCACTTACAATGGAAGTACAAGGGAAGTTTCCATACATGTGTTAACTAGAAACTAGAGTGAATGTTTCGTATTTGCTATTACTTACTAACTTTTTATCTGTGTATTTTCATTGTAAGTGCCTGAAGGGTTGAGTCAAAATTATTTCATATAACCAATATAATTCTTAATTCTCAACTTGGAGTTGTCTTTAATAACATCCCATGATTATTATTGCTTACGTACCTCTTCTCCATCTCTTGCTTCATGTCGATACCCTGTTTCTCCAGCAGTTCTCTTTGGGCAAAGGTCCAGTCCACTGGCTCTACGGGGGTCTCCGCTGTCGGGGTCTTCTCACGCTCAGCGCGGGCCTGCTCAGGGTGGTTAAACCGGAAAACGTGGTTCTTTCCCATGATAATGCGGTTACCTGAGGAATGAGCAAGTATGTACACATTGAAACAATATAATGGCCTATAAACTAATTTTGAGCATGTAATAGCCACCTTTTTCAACTTGAATGTGCAAGGCTTTCGGTGTTCTAGCCACTTCTAGTTATTTGAGCAGCATAAAAACAGATCGTTCTGCTTGATGTTGCAAATTGGTATTTGCTATCAGATTATTTTAATGTATTATCATAATCATAAACACACTAGTTTCAACGTTTTCACTGCATTTTGTTATTATTCTAGTTATTTACTTACAGTGGCTAATAAACTCGCACATTCACAAATAATTAAAAAACTAATTGTAGTTTTCATATGACTACAAACAATCAGATTAAACCAGAGCTTAAGAGCTGTACTGTGCAGGGCTGCGGGCAACTGTCAGTGGCTCACCTGAGCGCAGCTGGACTGCAGAATTCACACGTTTTCCGTTCACATATGTTTCAGATCCCTCACATGGCTCCAAAGTGACAATCACTGTAGGAACAGAAGACAATTCACTACCTCCAGCAGCAATTTCCGATTTTCATTGAGTAAAAGCGTAATAAACAAAATACTCAGATATACAGGAGAGGAAATAATCTTTGACAAAAGTTAATTTGCACTGAGCTGATCAAGTCTGATGTAAAAGTGTTTTACTGTTGCATGTGAATTGAACACAGATAAATGGATCTAAAGATGTAAGTGAACACTTACCATTTCCGTTGGCATTCCTCTCACTGCGGAAGATACAGTGCTCCTCCTTGATGTGCGCTCCGCTCAGAACGATATCCTGTCTTCTTTCTGCGTCTGCCTGGCCCACCCTGTCAAAACAAAGACATTCATTTTAATTACCACAGGAATACTCCAACATTACATTACAGCATTGTAACAAGGTGCGATCCAACAAGATTTTAGCGACAAGCAAATAGTCTCACAGTAAACATGAAACCGCTGCAAGATGTGACACATCTTCTAGACATCTAGACATACTTCTAGTCAATTAAAACATTGCATGTTTAATGTACAGGATTGTGGAACAATGAGATTCCCTCTCAAAAAATTATTCTATATAAATTTTAAATATTGTTTGTCACCGAGTAGCCTGCCCACTGTGAGATAGATAGATTTTGCATGTATAAGAACGTGATCATATAATGTAACGCTAGCCAAAGGAAAAAACGGATGCTGAGATAATTGCGTTAAATATTTTTAACGTGGTGATCTGAAAAAAAATGTATCGCATGCATTAACGTTGACAGCACTTATTTATATATAGTGTGTGTGTGTGTGTGTGTGTGTGTGTATACAATATACAACTGGAGAAGTACACAAACTCATGAGAAAATCCTAACATCAAAGCAGAAAACAACATTGTGTCCTCTGTAGGACCCTCGACTGGTTGGATATGTAGCAATCATAAGATGCCTCAGTGCAACATCCAGACAGCTAAGAAACTTCTGACAGTTATGGAAGTGATTTCATACCTTGTTATTCCATCTTTGATATAATAGAGCAGACATTCTGACATCAAAGGATCCTCATTCAGGTTCACTAGGTGAGGGGTCTGTAGGGAAACAGGGTCAATGAGAATGGCAGACAGGTCAAACAGACAGGAGTGCCTGATGTCACTACAGCTACAGTTACATTCACAGGCCAATTCAAAAGTGAAATAATGAGATTAAATGCCATCTCAATAATTATAATGAATCAGAAAGTCATACAATTTGGCTTCTTCAAAGGCTGATAATATACTACATTAGCCTCTATGAACTAAATAACTAAAAACTACTGCACAACATTATCTACTGCTATACAACCAACCTTTTGGGGTGAAAACACCCCATTAAAGTCAGTATAGAGTTCACATGGCCTTTCAACGAAAAGCTATTGGATAGCCAAAATGACAGATGTCATAGAGGGAGAAAAGGAGAGAAATTGAATGAAAACATGAACAAGTAGACAAATAAAAAATGACAGAGGCATTGTTCTAGAGGCAGGCTAACTGTGTTGATGTGTTTCAGGCAGGAACACTAAAAAGACAATGAGATTGTGGTAAACGGTGCTTTCTGGAAGTACTTTTTGCAAGTGAAAACATCCGGTCTAACTTTAAATCAATAACAGCTCTGAAGTATTCGACTACCAAATCCGAAAACCAAAAACTTTTTGTCCCATTTATGAAAATAACTGATTTGATTAGACTCATGAGAGTCATTTGTTCTTGAAAACACTACAGCATGCTGATGGATGTAGATCCATTTCTATTTCCTATGGTCACTAAAATTAAGTGTGATGTGGGAAAATATAAACTATTCAGTGATCCACAATTATGGCTTGCTACAGGAACTCAGTAGGCTACAGTAGGGATTTCACAGATATAAAATGGGGGGAAAAAGTTAACATAAAAAAACTTGAATTCTACAAACCTGATTAGAAGAATAAACACTAAAGTCTTCAATAGACAGTGACGTTGGTCTATCAGGACCAAACTAATAGGATTCCATTGCAAGAGGCAAGCAAAAACAAAAAGATAAAAGAAAAAAAAAAGAATGGAAGGAGAATGATGGATGATGAAATACGAAGAAAGAAAGGCCCAGACATGAGGACATGAGAATGAGCTGACTGGTGCAGACAGTAATGGTAATTAATGATAAGGGGTTCATGTTTTGTACCTTTTTAGGAGAGAAGACACCCAGGGTTCCCCCATCCTCCCGTATGGCCACTCCCATCTCTGCCAGCAGCGCCTCTCTGAGGGGAGGGCAGGAAAACATCATAGACATTACAAATCAACACATTTTTAGAACCTTTTTAGTTAGCAACAAAGACATCTGGAACATGTATCGTTAATACTTGAATGCATATGTTAGTGTTGAGGTCAGTGTGCGATTTGACAGCTACTTGAGTCTGGTACAGACTCGCACCAGCTGAGCACGCGGGCACATAGCAGACACTCCTCACGGGCTTAAAGGGTATGGGCACAGGGACAATAGGAAGGGAGCCAGATGGCACCCAAGCCCTCACTGACCTCTCCATACGGATGGCCTCAGTCTTCCTCAGCTTCTCCTCCCAGGTCTCATTCAGCTCGGCTATGATCTTCTCCGACTCCTACAGGACAGCAGACAAAGAAGGTCAGCATATTTTAAAGGATCATTTGGAAGTTTATGCTGGGAGGTAAAAGACAGGGTCTGAAATGGCTAAATATTGCTGGCATGAAAATATCTTCTTAATGTTTTTGAAAGAAGTATTTTATGATCACCAAGGCTACATTTATTATCAAAAATACAGTAAAATAGTAATATTGGAAATATTACTACAATAAAAAAAAAAAAAAGTTTTCTATTTTAATGCATTTTAAAAATCTATTTATTTTGTGTGATGTCAAAGCTGAATTTTCAGCAGCGATTACTTCAGTCTTCAGTGTCACATGATCCTTCAGAAATCATTCTAATACTAGACTGATTTGGTGTTCAAGAAACATTTGTTTTTATTATATTTAAATATTGCATAATACTTTTATTTATTAATCATAATTAATATTAATCTCAACATATACTAAAATATTATTAAAATCTAAAGTTGTATCTATTAACATTAGGTAATGCACTGTGAACTAACATGAACATTATTATTAACTAACATTAACAAAGGTTAATAAATGCTGCACAAATATATTGATCATTGTTAGTTTATGTTAGTTAATGCATTAACTAATATTAACAAATGAGAACTTATTGTAAAGTGTTACCATTTTTTCTTTTTTCTTTCTATGTATATAATTTATATCATCTATAATTATTTAATATATCATCTATAATTCGCACCAGGTCACCATTTCCACACATTTGCCATTATGACCTGTCTGACCTGTGCGTAATACTAAGAAGCTTAAAGCTTATTCTGCTATTCAGCACCGTGAGCTTGCTGTGTGTTAAATCAGACATAAGATGTGGGAAGGCCATCAATTTCAGGGTCCTATGGCTAAAAGGGAAAATCTAGGCATTAAGTCTGTGTCCAAAGGGTCAAGAGCAGTAAAGACAGTTAAATACGGGAAGCCCAACTACACACATTTTTATTCTATTGTGTCTGTCCCTTATTGTCCTTGGCTGGAAGGAAGACAAGAACCATCTGGCCTGAGGTACAGGAAGCTCCCCTAGATCCTTCCTAAAGGGTTAACACCCCTGCCATCTGTTCAGAAAGTAACACTGTGGCTTCTTCAAACCTGTGATCTGATGCTTCTAAGAAACCCAGATCACTATAGAGGACTAGGAAAACTGGACTATCATTATATTAGATCTGCATTTACAAATACAGATCATAAGTTTGGAATAATTATGATTTTTGGTTTTTGAAAGAAGTCTCACAAAGGCTGCATTACTTGATCAGAAATGAAGTAAAATAGTAATATTGTGAAATATATAATTTATTAGAATAAAAAAGTGATTTTAAATTGTAACATTTTAAAACGTATTCCTGTGTTGAAAAAGCTACATTTTCAGCAGTCATTGTCTCAGAAATCATTTTCAGAAGTCATTCTAATATTTCACAACATAACCGTTTTCACTGTATTTTTATCAAGGGCTTTAAAAGAAATCATAAATATTCCAAAATTATGTACATTTCAAGCAATGGGTCGTATGCAGGGCACATCACAGACATCATGAAGTGATGAGCTCCAAACTGACTTCTATCTGATTATGTTAATGACTGAGGGCAAGGATGCTCTCACTTTTTATTACAGATCAATATTTTTGGCTAATACAAAAGAACAGGTCTATTTCTGTCTGAGTTCCTGACGAACTGCGTCGGAGGTTGACGTCACTATTGCGAGCCACTTGCCGTAACCATGGAAACTATTGCCTGGAAGCTGTAGCCACGTATACTTTCCCTCTCTTTTCCTCCCTTACTGTCTCGCACATTCACAGAATCTCAGTGAATGGTTTCAAACCACTTGTGGGTGGGAAAGTATGACAAGACAATCTTTTCACTCCCTCAAATAATATAATATAATATAATATAATATAATATAATATAATATAATATAATATAATATAATATAATATAATATAATACTACTAATAATAATAATAATATTATAGAGTAGTTTTGTTTTACATGTAATCTTAATCTACATCTCATCTTTTTTATATATTTAATATTGATATTAATATTTATCTTTTTTTATATATTTAATATTTATATTAATATTTAACTTTTTAAATACAATTCGAAAGGGGACATATTATGCAAAACTCACTTTTACATGGTGTTTGAACATAAATGTGTGTCGGCAGTGTGTGTTCACAGCCACCCTATAATGATAAAAAAATCCACCCACTCCTTTTTTTTTTTTTAAATCACCATTATAAATCATAATTAGTGTCTTAGAACAAGCGATTTCTGTTCGCAGAATCTGTGCAAAGTGACGTCACTTAGTACAGGCCCCACCCACGACTGCTGACGGACTCTTCCGTATTAGCATCGTTTCCGCCCTGAGCGAGTTGTACACTGTCCGCCATTTTCTCCAGGCCGGAGCAGCTGTAGCGACAAGAATGTCTTGTAAGCAACTCAGGTGTTTTGTTGTTGGATGTAAGAGTGAACATAAGTCTTCATGTACTCCCGACATCAGAGCTGCTAAAGACGCAGTGGATTAGTTTTATTTTTAAAGGGAATGCGCCCCCTTATACCAAAATTAATTTATGTCTGTGCGAATCATTTTACACCAGACAGCTTTGTGAACAAGGGTCAATACAAAGAACATATAAGGCTGAACACCGCTACTGACATTTTCGGTGCGTAAGATAGTCCCGTTTTGTTTTTGCCGGTATGCAACTGAAACAACCCACATGTCATAGCTGTTTACAGACAGCTGGCATGTCAGATATCATTCATTAAGACACAATCTGTCAGAATGAAAGCAGAACAACACAGATGAAGTCCTTGAAATACCTCTCAGGTTACCATGGTGATCCAGAGTAGAGTATGCATATGTATGAGAATCATCATGAGTAGAGCATTTTGAATATAAAAGGTCACCAGGTGCCTGAAGCACACCATTATCCTATTACACATTGTTACCTAATTAGTTTTGATTAATTTAAGAGGAAACCTCTTTGACGCCAGGAAATGGTTATAACTTAAGCCCTTGACCCTTCTTTTGTTTCGAAAATGCTTGTCTGTGTACCTTCAGCCTCTCGATGGCCTCTTCTCCGCCCGGCGTGGACATGATGCGCTCCTGGATGCTTGAAACGGACTGCAACCCTGCCTGGCTGCACAGAGAGCCTGAGGACGGAGAGGCTGTCAGGCAGCCCATAGGTGCTGTGGAGAAATGGCCAGGCCGTTGGTTCTCTGAGGCAAGCAAGTATCTATGCTTATTGTTGTGTATATCTTTCAGGTCTGAGCCACAGAGGAGAGAGACAGGCGACGCAAAGAGGAAGAAGCAAAAGTGGTGGAGACAGAAATGTACGAGAGAGTACAAGAGACAGACAGACAAAGAAAGGAAGAAAAAGGACAAAGAGGAGGAAAGACCAATGTGAGACACACAGTTCACATCAAAGGATTACAACAAACACACCAGTCAGATGCACAGTTTTCACCTCAGGTTGTTCAATAGAAAGTTAACACGTTTATATACCCAATACTTTAAAATCCAATTCATAATCAGAGTCTTCCTGTCCAGCAATAACGTCCTTAAAACAAGATATTAAAAACTGTTTTAGAGAATGCATCTTGAATTTAACTGTATTTTGTCTTGTTCCATTGGCAATTTTTTTCTTCACTTGTTTTAAGCGCAAACCTCACTAAATTTAGCTTAAAAAGAAATGAAACACATTAAAACACAATGGAACAAGACAAAATACACTTCAATCCAACATTCATCATTCATGATTTCCTTTTATACATTTTCTTTTATATACTTTTATTATATTTAATTTGAAAAGCATCAGATTACAGAGAAAATTGTGATGCAGTTTCAGGCAGATTTTCAATTCAAGATACATTCTTGGGAAATAAGTCTTAATTTTATATACAATTTTGCTAAGGTAAATTTGTCCTGTTTTAAGAATATTAATTTTGACTACAGTATATAATATTTTTCCATTTTTAAGTATAAACTAAAAATCACAAATTTCAGTATATAATATTTTAATATGAGGACAACTTAAATTTAAATTATAAATTTACAATGAGACAATAATTTCATTAATACATTTTTAACAATAAGAATAATTTCATTTTTAATAATAATAATAATAATAATAATACATTTAAACAATAATTTAAATAATAATAAAGATTTCATAATAATAATAATAAAGTTTTATAATTAAAAGGAAGGTACTGATTATAAAAATTTAAATTCTGTCATCATTTACTCACCCTCAAGTTGTTCCCAAACAGTTGATGGGCCCAACTGACTATGGTATGGAAAATAAATACAGGTTTGGAACAACTTGAGGGTGAATAAATTATGACAAATTTGAATTTTTTTTTTTTTTTTTTTTTTTTGCAGTGTATGCACTTATTTAAGTGTTAATATGATTAATGTTAATATGACTTCCTTTGAGGAGTAACATGCAATATATATGTATAATATAAAAAAACAACAACAACGTGGCTTTAGAACAGTGGAGCCGATCTTACAAGCACATTTAATGTGATAAATCTCTCTCTCTTTTTTTAAATTTGACTTGATTTTGACCTGGGTGAAAACTGACACTTCTCAGATAGGAGAGAAGAGTTATGGGGTGGGGTGGGGGGTTGCATAAAGGTCACAAACCAGGAGGGGGGGGGGGGGGGGGGGGGCTTGGGGTGGTAGAAGAGTTTTATCATAACATGCAGCTATACAAGCTATAAAATTTTCCACGCGGCACATCATTCTTAAAGTCATGATGCTGTCAATGTTTGGCAGCCACAAAGCACTTCAAAACATCATTTTGGTGCATCTACTGTGACTGGGAGGGGAGTGTGCATTTTAAAAACCTCAGTCGAGCTTTCTGCTGTATATTCACGCTATTGGATTTTTTCCCCACTTCATTTATCTGAAAAGACTCTCCTGAAGCAACTAGGCCAACATGGCGGAGTAGCAGCACTGCATTACATTACCGTTCATGCGTTCAGATGATGCGATTGAGGCCGCTAGCACACAGACCACGGCAAGCATTTCAGTCAAGTTAAAATGTTCACTTTCCCAGCACCATATGCTTGTAGAGGTAGAAAGCACAGTGTGCGTTCATCTCTCTGCGTATATCAAGAACTCCCAGACAGATAGAAAAGCAAATAGCCACCTGAGCTCTGATTTGGTTCTGCAGCTTTTTAAAAGGTATGCAGAGCTTGCGTAAGAGGATACAGAGAACAGGGATGGGAGAGGGCACAGACGCACTTGAACTAAAGCGATACGGGAGTACTGAGGCTACATAATGCTATGGTATTCTTACACTACCACTGCAACTGCTATTCTGCAAATGTAAAATGATCAAACATGCACCTTTTCTCTGATACATCATTGCTTCAGTTTGTGAACTTAGTAGTATTCTAACATCGTCAATATCGTGACCTGCAATGAAAAGTTAAATCACAATAAAACCTCACTAGGGAAAAAACAAAAGACAAAAAAAAGGACACGATTCCAATGAAAACCAATGATCAGGTTAAAGGATTGACATTAAAGAGATATTTCACCTAAAAATAAATTCTGTATCTTCTCATTTATTCACCCATATCATTTAAAACCGTATGATTTTCAGCTTTCACGTTAAGCAGAATGCCATACAATAGATTTTTTTAAGGAAGTCCAAAAAAGTAACTCATCATTCACTTACAGTCTTCCTTTAATCGAGAATAACCATTAATCTGTTTATCACACAAAGCTATTGACTTTAAAGCTGTATTTTGTCTTATTTCATTGGCAAATTTTGCTATAAGCCTAAACCTCAGTAAGTTAAAACTGGTGGAAAACCCCAATGGAACAAAACAAAATACATTTTTTTCAACAGTCATCATTCATTTATTACTTGTTGATTACTTCATTAGAAAATTTGTCAGATTATGGAAATATAAAGAGTTGAGAAGCAGTTTCATGTTGATTTTCAATTGAAGATATATACCCTGAAAGCATCCGAATATTATATACAATTTTACTTCTTAGTTAAATTTGTCTATTAATTTTGACAATATATACTGTATATAATATTTCATTATGTGGATAGTCATTTTATATACAATTTTGCTTAAGTAAAATTAAATGCAAAAAAAATTCACACAAAGTATAGTTGTATGGCCCATATGGACTACTTTTATGATTCGTTATGCTGCCTTCTGATATTATAATTAGCATAAGTATAATTCGCCTTTCCTTATATGGAAACGAAATCTAGGACATTCTTGTGTTTCACAAAAGAAAATAGAGATTTAATGATAACAAAATGTTCATTTTGGGGTGAACTATCCCTTTAAGTGCTTCCAGATGCAGTCTATCAGATCTATCGTGCTGTGGGTGGGGTTTGGGCTTATTTGGAGGAAAGCCTGCCATTAAGACTGCATCATGCCAGACAGTCTATCAAATTAGGCTAAGAGCAAGCATAAAGCCTGCTAGCGGCACGTTAACCCATCCATCCCATATTTATCTCGTTTGTCTGGGATTCCTTGTGGTAAAAAAAAAACTGAGGCATGCAAAGCCGATAGGTTTGTATTCCAGAAGCGATGAATAAGCTATTAGTAGCGAGAGGGGAGAGCGAAAGGATGTGGCCCCGTCACGTGTATACACACATTTGATTCCACTTCCAAGGCAATCATCCCCCATTGGCTCGACTGAAGGGAAGCAGGAAGAACAGGAGAAGGTTGAGAAGTCAGATTTGAGAGGACTAGTAGAGGAATGACTGACGGAGGCAGTTAGATTTGACAAGACAAAATATTGTGGAGACAAACATGAGAGGGAAACACTTGACTTTACATAATTGGCATGTTGTGTGTGGTTAAACTGGACATGTTGTGTTGGAAAACAGTATTGTCTGTTTCTAACCATCATATGTCCATACTAATGCTAATCTCCATCGCATGTTGATGAATGGTTAAATGAAGACATAGAAGGAACAACAAGAAGACAATGCAAGCTTGTCAAGACTGCGGCATTAGATCAGAGCTAAAGAATTTGCCACTTGTGAGCACAGTAAGTGACCTCCCATTTGTCTGGCAATTGGGCATGTATGTCAGTGGCCATTGGGGTGCGCTGTGCCTCGACTTACTGTCCAGGATGTCCCCGAGGCCCTGAGCACGGAGCAGATCCTTCAGCCGTGTCACCTCGTCCTTAAGCTCCCGCACCAGTTTCGCGTTGGGGTCCTCATTGATGACGGCGTTGCACTTGATTTGCTTGGCTCTGTCTGCATATCTTTGAATGAGCAAACAAAGACAGTGATCCAAACAGCCATTGATATCACAAGAGTGTTTTTATCTAGAGCAAGAAAGCCCTCTTATAACAATCAGGATCTAAGGGTGGAAGTCACATTGTTTGATGGTAAGTAGGAGTGAATTCTTACCGGAGTGTGCTGAGAGTTTCATCATAGTTAATGTCAGCAGGGCTCAGGGCGGCCACCATAGCAGTCCTTGAGTTCCCACCTGGTAAATGAGCACAATTATGCAAACAATTAGAAACATTAAGTAATGCAATTTTGACTTGAGAATTGAGCTAAGATGGGCTAACGAGTTCCACAGACTATAAAAAAATAAAATAAAAAAAGAGCATAAGAACAGATGTGATTGTAAATGGTAAGCATTTTCTTTTTCTGTTAAATTATTAATTAGTTAGATTTCAAAATGGTTATAACACTGCATTACATTTGACCTTGGAGAGAAACTCTATAGAGTGGGTTAAAATCTCTACAATAATTTTAATACAACGTAACAGCAAAACACCGAGTTGAAAGGGTTTTATTTGATAGCTATTGGTTGGCAACATGGCATCTTATGAGAGAAAACTTTCATTCAATCAGTCGAATATAGATAACAATATTTAGTGGAATAAAAAAAAATAAAAAATAAATACTTTTTTTTTTTTTTTTTTAAATGCCTGTTACCAGTGTTATGCATACGTTCGGCCAATCAATGTACACTTAAGTCCCTGGTAGTTCCTATAGTGCTGGGTTAGAGCCTACTCTGAAATAGGAGTCCCCACAAAGGGCCTTCCTAGAACTACATTTTTTCCAGTTTCCTGTGGCGCGAACATGCCAAAAAGTGGGTACTTCTGGCATTAGTTATAGGAAATATGAAAAGATTCCTCCGGTGTGAAATCCCCTATACGTACCTAAATTCTCTCTTAGCAGCCAAGTCAACACTGAGTCTCGGTAAGGAATGAAGTCTGTCTTCTTTTTTTTCTTGCTCTGTTTCAAAACAGCCAGTAAAACATGTTGGAATGTAGCCCACATATACAGTAACTGCTATAATAATAATGGGCTTTAGGAAATTACTTGATGTATGAGACATCAAGACAGGACACTATTAAAACAAAAGGTTACATGGATAAAGGTGGATAGGTTTAGATAGAAATGGTTCAGTGGTTAGTGACCACAGGGAAAGATTACCTTGCTGGTACAGTTATCCTGAGAAGGGAAGCATTGCCAGGAGAGAGACACACAGCAAACAGAGTTACAGTACTGAAAACAGGCAGGCAAACAGGCAAGAATTTATGAATACTACTCACCACCTCAGCCAGGGCCGAAATAACCTTTCCTAGTGTAGTTAGAGATTTATTGATGTTTGCTCCCTCCTAAGAAAGCACAAACAGGTATTTTAATAATAATAATAATAATAATAATAAACTATGATTAAATCAAATTTAATACATTGCTCTTAAAACAAACAAGACCTTAAATGCACTGCGACCTTAGCCTTTGTTGATTAAAATCATAAAAATAGCTGATGCATAAATGTTTTGTGTTCAGTAACGCATGTTACATTCCTGGAATATTTGAGGAGTGTGGAGGAGAGCAAAGTCATTTTTCATATGGCAGGTGGTGGTGGAACTCTATAGAGGCTGTAAAATTAGTCTGTACCTTCAGTCTGGTTCCTTTGGCCCCTGTTGAGTCAGCACGCTCACTTCCTGCCAGATCCACCAGGCTGATTTTGCTGACCTGAAACAAGACAAAACAGATACTTTCAGACTGATCAACACACACTAAAATAAAACACAAAGGAAATTTCTTCAGTCTGGCATACTATGTATGTGGGAGTCTATTTTTTCTTGCTGTCCAAAGATTTTTGTCTATTAGGAATAGAATTATATACATATTTCTGACGTCCAAATGAATCAATCTGATGATTCAAATCAAACTGATTCAGAAAGCATTTGTAAATCATGTGTTCCATTAAATATTGCTAAACAGTTCAATCATCCAATCGTTTTAGGGTACTGTAGTAAAAACATTGGTGCATGCATGCAAAACTAATTGTGCTAATGAATGCTTGGGTCATCTTTTCATTTTGTCGTGCTTGAGTTTGGGCCAGCGGTGCCGCTGCCAAACTGGATGAGTAATATTAGAGTGAGGGCTGGGGTGAGACCTGTGTAGTGAATCTAATGTAGTAGCTCTGTACAATAGCTATTGTGTCCGTGGACCTCATAGAGCTGTCTTTGTGTCTGCAGAAATTACACAATGAGCCCCACAAATCGGACGAGTGGGACCGGTCTCTTTCTCTTAGTTTTCCTTTCTGCTTGGTTCAGGATTTGCTGACTTTGTGTTGCAGGACTATTCTGAGCTCTGTGAAATGTCATAATGGCTGTGAATGGGTGTAAAGTATCCAACCTTCTCTGTGGACAGGTCTGTCTCGCTGTCATACTTCCTCTGGGTGAAAACGATAGTGAAGACGGCGTGAGACCGGCTGCTCGTCTCGTTCATGTTTGTGGCGGCAACAGTTCTGAGGACACAGAGGGTCAAAATTAGTGCCGGAAGTGTCACAAACTAAATATGCATATAAATAGAAGTATAAAATAAATATACATATGAATATTAGAGTGAAACAAATAGTAAAGCTACATCAGAAATGTGTATTAATGGATATTAAATAATGTTATGGTATTTTCCCAATCAATTTATTAGTAACTGACTTTTCCCAGGTGAATTTAAGTATTTAAGGTGATGGTCTATCGAATCGTACATTTCTTTACCTTATTTTTAACATCTGTGTCAAGCTGCATTTCACATCAAAACTAGAGTAAACCCTGAACTCAAAGTAATTTTGTGGGAATTTTTTTTAAAATTTAATTAATAAAAGTAAAGTATAACAAATAATAAAGAATAGTTATTTTTTTAATTGGATCCCTCAATTAAATGTATTAATTATTATTATTATTATTATTATATAGCAATGTATTATTATTTTACATTTATTACAAAAATACAATAATAAAGTTTGAACCCTGATCTTAAAGAAAACAAACAAAATATGCACTACACAAAAATACAATAAAAATCATTATAAAAGTTAAAAGGCTATCTTCCATTGTCCCTCCCACTGTAAAAGTACAATTAAAATATAGTACATTAATATGGTACTATCCACATTAGGGGTTGCACAGACTTGTTGACTAATTTTCTGCCATGACTATTCGCTGATCATGGCCTATAGAGGGCGCACCAGGATAAGAAATCTTTGAAGTCCACTTTACGCTCCGTTTCCAACAGTTAAAATGTTAAATAAATGCATACTCCGAGAGCGCTCCACAAGATGTGTTTATACCATCTGGATGCTCAAAATTGATTGTGTGAATGCACGTTTTAAACAGCCGTTGTAAACTAACGCACTGCTACATTGTAACGCACACACATACAGGCAGGCAGTAGCTCGCACATCCTGCGCAGATTCTGTGCGCACACAGAATCATTCAGTAGCACAGAAATGTATTGTCAACACTGTTCTTTGATTTACCAATCAAATAACTTAGAATCTGAAAAGGTCTAACTTCTAGCATATATTTCTTAGTAACTAAAACCCACAGCTTCACTATTAGTAGAGAAACGCTGCCAGGTAGAATTAATTCCCATGCGATCTCTCTTTCAATCATGCATTCATATGTAATCTTTACTGTGCAACTTTCTGTATCTGATTTAGAACAAGCAGAAATCTGTGAGAAATATAACAACACAAAAGAACTGATAAAAAGCTGTTATGTAGGAGCAATAGCCTTGTGGGCAGCGCTGTGTCATATGCCATAGCTGTGCACAAGGCAACCTGCGTCTGTTCATTAATGACATCATCAGCGATTAGTCGACGTCATCTCAACTTTAAATCACATAAATGTTGATACTTGATATCAGAAAATCTGAAGTCGTTCAACCCCTAATCCGCATTGTATTATATGCAAGGCTTTGTCTCTTTATCTCTTTATCTTTGGCCTGAAGAAGGTGGAAGTTCATATACAGCTCTGTATGCTTATCACCAGAGTGTGAGAGCATAATCCTGGAAAGTGCTAGTAAGTGCAGGAATTAGACAGCACATCTAATGTGCTGATAATGGCACAGGGTGGGGATGCTCTCGTGAGAAACAGGCTTTACATGTCACATTATCCACAAATAAACCTTGGTAATCAGCATGGGAGGATTAGAAGCGTGTTACTCCTTCCCAAGAGTCACATTTTACACATGACTGTCAGTCAGAGTATCACTGGAGGAAACAGTTTTCCCATTTCCCCCTGGACAAAAAGTCCAACCTCTATCCTTCAAATCATCCAAAATGAAAAATAACCTTATAAGTACCTGTTTTGAAATGTCCTACATTGTCTACACAAAATCGTGATTTATATGAGTTAACAACATATAGGATTTTTGGTTACACTTTATTTTAAGGTGTCGTTGTTACAATGTAATTTTATATTTAAGTATTGAGTAATATTAAGCAACTACATGTACTTACTATAGGGATAGGGTAGGATTAGGATTTGGTTGAGGGTTAGTTGCATGTAATTATGCCTAATTTACAGTTAATACTATGGTAAGTACATATAACATATGTAACAAGGACACTGTAAAATAAAGTGTTACCGGATTTTTCTCTCACCTAGCTTTGTTACCAGCATCCATGAGGTCAGCTATGTCTGTATAAGAGGTCACGGCCAGTTTCGAGAGGTCTTCCACATAAGGCCCAAGTAGAGGATGTTCCCGGACACGTAGGTTCCCTTTGTTCTTGGGGTTTAGCAGGTCCCTCACTCGCTCACAGTATATCTCCATAAAAGCCACCTACAATGAGCATATAACAATTAGATAGAATATATAACCTGGGATAAAAGAACATATACATTTCTGTATTAATCTACTCTGTAAAATTCCACACATTGCCTTAAAAAAAAAAAATACAAAAAACCTAAAAACTCACTAGATACTCTATCATACAAAAGATTAAGGTCAGTAATGTAATTTAACGAAATCAATACTTTTATTCAGCAAGGACAGGACACATTAAGTTGATCATGTGACAGTAAAGACATTTATAATGTTATACTGTATATGCATGCATATCCACCAAACCCAGATCCACAATCCATTTCAGATCCGAACGCATTCAATTGTCTTCAGTATATTTTTTGCCAAACAATTATGAATCATACCAAAATTAAAAAGCATCAGAGCAAATATTTTACAGCATATTTAATACCACTGCCAATTTGTTTGTAGCTGAACATGTTTTACTCTTAGTTACTGAATACTTGAGTGGGCTCTGATCAAACCCAGCAAACAAAATCATTTCAACAGATTAAGGAGAACATGTGAAGTGAGTCCCAGGAATGGACTAAGGAGTCATGGTGTGTCTGCTGCTCACCTCCACCGAGTACGAGATCTCCTCATTGTTATTGTCATTGATTTTCTCAAAGAGATCTTCACAGAGCTGGGAGGGGGACAAAAGAGCACATTAGGGAGGAAAGAGAGAGCAATCGATACAGAACACAAATAACTGCTGGACGTGCTAGACGGAGAGCTAATGCCTTAATGTCTTCTGGCAATGTCTGCTTTGAGATAAGCAACATCTCAGTTGCTGCTGAGCTCTTAAGCATGTCTATTACTCTGGATCCATTAAGGTGATACATATGCTGTGATATTACATACGTACCAGAGGAATAATGCCTTCCTGTCCTTCCTCTTGCTTTCCCATCATGGTGTAGGACTTGCCAGCTCCGGTCTGGCCGTAGGCGAAAATGCAGACGTTATATCCCTCAAAAGCATGCTGCAACATCTCTTTTCCGATGTCATTGTACACAAGGTTCTGTGACGCAAAGCTGGGGTCGTCCGGCTAACACAGAAATGCAGAAAAGGTAACAAAAGACATTAATACAGGCTTTTTTGGAGGATGATTAATTACAGCTGTAAATCTGACCACATGCACATTTTATTGTCCACTGAGCCAGCTCAGCAGAAAAAGCAGAAAGAGCAGGAAAAGGACAGAAGGAGAAAGAGAGAGAAAAGGAGACTTACCGAGGTGTGAGACCAGTACGAGTAGTCGAAGCTGAAAGATTTGGGTGCTTCCTTTGGGTTCTTGGGGTTCAAAATAGCTGGAAAAGACAGGGAAATTCAGTATATATCAGAATTCAGTTTTTCACACAAAACACCTAGTGGTTGACCAATATGGGTTGTTTCAATACCCAATGATGACACCAATATCTAGAGTGAAAGGTGACAAGATGGCTGTCTGATATACTTTTCATTTATTTTAATAGTTATGGGGATAATATCATTTGTAATGTAAAAATGTAAATAAATGTATAATTAATTAAAATAAAAATGTTGAATTGAATATTTTTTGCATGATAGAAATTTATTGACTGAATATAAAAATGTGTACTCAATTCACAGAAAACAGCCTGTGAACTGTAAACATTAAAATCTGCTATGGAAAAATAACAGACTACAGTTAACACAACTGTAACAGACTGCACAATAACTGCCCATTAAATAAAAAATAAAACTCAAATTGATAAAAATATCAATTATAAAAATATATAAATATTAGATTAAAAACTTAAAATGACATTTTTTTTTGAAATATTGCCATACAACTAAATGAAATAAGTTTTATTACTAAAACTGAACCAAAATTATAATGAAACCGGAACATAAAGTCATTCTATAGCTACTACTCCACAACCACTGTAAACCATGTGTTTGGGAGGTATTTTTGTTTTCAACAATTGAGAGAGGACACATTCAATCCAGTGGGGCCTGTGTAAAAAAAAAATGATGACTCAAAAATGTCTTTGTGTGGGATCAGCAGGTCCACCTGTTGCATGTGACTACCCACAATTCTTCTCATTTCTCACAGTTGAAATACAATTGAACTTTTCCTGTTTTCTTTGACAGATATCTCACATACTATCCATTCGCTCGCAGCAGGTTGCTACATATCCTTGCAGTCTTAATAAACAGGAATCTACAGGCTCGTTTGGTATTTGGCGTGTCCCAAATATTCAGCCAGACCCTCATCTCAACAACTCCACACCATCAGAATGCTAAGCCTGGGAGTGAGCAGCTCAAAAGTCTGCAGGGCCACAGGAATCTACTGTAGGATATTTATAGGTATCAGAAAGCCAGCTGCTGCAGTCCCCTCGACTGACTCGAAGAACCCGCCATGGCCCCCCGAGCGAGTTCAAGCCTTGATTCGATCCAGACAAACACATTCCACCAGCAGAGCGCAGGGTGGCGAGGTCAGTTGGCTAGGTGGGCGGAAAAAAAAAAGGGTGACTGACGAATGGGATGCATATGCTGCTGTCATAGCAACAATCCAAACAACAACATTACAACAACCTTTCCTGCTCCCGCTGTAACAAAAGTGACGGATCAGCCCAGAAATAGAGAAATGTGGTGTTTTTTCCACTTCAAAGAGTGCATGGATAGAAGAGAGAAGGGAAAGAGGTGCGGATTATACATAAATAGTCAATGGTCTAATTAAGCACAAGGTTCTCTGCAGATGAGGACGTTTGAGCCCCCTGCAATGAGTAAATCACCAGCAGCACCTATGGGACACTGGCTAATCTCACAGTCTTCATCTATTATTCAGTGGAAATGAGAGGGGAGGGCTGAGTACTGAGCCTCTTCTCTCAGCAAGATATCAGTTGAAAACTAGACTAGAAAGTGTATAATGAATATTCAATATACAGCACTATCTGTAATGATTTTGCTGGTGAGTATCTGAAAAATCACCATAATTACGTGTCATTCCTTAGCTGTGTCCGAAATCACATAGGCCTACTGCCAGAGTAGGTAGTACATTTGATTAAAGTGCCCGCTCTCTAAACTCCTCCTTTCCGAGAGCTTCCTCTGCCCTGATTGGTCAGATGGCCCATCTGTTGTGATTGGTCTACCACTTACAGCGTGTGTTGGAAACGAAACGGAAATTACCATAGCTGAATTTCAGCTCCGGAGGTTTCTTCCAAAGCCACTTCAATCAGACCATCTCGGCTTCCTCAGCACTCAGCGATACGAACACTTTTGACATATTATATTTCTTGCAATAAACTATTTGAATTTAATTCAAATGCAGCCATGCTGCGTGTTGTGCTGCCCACAATCAGCTTCAACAAAACTCTAATTCGAATTTAATCTTTAATCCATTTTAGAAAAAAATATATAAATCTTGGTATATGAAATATTGTCAAAAAGCTACAAAAATAAAATAAAAAATCAATTTTAATTTGAGCTTTATTATCTATCTTTACGAGTAAAAGGGGAGGACAAATCCACAGGACCATCCTGGTCTCAAGAGTTTTCATGAAGGCATCTTTCTCAGAAAGCTGGTTAGTTGTGTGCCTCTTCAGAAAGATAACGGATACGTTCCCAGGTTGCTCCTTTTCTCGTGCCCTGCATCCTCGCATGGTCAAAGTGTCGAGGACAGGCCTGTGTCATTCAGAAGAAAGAGAGGCTAAATAAAGAGCGATTAAACTTCTGACCTAAGGCCAACTGGAAACTGGAGCAGTGGACACACAGGGATTTACATTACCACAGTCTTTCTGCGCCTCTTTCCTGGAACAAAACACACAGAGGGACTATAAATGCCTCTCCCATCATGCACTGTGCTGTTCACCCATCATATCAGAACACTGATGAGATGGGAAGATCAGCACAGGGGCCGAAAGACAGATGGAAAACCGGCAAGCCTGGCCTTGCTCACATCCGCACATGTGAGGGTCACTCACACCTGTTTGTATCATTCTAGAGCCTCTACTATGTTTTGTGAGACATATTCATTCTGATATTTTCAATTGAAAGCATAAATGCCAATTTTCAAAGCCCATATAAGCACTTCCTGTTATGTATTAAAGTCCCTAAAACTTAATTGGGAAATGAAAACAGAGTTCAAATTATCTCTTGCCATTCATGTCTCCTACGTCAAAACTGCTCACGCAAGCCATAGCAAAAGTTAAGGCCTGTTACCATGACGACCATCACACTGATCAGTGGGATAAAGAATCATCATCTGCGTTATACAATTTAATTTTGTACCTCCCCCTCAAAGACGTGTGCTGTTTTCATTTTCAAGCTTGAAATATCAAACCCAAATTAAGTGACAATTGTAATGCCATTACACTGTTAAAAATTCACATATTCATGTTTGAAAATCCCTTAAATCTGGCTGAACATGTAAAAGGCTTCAAATGAAAGAATTAGGATTTGTAAATTAGACATTAAGCCACACTTAGGCCAGAGAAGATTCAATTCAATATATATGAACAGTGAACTGAGCAAGCCGTTTAAAATAAATAAATGTATTTAGTGTATGCTATATACATGCAAATGTTCTTTATATACACAATAACTATACTAACCAGCTGTAATAGTATAGTAGTATAGTAAGAGTAAAATGGACTAAAAAGAATACATATGAAATTACTAGAAATTTAAAAGACATTTAAAGTCTGCATGAAATCAATTTGACCGCATTTATTTTGTTAGTGCACATTAATAGTCTTATGGTGAACAATTAGTTTGTGCAAGTAAATCCACAAAAAAAATAACATAATAATAAAATTGTCTGTCTTCATGGTCTTTAGTCAAAATCTGAGAATTTCCTTCCCTTCTGGAATGGCATTCCACCGCTGATGACTTGGAAAAAACAGCCCTGACCTCTATTTAATATTCTGTTTCAATCTGTAAAAGTAAAGTCGGTCGCAACTTCTGGTTTATGAGGCCATATTTAAAAATAATAATTAAAAAAAAATTATATATATATATATATATATATATATATATATATATATATATATATATATATATATATATATATATATATATATATATGGGAATTGCCTCTCTGTAAGTGTGCCCTGGGATAGAGCTGTCAGAGTGAACATTTTATTACATTACTGAAAGCAGCTGACTAGCTTCTTGTTTGTATCAGGGATTCAGTATACTATATTCAAAATGTATCCTACTGTTGAATAGGGTATACCATACTAACTTAAAAGTTTGAATTATTTTTAACCCAAAATAGCCAATTTTTTGTTCGAATATGAAAATGAACAGCATTCACTGGCCAAGGCCAGGGTAGTGTAGCTAGCCAGGCCCATCTCCTCAAAGCTGTCTGTGAACGCTAACATGAGGCTAATTGCTACTGAGGTGGCTGAACTGAGTGAATAACCTCTCAAAACAGCCTCTCAACTCACACAATTATGTTTAGATAAAACGCTTGAGCAGACCACAAACCATCAGCCAACAGAGAGCCGGTCATTATGCAAATACAAAACTAAACGTGCTATTCACTCCTCCCAAACAATGTCCTGACCCCAATCCCCAGTCCTCTTCAGCTGAGACCAGCTTAATGTCATGTGATCATCAAAAACGAAGTCTGATTGGACGTTTAACTCACTTGCACACACAAATACAACACTGGTTCGGCAAGATATTCCAGAGAGAAACAATTATGCAAATGCTCACTTTCTGCAGCCAATTGACAAACCAACTCAGGGGTGAATTTGGTTGGCACAGCAATGACACAAACACACACACACACACACACACACACACACACACACACACACACACGTTGGTCTTCCTGCTAGGACGCCAGGGTACAGATGCACGAAGAAGGCTAATGGCTTTCATCACTGTAGGAAACTCAAGCAGGAGGGATTTTAAATGAGTTAGCAGACTACACCAGCTGACCTGCATGTGCACAGGAAAAGCTTAGAGGAAAGAATGAAAAACCCATCTGTCTGCTCAAAGCGCATCAACTTTCAGACTGTGATGATAAACCTGGGCTTATTTCAGATAGTGTGAGATGACCTGAGAATCGCAGACATGCCCGGCCTAATGCGGTGGAATATGTGTCTCCTGCTCCGGACCCCATGAGACTTTGCTCTTTAGTCCAGAGGCAAATCAATATCCACTGCTAACAGCCTGCAGTGGTTTTAAAGGCATTATTATAAGACAAACAAAAAAAAACAGGCATTAAACATCTGAAATATATCCTCAGGAGTACCTTAAGTTGCAGAGGAAAGTACATTTTAGCTGCTTACAGAAAACTTTTGGTTCCAGAAAAAGTTTCTGTACTATTGATTAACCATTGGATTTAAAATCCATTGCCAGGTTTTTACAATTAGCCAATTTTTGTTGTACAGTGCACAACCGAAAATACCCAAGACCAACATAACGATAGCAAAACAAATATCCACCTGCCAAGATTTACACCCAGAATGGCATCTGCGAACACAGATCTACTGTATAATGCTGTATCCTTAAGAGGAAAGCTTAAACTGGACAGAGTGTGTTCCCATCTGGAATGATCTGTGGACTGAACACCCATCTGCCTGTTGAGGCAGCAGAGAGCAACACACAGGCTCCACTTTCTTCTCACAGGTGCTGAAGATCAAAAGCAACCACAAATCATCATGAAACTAGCAAATGCCAAGGGTGTTCAGCAGCTTGAACCACACGGGCTGTGCCCACAAACCCTTGAGAAGTTCATCACTCTTCTCTTTTCACCGTTACTAGCAAAGTGATACTGTTATTATTTACTACAACATGTGCATTAGAAGGTTAAACCAATGACTATTTCGAAACAATAAGAGAACAGAGAATTAGTATATCAATGCAATATTGCACTGAGCAATGGAAAACACCAGTGCAGAGATGTGGTGCACAAAAAAAGTGTGACTTCCTCCTATCACTGCAAGTTCCTCATAAACATCGTACGGCTGTTTGACATCATAACAATATCTGATTGTTTATGGAAGGGCATTTCAGGATACAAACAGAGCTTTAAGCTCATCCTCTTGCTTCTGAGCAGTGTTGGGCTCAGTTGCTGCTTTTGAGAAGTCTCAGTGAAGCCTCAGCATGCCGTCCACGCAGTTTTCATGTCGGCTACTGAAAGAGAATGAAAACAGGAAGGCTGAAGAACAATACTGAGCTCAAGCACCGCCGCCAGAGAATGCCAGGCCCTGTACAAAACATGAGGTCATCTGTTATGACTTTATAGAGGCCTACGAACTTATTCAGAGACCTACCACAATGAAACTCTTGAAAACGACATTTTCAATTTTTTTTAGGTAGAGAAGGTGAGTATATGGCTGGATGGTATGACTCTATATACACCATGCTACAACAAGTATTAACAGTTATTTTATATCAAATTGTATCACATTTTCCACAAAAATACTAAGCAGCACAACTGTTTTCAACATTAATATATTTCTTGAGCATCAAATCAGCACATTAGAATGATTTCTGAAGGATCATGTGACACTGAAGACTGGAGTAATGATGCTGTAAACTCAGCTTTGCCATAACAGAAATAAATATTTAAAATATACAAGTTATTTTAAAATTGTACTAACATTTCACAATATTACTATTTTCATTCTATTTTTTTGTAGCAAATAACTGCAGCCTTGGTGACAGGTGAGAATAAAAAGGTTATTCGTGCCTGTAAAAACTGTCAGATTTACTGCTTTTCTTGACTCGAAAAGTTTGATTTATGAGATTCCATCATGTTTGATTAAAGCAGACAGGAGAGAGGTGGTTCGGTGAGGACTGAATGAGAGCGCTGAATGATTGAGTGATTATCTCCAGCACTGGATATAAGTGAAATAAGGGAGATACGAGATAGAAATCACCAGAAAAGTGAAGCTCTGCCCAGCTGCCAAGATGTCATCTGGAGTGCCCTGTCTATTTCTGTAGCACCAGATGGCAAGTGCTGCCTCACATACTGACAGCACCTCAGCGAAAGGAAGGAATGGGCAGATTTCTGAACTCAGACCTTCCTGACACACTACACTCTGCAAATTGTCATGGGACACGTGCTACATTATGTACACAAACGCAAACGTATATACGTACGTGTATGTGGAAAGAACATGCCAGCAATAAAGAAGGTAAATTGAAAGTTGAAAATGCAGAATATTGGATACTTCTGTGATTTGCAAACTATTCTTATTCTGAATTCCTGAAGCACAGCCAAGTTCATGTCAGCACCGTACATACAGTGTGACGATAAATGTGCCTACAAGCATACACAAACATACTGTACAACAGAGAAAACAGCATCAGGTTCAGAGCAGCATATTATTTGTCAGTGTTAGTGAGTGCAGGGCCAGAGAGAGAGTATGACACCTCTCTTCAGTTTCAGTCAGGACCAGCAGACACGTTCCACTCCTTATAAATCCACCACGCCAGTGGAAACGGGAAAGTCCAGGAAGCTGAACTCATTTTACAGATCACCCAGCTAAACATAGGCTGACAAATAAAGACTGCAGAGTTTGATAGTACCTTATCTTCTTGAATGGCTCAACAATATTGTTATATAAACATTAAATGTAATAAATAAATAATTTATTATTATCACTACTGCTAATAGGAAGAACATTAACAATTATTTAACCCAAAAATAGTTAAATAATAGTTAAAATGATTAAATAAATAAAAATTAACCTATTAATAATTCATAAATTATTATTATTGGTACATTATTATTATAAATTACATTATTGAAAATGTATGTCTTTTGTTGCTGCTCTTCATAAAAGCAATAGGCTAAGTTACAGAAGGATGTGCACTACTATAAATTGTTATAACCACTCACAATGTAGTTAACAAGACCCTGACTATAGTAAAATCATTGCCATGCACAGCCTCTTGATTGCTTCATTTCAGAACATGAATTCCACTCATAGCACAATAATGATCAATATTTAGGCCAAGAGAAAGTCAAGGAGCAAAGACAGAGAAACAGAATAACTCTGAGCCCACGTTTTTGTTCACTGGGCTTTGGGTTTGCTCGTCTCTTTGTGTCTACACCAACACAATGATGACTTTGGCCTGATGTGAACTGAGAGATCCTTAAACTCCTCCCACCACAGACAAACAGAAAAATGAAGTGAACTTTAAAAGAGCTGTTCAACATCCTGCCCACTATACAGCCTCAGCATTTGGACGGCAACACTGTTAGATGCACTGGTCTTTGGTCTGTGGGATTCAATGGACAGCGAGTTTGAGTCAGCACTCTTTGCACCACGAGTTAACGCTACCAAGAGACCCGATGCCTAATAACACCATTCTAACATCTAAGGAACAGCAGAAGTGATTAATTAAACTCCTTTCTTTATAGCCTTAAGGTTAGCTGAAGGGCATTGAAAGCATGTGATACCGCAATTTTCGATGTGAGTGCAGATCAGGCCTCCATCTCCAGACAGAGTCCAGACTACAGGTACACCATGCCAAATGACTGGCGGCCAGGACAGACTCAGTGTTTTTCTACTAAATTCTGCTTTTCATTGCCATGAATAATACAGAATGAATAAAAGTAGTGGCCACGATTAGCCGTGCCTGGACTACAAAGCTCTGTCTGCTGCCACTCTCACATTCAGTTCCCAGTTCACTAGGATTCTAAGACAGAAACCAGCATTGGAGAGAGAGACAGAGAGAGATGGTAGTGAACGATAGTTGGAAAGTGAGAGAATCAATGGGTAAAGCAAAGGAGACAAAGAAAGGTATTAGAGCAGGGACTCACAAATGTTTTGTCAGTCGAACCCCTTTGACCTAAAATATTTACTAGAATTACGCCCTGAGATTTTAAATGAATATTTAAAAAATAAAATGTAACGAAACATTTGCATGTTCATGTTTCTCTGATGACGGTTAAGGTTATTGGTCATTTTATTAATGACCAATAATGATTAATTATTATGATTAATTATTACATTACAAAGCAGAGGGTTCCAACTATGAATAGTAAATGTTTTAAAATGTAATTTAACCTGTGATGTCAAAGCTGAACTTTAAGCATCATTACTCCAGTCTTCAGTGTCACATGATCTGAAATCATGAAATCATTCTAATATGCTGCTTTGGTGCTCAAGAAACGTTTCTTATTATTCAATGTGGTGAAAAGAGTGATATTTCTGATAAGTAGAAAGTTGAAAAAACAGCATTTATTTGAAATATACATTTTTTGTAACAGTGTAAAAGTCTATTATTGATAGTTTTAATAAATTTAATGCATCCCTCCCTGTTGCATAAAAAAAAAAGAATTTCTTTCACACACAAAAATAACAAATAACTGACCCCAGTTTTTTAAACGGTAGTGTACAATAATTTAATTAGCACTTTTCACAATCTAATCAATCCTTTTCTCACTGAATATCACATTTAATTCAGAAATGTGACACTACACGTGTAGAAAAGGAGTAGTGAATGTAGTTTCATGTTGACTTTAAGATTCACTGGAGCAGAATAACAAGTAATAACTGCTGTTTTTCTACCTCACTGCAGACAGTCCAGGAAGTGGAATGTCATTTTACATCAATAAGATTAATTGTGAGCATGAGGTGATATAACCGCTTGTCCTTAACTTCCACAAGGAGGAGGTGAAAACATGACTCTCAGTCATGTGACGTGGATGGAGAACTGTTTTGGCCTAATTTCATCCGCTTTGCAGTTGCTGTCTATGCATCCAAGTCTTTATAGCAGAAAGAAAATACCACCATTCCAAGCACGACCCTGTGATGCTCCCTCACATTCTCGTGCACGTGAAGAAGGCCGGATCTCCCACCCGCCCCCCGGCTCATCTCATCCTGCACCACTCCAGCAGATCAACCCCGCTATATGGGTAATTACAGACCAGACTGGCACAGCAAACAGCCGGCTCCCCTGTACAAGGAAATGTCCTGTGTAAATAGATTATCTTTGGATGATAAGAAAACTGCATTTACATAGAAATTCATCTGCAAGATTTATGAAATCTATCAAATTTACCATAATAACTAATTTCTGCTAAAATCCCATTGATACTAAAGCTGCCCCCAACCCTAACCCTAAAGCTGACCCTGTTAAAAATCAGCATTTTAAACCCATGACACACCAACAGACACAGCGACAGTTGGGCAATGTCTGGCCTTCTTTGAGCGTCGGTTGCCTCTAGTTGGACGCCATCTGGGTTTTTTGGGCCGATTCAGCATGTTGAATCGGCGGCGGTGAGAGAGAGAACTCTGATTGGCTGTTTAGCTTAGCGTCAGTGCACAAGAATAAAAGTGAAAGTGATGAAAGCGAGCAAAGAAGCCAAGACAGCACAGGTTATAATTTCACGTCATCTTGCCTGAGCATTCCAATGCATAAATATTTTCTTAACAGCATGAGCCGACTTGAATTAAGAAAGTGATCAGCATGACTGACATTCAAAATGGTCACCAAGCCCTGACTTGTTCACGGTTTGTATATCTGCGGTTCTAGTTTCAGTTTCCCTTTTTGAATGACGAAAATACCTATTGATATCTGCTGATGTAGACACTGATATTCTTAAACGCAGGCACTGAACACACGTGCTGGTTGACAGTGGTCAGTAGTCCTTTTGGTGTGTTTAAGTACAGATTTTTGGCCGAAGAGAGGCAGTCAGCTTTCGCCACCGCTAGTTCTTTGACATCAGCTTGGTATGTCCCAGGCTGCAAAAACATCAAGGACAGACTGAAGTTCTGCAGGAAGTACAAGAATTGGACAGCAGAAAATGGTGCAAAGTTATTTTCTCTGATGAAGGCCCCTTCTGACTGTTTGGGACATCTGGAAAATCAATTGTCCAGAGAAGAAAAGGTGAACGCTACCAAGAGTCCTGAGTCGTGCCAGCAGTGAAGCATCCTGAGACAATACATGTGTGGGGTTGCTTTTCAGTCCCATGCATAAACAATGGTATCAAAACATCCTGCAAGAGCAACTTCTCCCAATGATCCAGGAGCAATTCTGTGATGATCTGTACATTTTCCAGCATGATGGAGCACCTTGTCATAAGGCAAGAATCAAGTGGCTCTGAGAACATTTCATTGAAATTTTGGATCCATGGCCAGGCAACTCCCTGGATCTTAATCCCCTAGAGAACCAGTGGTCAATCCTCAAGAGGCGAGTGGACAAACAAAAGTCCACAACTCTGAGCACATAAGGAAAGAATGGATCGACATCAGTCAGGATTTGGCCCTGCCAGAGGGAATTGCAGAGGTTATGAAGGATCAACACTGTAAATAATAATTCTTTGCATATATTGAAAGTTTTTGCCAATAAAATCATTTGAAAATGCATATTGTTTACCAGTATACCATAGAAACGTGAAAAAATAATCCAAAAATACTAAAGCAGCAAACTTTGCGAAGCACAAAATTTATGTCACTGGCAAAACTTTTGGCCACGGTTATACACTGCAACAAGCTCAGGGAAGGGAAATGATTATAAATAATTGCACTGAAAAGTATAGATTAATAGTTAGTGTAATCTAACATACCCAATATTCACGTGTGCCATTTTTATGCTTATCAGAGTTTTGCAGCATTAGCATAGCAACATGATAATGTCAAACTCTTTGTAAATATATTGCAAAACAGTGTACTTTAGAAATACAAGAGTTTATGAGAAACAGCAAATCTGTGATGACAAATATATGAGTGTTTTAAATGAATATGAATGTAGGGCGACTTCGGATCATCACTCATATTTCATATAGGCTAATTCACATGCTGCTGTGGTCTTTAAGTGTTTATGAGCCTGTTTGTTTCTACAGCTGGTCAGAAATCCCCAACTTATGCTATTAGCGAGGTTTTATTTTTGGCCTGCAGTAAATCAGAAACACAGTTCATCACAGTACATCAGTTGAAAAAATAACTTGAGAGTATTTCTCACACACACACACTGCATCCCAAGCCAGTTTCTTCAGATGTTCAATTTTAATTCTTTGTACATGGACAAGCTGCTCAGATAAGACACAGAGAGCAAGACAACGCACTAGGTTTGAGACGCAGCCGGTGTTTAAGAGTTACAGATGGGGAGTGATAAAGGAGACAAATGTAATAAGACATTGCCAGCAACTTGACAGCTGGTAAAAGATTGAGGTATATGGTGATGGTCTGCAACAGCTGTTCTACATCTAACCTTTTTTTGTTTTTTTTCAAGCATCACAGTGCGAGGAACCAAAAAAGGAAGCTAAATGGAAACCAGCTGACAAGAAGGGCAGAAATTAGGCATTACAGAAAAAGCAGAACTGCCAAGTACTAAGAGAGAAAAACTGAAGCCACATTCCTAGATTAAACTACTTCATCATTACAAAATCAAACCTTAGATTAGAGCATAGAGCTGTCATGATCATGACATATTGGCTGACAAAAGGGGGCAGACTGACATGTAGGCTATAAAATATTTTAAATATTAATAGAATATTCACATTTTAGAGTCAATTATATGTTAGAAAACCTATATAATAATAATAATTATGATTATTATTATTATTATTATTATTATTATTATTAATTAAAACAAAACAAAAACAAAAAATTAGGCTAGCATACATTTGAAATGTCGCTCAATTAATATTTATGACAATATCTTAAAATAAAATGTAAGTGGATCATCTTGAATTGGGATTTTAATTAGAATCACCAAATTTCTCCAAACTGAGAAATCCATCTACCGGGTTGAGTGGCAGGTGCAGCTGTAATCTGCAAGGTGAGAAGTGGCATTTTGAGTTTACACCCATGCACCTGCAATGGTCACTGGGATTAATCCAGGAGTCTGGTGACCTCAGGTATACGCTCACGGGATTACATCCGTAATCAGGTCAATCGTTTCTGTCTGCACTTAAAGCCCAAGAGCAAGATGACCTTCCAAGTGTCCGAACCACATCAATCTATGAATTCCCTTCACCTTTTTCTCTCTCTCTCTCAATCAATAAAAGCTTTTCTGACTCTCAATTTCAGTGTGCAAAGCTTTTACAGACAACTCTTCCCCTCCTGTGTCTGTGATGGCGATCCCCAAGGGCCTGCTGTCAGGATGACTCCATCCACCATCTCATTAGCAGAGATGAAACAGTCTAAAATAAGAGGTCAGTGTAGTATTAGCTACAGGAACACCATTTTATATACTAACAGAATTTCCAAAGTATGCAGCTAGTACTGTTGCTAATGTGGTTGCTAGACCATTATGGTTGGTTACTTATTGGTCAAATGATCCCATCTACAAGCCTCTAAGGCTACGTTCACACATTCATGGTGTGAATCTCGAAATGCTCACACAGCAACTCACAGTAGCGTCTCAAATAACTGTATGTATGAACGTGCAATGGGAGTCAAGCCTGTATTCTCTATCAGTAAGCATAGCGCCAGTGACCAAAGTAATATCAAAGATGGCAACGTCCATAAAAGTGTCTTATCACTTTTGACACGAAAAGATTCCAATAGCAACGAGTTCATACATCAAACCTTCATGAACCGACAGCAGTTTTTATATCTGGGTGGAGAGTGGAGCATTTGAGTCGCACATAGAACACAAGAGTGACGGAGAACAGTGACTGTAAGTTACCGAAAGCGAAACCACACACGAAAACCTGCAACACAAGATGTTGAAACGAGAAACGAGTTTGTGCAGTGCAGAGCGTCTCTCTCAGACTGCATTAGGTGACAGACAACTAATTGTCCAGTCCGGTTGCGTTCACACAGCACGGGTTTTCTGAGAAAGCGCTTGCGAGTCCTGATAATGTGAGTTTGGTTATAGAATGCGTTTTTCACAACTTGCAGATACGAGTTGTAATGTTTTTTCGCTAGACATATTTCATGTCATATTTATTTTTATTTGTCAACATTTTCATAACAGTGTCTTAAAGGGTTAGTTCACCCAAAAATGAAAATTCTGTCAGTAATTACTCACCCTCATGTTGTTCCAACCCCGTAAGACCTTCGTTCATCTTCGGAACATAAATTAAGATATTTTTGATGAAATCTGAGAGCTGATCACTCCTCCATAGGCTTCTAGGTGACCGAAACTTGCTGGCCCAGAAAAGTTATTAAAGAGATCGTTAATATAGTCCAAGTGACTACAGTGGCTCAATCTTAAGTTTATCAAGCGACGAGAATACTTTTTGTGCGCAAAAACAAACAAAAATAACGACTTAATTCCACTATTCATTTCCTTCTCTCTGGGCCTCTAGTTGGTTCACGTAGTGTTTTTGCATCGCGCGTCTGTGTTACACGTCACCACGTAGGCTCACAATTGGCCGAAGCTGGTCATGTGTGTGATGCGTGTTGACGTGCAACACAGACGCGCTGCGCAAAAACACTACGAGGCCCAGAGAGAAGGAAATGAATAGTGGAATAAAGTCGTTATTTTTGTTTGTTTTTGCGCACAAAAAGTATTCTCGTCGCTTGATAAACTTAAGATTGAGCCACTGTAGTCACTTGGACTATATTAACGATCTCTTTAATAACTTTTCTGGGCCAGCAAGTTTCGGTCACCTAGCAGCCTATGGAGAAGTGATCAGCTCTCAGATTTAATCAAAAATATCTTAATTTATGTTCCGAAGATGAACGAAGGTCTTACGCGGTTGGAACAACATGAGGGTAAGTAATTACTGACAAAATTTTCATTTTTGGGTGAACTAACCCTTTAATTAAAGTCAAGGGAAATATTTTCATTATCGCCATGATGGACACGCCCACCCTTCCCCCCACTCATTTTTGATACCAAACAATACTCAAAAGTCAAAATGAAAAATTGACAAAAGTGTCCATCCCAATTGGGAACCAAACAACACTGGAGCCCATTGACTTCCATTGTATGAACAAAAAAATATTTCTCAAAATATAATTTATGTTCCACAGTACAAAAAAGTATTTTATTTAAATAAAAAAACAATAAAAAAAACAGTTTAAAGATATTTTAAAGATTGTTGGTAACCTGATAGCTGATGACTTCCATAGTAAGACAAAAAGTCAATGGTTAGGCTACTGTCAACTGTCTGGTTACCAATACCAAAATTCTTTAAAATATCTTATTTTGTGTTCAACAGAAGAATTAAACTCATACAGGTTTGGAACAACTTGAGAGTGAGTAAGTTATGACAAAATTTGAATTTTTGGGTGAACTATCCCTTTAAATCCCCCACTCAATAATCTTTGCTGATATTTGTTCATGACACCACTGCTGAAGATGAAAAGAGAGATGAGTTTTCATTCCCTCAACAGTTTTCCCTTCATAAAGGAAAATGTCACAATAACAATAGATTCAGTGCAAGAGGCCAAGATCTCTCAAGAGAGATGTGAGAGAGAGAAAGGTTTTACAGGTTTAATCTCCATACAACCCAATGCTTATTAATATATCTTCTTTCAGATACAACACACAAAAAAACACACACATGAATAGCAACATTCAACTTCCAAAGACGATATTTATACTTCACTCAAGCAAAAGCCCACATATTCCTCAAGAAACAGACATTTTGCAGCAGATACAGTGATAAGAAGAAGAATATCTGCTTCAATCTGAATGGAGAGAGCATCTTCATAGGAACACACCATAGTACAAGGTAAACAAACGGTCCAGACAAACATTCATCTTAAAGATGCAGTCTAAGCAGTGGACATCACCATGGTTACCACATCTCAGAGCAAACGAATCACTAGAGACCAAACATTAAGGTCGTTCTGCTTTTTGCTGTGTGTATCTGCCACGAGCATCCTTGACCCTGACGGCTCAGCACTGTATAAGACAACATTCCCAGCATACCATCTGCAGTAGTGTCCTAATGAAGGGGGTGGGCTAACCTCACGCTCTGGTTTCAGTACGCAGTCTGCGCATATGTGCTAGAGTGCATTGTGACTGCAGTCTCTGAGCTCTACTTCCTGTGCAACTCTGGCTTTCTCTCAAGTGACCTTGTACCTCCTATGGACCCCTTTGTTTACCATGGAGTTTAGGCCAATAATGATTATGTAAATTAAGAAAATGTTTGATATGACAAAAGCATCTCTCTCACAGCCTAACTATTCAGGATGACAAAAATTTGGCTGAATAATTAAAGCCAATAGATGACTAGTATAGTCAAGCTCGATTATGAATTTGTTGAGTTAAATAAGCCTCTAGCAAAGGTCTTCAGTTTACCAGTGTTTATTCAGCTCTTCAGCTTCAGCACACGCAGCTCAAACTGTAATGCACAACATTAATCACTATGATTGGGTCTGTCATATAGGCTACATAACATTATAAAGAGAACACTATTGTAATAAAACATTATGAACTCTTTGGGTTTAGTTGCCGTGTTTCAGAGCGTTTACGGGAAGAGCGAATCCACAACAGGAGTTACATATTCTGACTAGCACGTAACTTATGTTTAAGTTCACTTGTGCATTTGCGTCATTTTATGCATATGTTGTAATATTGTTTATGTATAATCAAAAACATTGATGCATCATTAATAATAATTAGCACTTTTATTTTTCATTTTCATCCACAATATGGTTTAATTAAAATGGCTTTTAATGGTGAGACTTTTGTTTTTGTAATCGGGCTCTCAAAATTTATATAAATTTAGATTTAGATTTATTGGCCAATATATCGGTTATTGGCTTTTAAACATAAAGTAGTATCGGCAATCTATCGGTATCATCCAAAATTAAACAATTTCATAATGGTTTGTCTGTAAATTATAGTTTTACATGGATAATGTTTTCAAAACACTCACTTGCAACAGAGTAATACTTTTTCTGCATACACATCTTTGTTTTTTGTGCAAAAAAACTTAATTAACATTATAAGTGAACCTCAAGGAACGTATCAAAATATTAATAAAAAAAATCCATGACATGACCCCTTTAACTTAGTCCAATGCATCTTCCTTCATGAGATTTGAAGCCTTGTGAAGTTAAAACTATGGCTGGGTAAATATTGATTTTCCAATTAATCTCAATCTCATTTTGATCAAGTTTAATTGATTCTACAAAACCCAAGAGCCATTGTTTATTACACCTCGACAACCAAATGACTCTTATGAACCAGTTCATTTGTATGAATATAAAGTGCAGGCTATATAAACTTCAATATACACAAAGTGTAGACCTGGATTATTTATTACTCACTGACCTTAATTATTACTGAAATAGACAAATGAATCAAATCAAATCAAATCGAAATCAGAACCAAAAGCTAGTGAATTGAACTGAAAAACGTGAATGGATATCCATCTATAGTTAAAACCAATACAAGTGTCAATTTACATCTATCCCTATATATAAAAACCCTCACTGGGTAATTTATCACTGACATGCTGTCATTGCAACTTAAAAGGTTACATAGGTCCATATTTTCTTTCTTAATGCATCTTAAGAATTAGCACACCACCATTTCTGTGTTCAATGTTACCTTATTCAAAGCAGCTCGATGAATCACATCTCAGAGAGCACAATGACTCACTGCTCGCAAATGGACGTTAACAACCCATATGTTGTCCAAAAAACAGCTAATACAGTATGCCGAGTTACGCTCACAATGCACGAGGACTGATTTTTTTTTTTACATTTATCTTCTAAAAAATGAGTCAACAATAGTATTATCATAATGGTATATAAAACTCTTAAGTTCAAAAATTTGCCTGAAACAATTTTTATATCAAAGGGTCCATAAATTCTTGATGTGTGGTCCGGCGTTCTTCTTCATTAGGGTGTAATAACGATAACACCCGAAACACGGGCGATAACATCAACTCATTTCCTTTCACTGGCTCTCTCTTCCTCTAACACTAAACTAATGCAAAACTGATGAACAAGAGACCCGAGCTGCAGGTTCAAGCCACACAGTATCTTCACTCTCAGCACCTCAACACACTAAAGTCCCTCAGGCAGAAATTCTTTGAGTCCTCTCATTTTTCCAAAGGAAGGGGATTTCACACAGAGAGGCTCTTCTTCCCTTCAAGATCAAACAGAATATCATTTCCACTTCTATTCTTTCTTTTCAGTCACTCAGGATGCAGATTTCCAATAAAACTTGAACGCTATCTAACTCTGAACATCTCATAGGCTAAAAGCCAAAAGCATATACTAGAGCCACCTTGTCTGGAGGCATGTGACCAAATACGAGAAGCTTACAATTCAAACAAAGTATGAGAGCCATAGAGACAAGTATATACTTACTGGTGGAGTTCCCTTGCATTTGTATAATGCATTTTGATTCCTTGTTGGTCTCCCTTGAATTGAAGGGTCGCACTCTGACAGCCACTTTCACTGAGCCAGACATGGTTGAAGTTGTTGTGATTCAATCCCACAAAATGTTATCCTACAAAAAGAAACAAAAATAATGTTGTTTTCTCCATTGCCACAGACATTAGGCTAAAGGTACAAGAACACATTTCACAGACGTTATCCAGAATTATCTCATCAGATTGCATTGAGTAAACAAGACTTCTAAATAGATCAGAAGGCACCATAACATAATTTATGCAATGAAAGAAAAAGATGATAAATGGTTCCACAGATTTTGACTAATGATTTTCCATGACTTTTTAATTAACTTCTGTTTACTTGATATTAGATTTGGGATTATTTTTATTTTCACAATAATCAGTAAAAAAAATGACTTTAACTCTATAACTCTATTGATACATGAATTTCTAAGGCCTCTAAATATTTTTAGCAAGTAGAAGACCTTTTAGTATAATTCTAAAAATGTCCACATTTAGGCTCTGGTACACATCTTTTTTAGTTTTATATGTTATAAAGTAAACTTAAGCGTAACTTTTATATTAATATTTTAAAATTTTGTACTTGCAAATTATCTCGCAATCATGATTGTATTGCATTGCATTATGTTTTTCCCCACACAATTAAAACTACAGAGCTTTCTTTGATCAAAAATCTAAGCATTTAAATATTATCTTATTAAGATTTGGGAGATATAGAGTGACGACTGATAGATACGCAGTTTATGCAAGTAGTCTGCTATACTGTTTTCACTGAAAATTTGACTGATATAATAAATACAGTATAAATAAATATAAATTTATTTTACATATAATTTATTTTAAATTTATATTATATGTATAAATACATATAAATAAATAAACACATTCTGCACCAAAAAGCATATTTTGGCTCGGTATGGACTGGTATAGAAATGAAAAATTGAGGTGTTTCTCTCCTCTCAGTGTGAGCTTGATATTCTCATATCATACTATATGGGCCGTAAAAGCCATAAAAGGCCAAAAAATTTATACAAAACGTTTTTTAGATTTTCTTTTGTATTATGTCAAAAAGGTTCAAGAAACTGTTACGTTTAAAAAAAAAAATGTGTCAGGCTTTAAGGGGTAAAACATGGAATTAACTAATATTTTTAGCATTTTTTCATGGCTATGGGAATGCTTTAATAATTCCAACGATGAAAAAGGACCAAGACATAAACTTTCCCTTTCCCTTATGTAAATTTTAACCCAAAATCTTAAATCTGAATATAAAAATGTGCATAGAGCTCCCTGTTATATGTCAACAACCCATTTATTCTATTAAATATCCGGTGGGCAAAGGTGATACCATAGTATGGAGGAAGATATCCAGCACATAGAGAGAGAGAGAGCGAGCGAGCGAGCGCGCGCGCGAGAGAGAGAGAGAGAGAGAGAGAGAGAGAGAGAGAGAGAGAGAGAGAGAGAGAGAGAGAGAGAGAGAGAGAGAGAGAGAGAGAGAGAGAGAGAGAGAGAGAGAGAGAGAGAGAGAGAGAGAGAGAGAGAGAGAGAGAGAGAGAGAGAGAGAGAGAGAGAGAGAGAGAGAGAGAGAGAGAGAGAGAGAGAGAGAGAGAGAGAGAGAGAGAGAGGAGAGAGAGAGAGAGAGAGAGAGAGAGATTATCAGGAATATTAGATGGTTCCTTCACGGACTCATAAACATGGCGGCCGCTCGCCTGCAGCAGCAGCAGGGCTGGGCCTGTGTGTTCACACGCTCACTACACAAGTAAACACATCTGAATACCATCATGACATATCGAAACAACATGCACCGACACATAACAACGCCAGTCTATTTCCTTTAAAAATGTATGTATCACTTATGGGCGTGACATTTGTTATTTAGTATTGGTTTTATCGACCGGTTGTGGATTACGACGAATCTGACAATGCAGCAATTATTTTTGAAGTTCAAATCTCTTGAGTGTGACTGAAAAATGAACAGTCCGCTGTTCAAGCACATGACACCAAAAAGAGGATGTTTTCATCCTTGCCCTTGTAGTCATCCACTGAATTAAAGGCATACGCCCATGAAAATCAATCTGCCGGAGAAAACACAAGTGTGTCAGGGACGAATATAAGACAAACAAATTCTCTTTCGATCCACTCTTATAGAATTGTGTGGTACCAAAACAACACATTAAAAACGTTTCAAGGATACACCGACTTCACTCAGTGATTAATAACGGAGACTGGATATTGATGGGCGACTCGCAACATATCTAAGTCAGAATGATCCACCACAGATATACATTTGATCAAACCGTTAAATTATTCTAAAAAGTACTAAATCAAGTATGACATTGTAACATTATGAATTGGCTTCCTTGAGGATCGCACGGTAACGTTACTATGTCTATGCTTTGAGAACAAATCGTTCTTTTGATTCGGATCCTTGCTGGGAACCGGTTCCCCAGCCGGAATGAACTGCTGTCACGAATACAATAGGTCCGAGAGGTTCTGGAGTCAACAACTCACGGACTGACTTATTCAACGGAGAATCGTTTTTTTTTTCCCCACCTAATCCGCGATGCTGATAACCGACGATTGAGGTGACAGTTCGAGCATTTGGAGAGAAACAATGATACGGATCACTGAATCAGTTTTGAGCCGGTACTGTTCGAAAGAACCGATTCGTTGAAATGTGCCGAACTTCCCATCACTAGACTTCTTTCTATGAACTCGGTGACTTTCTTTGCATAACCCTCAGATGGGTTTGTCATTTGAACATTTATTTTCATGTATAAATATAAATAAATAGTAAGAGTATAATACCACTATTAAGTTGCGCTAAAGCAATCAACTGCAACAAAAAAAAAAGCAAAACATTCATTCGCATCCCTAAACGCAACTCGGGCAATGTATACTCAAACTCAAATGTATAAGTATTACAATCATCTCCGAGAAAAGACGAGACTTACCGCTTTATATCCACACGTAGAGACGACTAGAACACCATAGAAATCCTGCACGGTGCCAATTCTCCAATGACGTCTACAACCAGCAGCAAAAATCAAAAAAGACTGACGGTTAAGTTCTTAATAGCTCCTTTACTGTTATATACACCCATTATAGCTCCGTTTCATTCTCCAGCACCGCGCAAGATGATGTTTTTATTGGGCTGATGCTGGTGTCGTTGGACCGTTCCTCTAGTAGGCTTAGGATATGGATGAATGCCTTGATTTACTGAAATGATTACGTCAACTGCCGTGTCAACATCGTGAATGACAGACCGTCTGGCCTATAAGAACTGAGTATTGTGTGAGCAATGCGTCGTGTAGCCAATGAGAACGCTGGGAAAACTAAGGTGGGCTGGGCAGCTGTGACGCAATACTGCAGGGTCGCTTACGATCCGCTGTGGCGTGGCATCATACTACACAAAAGTGAAGGGCGCCGCCTAGCAGAAACACGGATAAAACAGGGATAGCTATACATTAGAAATTAATTATAAGAAATTAATTATAAGAACAGTTTAGAATCCTAAGTTGCTCCCCTATTATGTGATGAACCAATGTTCTTTCAAAAAATAATTACTCATTATTTTTCTAAAATAGTCATGAGACTTGAATCCTCTCAAAACAATACATAAAGGTGAGCAATTAATCAAAATTGAAGCTGCTTCCTCATATACCACACTTACAATGTTTTCTCCCACTGATTGACAATCATGTATTTTTTTTTATTTTATAATGTGGCCAGACTAAATTGTGCCCAGGGTTATTCCTGTTAACTAAAACTAAAACCATAAACACATTCTTCTACTTGAAATAAATATGAACTGAAATAAAATTTAAAAACTTATAAACTTTCTTTATTTCAAGCAACCAAATTTTAGTTTTTAAGCATTTCTCATTTAGTTAAATTTGATGCACTAAAATAACTAAAACTAAGCTAAAAATAAAAAAAAAGTACTAGCACTTTAATACTGAAGATTGCAGGGAGAACAAAAACTATAACAGTATCTCAATTATACTAAATCAACAGCCAGTGTCATCCATGAAACAATTGAATATTGAATAACTTAATTTCAAATGTTTTGTAAAAAAAGAAGAAAAAAGTGGATGATGAATTTAAGAGGACAAGTAAAAAAGAAAAGTGCAATGGCTATCATTGTGTGTGCATTACCATTTATTACAGTTCAAAAGAATTTTGTAACAAAGGAAGCAAATTCCTGTACAGATAAACCCTTTTAAGTCACTGGAAAAACTCTTTAATTTATGCTGAAATCCAACAACTGGGGTTAACATTAATAACAAGAGATGACCCTTTATGATCCAAAACAAATGTTGTTGAACAGAACAAAACAAAAAAACATGATATACTGGCATTTTTATGATGATCATGCTACAACACAGCTTCACATTCTCTTATTTGATCCAGGGTTTCAGCTCTGCTTCAGCTTTTATTCAAATTGTTGTACACATGAGATTTGTGTGCAAACCAACAAAATTCAAATACAGAGTCAGTCACCATCTGATGCTTAATCAATTTACACCAACATCTATTGTATTTTCTACAAGACAGTCTAGAGCTTGTTAATTTATTTAAAATATGCTGTACTTCTCCAACCATATCAAATAAACGGCAGGTTAGGGACCGAACTGTAAACTGTATGTCTACAGCCAATGTTTATTGAGTGTAAAAATGGAAATACTGGTGTTACTTGACAACATTCTTCCAAATATCTCATAAACATGAACCCTCAAGCTGTCAGAACCATTAAAATGTCTTATATATCCATAAGAATATATATAAGAATGTCTTTATATATCCGGTTTTGAGTGAGAATGTGTGCCTTTTCAGCTTGGTATGTATGCAGACATACAAATTCGAAATCAAAATGTTTCAAAAGTCTAAACTTTATTATGTTTCAATTTAGAATCATGAGCCTTTCAGACAGTGGCTCCATAAAGCGGATAAAGGGAGGCAAAAACAATTTGGGTATTGTCATCTTTTTTTTTTTTTTCTGTTTCTCTTCAGTTTACTTCCAGCGTGATTAAAAACATTTAAACTGAGGGGCAAGCTTGGCTCACTGAGAAAACTCAAAAGCGACCAGTCTGCTTCTCTCTCATCCAGGCTTGGATACGCTCCTTCAGCTCTGGGACTGTGGAGAGAGGGGGAAAATACAGAGTCAGCATTATAAAGTCTAACAAATAAATAAAAAAAGTCAAGCTAAAGAGTGCATTTGGCAGATGCACTCTGGGCTGAAAGCAGCAATCTTTGAAAAGCGGTGTGTGGTTAATACCTGGTTCCAGCATGCTCTCTGTGAGAGGCTGTCTGTTAAAGGGGTCGGTGGGAGAGTTCAGGAGGTGTCGCAGAATGATGGATCGGTCCATGATGTTGCCAGAGGGAAGTTGCACGGGATCAGTCATAAGAGTGTCCATCAGCGGGTCTGTTCAGGTAGGAGCACACTGTTATTTACTAACTCCAATCGACTAGTAAATCTGTTGCTATTCAAATGTTTGGGGTCAGTAAGATGTTTGTTTTGTTTTTTTTTTAAGAAATTAATCATTTTATTATGCAAGGATTCATTGCAATTGATCAAGAGTGACAGTAAATACATTTATAATGTTTCAATTCAATGAAAAACTTTCTATTCAAAGTAGTATGAAAAAAGTATCCTGGTTTCCACAAAAAAAAGCAGCACAACCATTTTCAACATTGATAATCAAAAGAAAAGGTAACACTTTACTATAAACTACATTAGTTAGCATGAACTAATAATGAATTGCACTTATTCAGCATTTATTAATCTTAGTTAATGTTAATTAGTTATTTTTTATTAACTAACGTTAACAAATACAGTAACAAATATATTGCTCATGGTTATTTCATGTTAGTTAATACATTAACTAATGAACCTTATTGTAAAGTGTTACCAAAGAAACACTTTATTAAATCAGAATGATTTCTGAAGGATCATGGGACAATGAAGACTGGAGTAATGATGCTAAAAAGTTGCATTTCAAAACATTTAAATAGAAAATATAATGTAATTTTTCATAATATTACCGTTTTACTGTATTTTGATCAAATAAATGCAGTCTTGGTGAGCCTAAGATACTTCTTACAACTGACCCCAAACTTTTAAACAGTAGTGAATGATTCAAAGTATGACGTAGCTAAAGACTTGATGACCCTCACCTTTAAACTCATCTGGGGCGTCGCTGTAATCCATCTCAGACTGAGAATTGCGAGCTACTATCTCCTCCACCTTCTCCAACAGAAGTTTGAATTTCTCAATAGCAATGGTGGATTTTATGCCCGCCTTTCTCATTTTGGAAATGACCTCCTCAAAGAGCTCCCTGCTGTATGACCGCTGAAAATGAGCAAAAAGTAAACACATTTGAGTTAAACACTATTTGTCTTGCAATACAGTTAAAATAATGTTGGTGAGTAAATACAGACCTGGTCATCTGCAATGGCTTTAGCAAATCGAGCACAGTCCAGCTGCAGGTAGATATCAGTGAGCTGATCCAGGAGCTTCTTTGGCTCAAAACCGTATTTCTCTGGGTTTTCCACTTTTAGGTCTCGACATTTAGGTCCACATAGCTGCTGCAGGTTATAATTCAACATGGCAGCCAGACGAGGACCCAGTTCCTGTTCAATACAATATAATACACATCAGTCATCCCAACGAGAAATGTTATCATTTTTGTGCATTGTAAACAGAACCTATGATGCAGTATTTATTTATTAGAGTCATTAGAAGTGCCCTTTCTCAAATCTCCTGAATAAACTCAATGTTCTGACCCTGGCAGCAGCTCCATTTTCCCTGAAGACTATAAATACCTGCAGAGAGCAGAGCGCAGGAGATTCATTTACAGGCAAGCAGCAGATTACAATCCTCACGCTTTTTCCTAACAAGCAAACCTAAATAGATTTTGTTATGCTCTACTTTACCACTTTTTAGGAGCTTCCTAATGCAAATCTGTTGTCTGCTAAAATTTCCTCAAGACATGTTTCTTCAACTGTCCTGCTTAGATGCGTTTATTAAACTGCTTCTACTCATTTAATAAGCTCTTTAGCTGTTCGTTTACTTCCGTTTAGTTTGGGGTAAGAATTTTTTTTTTCCCCTGAAAGAAATTAATACTTTTATTCAGCAAATACACATTAAATTGATCAAAAGGTGAAATTAAAGACATTTAAAATGTTACAAAGATTTCAATTTTAAATAATTACTGTTCTTTTAAACTAAAAATGTATCAAAGTTTCCATAAAAATATAAAGCAGCACAACCGTTTTGGTCACCGTGATTTTGCCATGACAGACATGTTTCTGGGTCAATTTTGTAGATCCTGCAACAACATTCCTGTCCGAAAATTAAGTCCAACCCATAAGTTATCACTATATTCAGAGGGAAATGATGGGTAAATAATACTGATGTAGAAGCACCTAACCCTGGTTGTAAGCCTAAACGACATAAACTGTAAAATTGTCCCTCCAATCTGATTGGTTGATTGGAATGTTGTTCCAGGATCAACAAAGATGTTGATGTACTTGGTGAAATCCCGTTCACCCAAATTGTTTTCCACATTGATAATAATAAGAAATCTTTAAGTACAAAATCGGCATATTAGAATGTTTTCTGAAGGATCATGTGATACTGAAGACTGGAGTAATGATGCTGAAAATTCAGCTTTGACATCACAGGAATAAACTGCATTCTAAAATTTAAATGGTAATAATATTATATAAATATATTGATCAAATAATTATACAAATTGATCAAATAAATGCAACCATGAAGAGCATAAAAATCGTACCAACCCCAAACATTTGAATGTTTAGTGTATATGCCATGATAATAATGTCAGAGAGTGTGTTTTTACAGCGCTACATGTTTCTTTACTTACAGGCCTGAGGAAGGGCTTTTGGACCTGTTTGGTGAGGATATGGAACATATCCACAGTCTCTGTGGCTAAAGCCAGGTAGGATCGTGATACTCTCTCATCCTGAGTCAGCTGGGACTGACGGCTCTGCTGCTGCTCCTGAGGATCAGAACATTTCACATACAATTAGACCCGATTGGAACTGGAGAATAAAACATGTTAATGAAAGTAGAAACAATTCAGAACATCCATTCACTTTAAAACCCACTCCTCATCCTTTTATCCTTAAAGCTAATGTTTTTTTGTTTTTTTTCGTGACACAATAGTGCATTATATCCATTACACATAATGCATTCAAAAGGGTGGGTAACTGAATTATAGGTCAAGTTGTGATATGTGCTGACCCTGGGCAGCTGGTCCCATTGCTCTTTATTCTTCATCTCCTCCTGAATCTCATGGATGCGTTTCAAAGACTCCAAACTCTCGTCCAGCAGAAAAGTTGTATCGTTAATTAGCATGTTGATGTAGCGTACAAACTGTTTACCAGAGCTGTAGAATGAAAGAGAGAGGGAAAATTTATAAAATATAAATATTTAACAAAATTAATTGTAATGCAACAAATTTGACAAATAATAATTACATAAATAATTTGATATAGATGGATAGATAGATCTAACTGTACACTATTTTTTATTTTTTTTACAAAATATGAACTCATTTTTAAAATTAAACTTTTTTTTTTCCCCATTATCAAATTTCTTAAATCAGCCTGGATGATATATCAGTTTATTACCATTTCAAATTTCACTCAAAACTAAACATTGAACTCACTTGAACTCCTCCAGGAAGGTGCCTTGGTGGTTAATGTTTTGCCACAGGCTTTTGAATATGGTGCTGATGTGGTAACGGATGGTGAACTTGTCATAGAACTCGCTTGTGGCTCCAGTGTGTTCCACATCTGGGGAGAAACAATCAATTAGCATAAAATCAAAATGCTCAGAATAGACCTGAAGACGAATTTCAGACACCCTTTCACCTGTGTAGAACTTCATGAGGGCGGGCACAAGCTGATTGACAGACAGTGGGTGGCTCTCCATCATCTCAAAGAAACGCTGAGTGCGCGGCTGCACCGCTGGGTTGGTAACGAACAGCACCTCCACCAGTTTGGCAATCAAGTATGGGTTCTTTATGTAATTCTGACTGCAAAGGAAGACCACCAGGAAGGTCACGATGTCTTCAGTGCACGGCTCATAGAGAACCTGTGGAAAGTACCTGAGAAACAAAGGGGGGAAAAGTTAAATTTCACTAAAACAATAAATGTAACTAAATTTGGGATTCTAATACTACACACATTGAAGCACTCTCATAAGACTTACTGCACAATAAAAAGCAAGAACTCAGCCACATCTTCAATGTAAAACTCTGGCAGTGCTGCAAAGTTTTTGGGGATATCTGGGTTCAGAGGCAGGGTTACGCTGTAAGGTTATAGAAGACAACAACGAGAAGATCAGAACACAACATCTCGACTAAAACTTTGATGAAAGAATGTAAACGGTGAACTGACTGTGGGTAGGCAGGCTCCACCATACGCAAGATGAGCTGGATGACCATACTGAAGAACTGAAGACATCTGCGCAGCAGGTTCTCGTCCAGCAGCCCTGCGTCTGCGCAGGCTTTAGAGCGCACCAGTTTCTGTCAACAAAGACAATGAGACGACCGATTCAAACATTTACGCTCCTAGCTATTTACTTACTACTCTAATACATATTTGTAAACAAAGTACATATTTCAAGTCTGTACAAGTTATATTAAGTATTCATAGTTTAACTTGCTTGTTTCCTTTTAGTAACAGTAAATGCACTCTACTGTTCAAAATTGAGGTTTTGAAGATTGTTTTAATGTTTTTGAACACCAAGGCTGCATTTATTTGATCAAAAATGCAGTAAAACAGCAATCTTGTGAAATATGATCACAAATATTTTAAAATGTTATTTATTCCTGTCATGGCAAAGCTGAATTTTCAGCATCATTACTCCAGTCTTCAGTGTCACATGATCCTTCAGAAATCATTCTAATATGCTGATTTGGTGTTTACGAAACATTGCTTATTATTATCAATGTTAAAAAGTACTGCTTAAAATTTTGGTGGAAACAGTGATCATTTTTTTCCAGGATTCTTTGATGAATAGAAAGTTCAAAAGAACGTTTTCATTTACTTGAAAAAGAGACGTTTTGTAACAATAGAAAAGTCTTTACTGTCACTTTTGATCAGTTTAATGTGACCTTGCTGAAGACAGGTATTAATTTCTTTGGGGGGGAAAAACCTTTGAAAGGTAGAGTAAGTAAATGTTTTATTATAACATTATTTATCCTGTTCATAATATGCCACAGGACAGAGATCTTACTAATAAGCAATAATGGAATCGTAAATTATTTTCATCATCAATGTTGATGCCCTTACCTCATTAAAGGAGACATTTTTTTGTAAATTTGGAGTGCTGTCAATACAGAGAACAACGACAAAAATCGGTGTTGCCTACACAATGTTATCCTCTTAACATTATCCTGTCGAGTTCACACGCATAGGTTTAGTTACCTATGATCACGCACGTGAACTCGACAATCGATTACTATGGACTTCGACCGAAAACAGGAAGAAAATACAGGTATGTGCGCTGGCTGAAATAACATCATTTTTATTCATATCTTTCACATCTACTGCAGTCAGATTCACCCGTGATCACTCTGAAGGAATCACTCACATGACCTGGGCACTTGTAATGACACATCAAGGATGTTAAGAGGCTAAAAGCAGGTTTAAAACTTGCCCCATTTAAGTCAACAGGGTGCAAATTTTAAAAAGAGGATAACACGGTGTAGGCAACACCGATTTTTGTCGTTGTTCTCTGTATTGACAGCACTCCAAATTTACCAAAAAAATGAGCTCATTGTTAAAATTGACCGGAGTTCTCCTTTAATACATATCTACAAAAGCTTTCTCAAGAAGGGTTTTCCACTGGAAATCAGAGATTGTACACTTTCTGCACCAATGAATTTATGACCTTTTGCTCCCAAGCGTTTTAAAAAACTATTTTATAAATGTTTTTTTTTTTTGTTAATAAAGACAACAGCACACACCTTCAGTTGTGTTTTACACCTCTTCAGCATCTCCCGATGACGACTAGCCAACGGGGAATCCTTCCACTGGTTCTCACTGTTCTTCAGCTCTTCCACAGTTCTTTAAAACACACACACACATATTCAGCCTTGTGTAAATTACCTTGTCTGACAGCTTAAATAAAAAAAGAAAAACTCCACAGAGTATTATTGGCCATCTAAGTGTTGTACCTGCTGCTGACAGCAGGGGTCACCGTGGTTCTGATCTGCCAGGCATCATGAGGCCAAAACACACTGTGAGATGCCTACTCCAGAGCTTTATATCTAAAATGTGAAGGACTTGAAACACTGCCACTGCTGCAGCACTAGCACAGGAGCTGATATTTTTGACATTGTGGCCATAAGATGACTTTAGATCTGCTCTACAATAGGACTGCAAGAAAACACCTTCTGCAAGAGGCATTGGGACAGGACAGGATTAGCCCGTCTCATCAGAGAGAGATTAAGGGCTTTTTCACAAAGTATGACAACAAAGAGTCACATACATGACAGGCTATCTGACATAAACAATGAGGAATGCAACATGTTCCACTTTGAGAATCACCTTATTCACATCAATCTTTTAGATTAAAACTTAAAGAGGCCATAATATAACAAAGTCTTGGTTTTATTTTATTTTTATCTACTAGAATAGGTTTTAATGCTTCAATGTTAAGCAATGTTCATGCATACACTGTTGCAGCACTTCTCTTCCCATTTTGTCAGTAACTCCGTTTAGTCGCTGTCCTTTTTAAGCCCCTCCTTCCGAAAAGCACAGTGATCTCTGATTGGTCAGCTGAACCAGTGTGTTGGGACTGGTCAACCGCTTCAAGCACGTTTCAGAAATGTTACAATATCCACGAGTTTTGACACACTACTAGCGGAAACTCAACCAGGCCTTACCCCATTTTTTGCATATGCCTTGGGCGTAAATTATTTAAATGAGGAATATTATGACGTGTACGTTCCTGGAAGAAAACTCAAGACTACAGATGAAGTCGTTTCAGGGAGTTCAGAAATAGTGCACACTGCTATAGCGAATAAGTCCCTTTGGAGCAGACTTTGTGCTTTGTAACTTTGCAGACCTTTTTCTTGCTCAAACAGCAACATTACACACTTGAAATTGAAAAAAGCACTAATAAGACCAAAGTGACTCAATATAACAAAACTTGTGGTCTCTTGGCCGCAAAGTTTATGAGGCTGAGGCCCATCCGTCCTTTTATAATTAATAGCTCATAAATACCCATTCCGCAGCCGTGTCACGCACCCTTTTGCACTAGTGCGCACTTCACAGTGGACTATTACCCTAAATGATTTTATTAACAAATAGCTTTGTTTTTAGGACTGAATCTGTGCAAAGCACCTGTTCAGATCCCTGATGGCCCTCAGTCTCCGTATGTAGCGCCGGCAGCACGGGAGGATGGACAGATGATGTGCGTGTAGCGTTAAGAAGAAGCACTCTGTAGGGAACTTGGGCTCTGAAAACTTGGATGGGTCTTCATCTGTGGAGGAATTGGAGGAACGGTAAATGGGTTGTCTGAATTCAAACTGAGCGTCTAAAGCGATTTGTCAGTTCCAGAACAGAGCCCACACTCACGCAGCTCGGTGAGCCAGCTCTTCAGGTCCTCCATCGTGGCATTGAGCCGGGTCTCTTCACGGCCGAGGTTCAGCCGACACTTGGGGTGGAAGATGTAGAGAGAATCCACTGTGTCCAGCTTGATCTTCATACTGAGCTGCTGCAGCACCCACAGGAAGTTCATCATGAAGCCGTCTGTGGACACCAGTTTGTCATCGGTCTAAAGAAAGAAAGGGGGAGAAAATAATCATATAATGTGGTATTAATGTGTTAAAGATGAATGTGTTGTTTTGAAAGAAAGACATTTGAGCAGACATACCTGCATCTGAGCCTTTTTCACATTACGATTCACCAGAGCTGCCATGTAGCTCAAAGCCGCTTCCCTTGTCTCTCCATTCAATAAGATGTTGTGCAGGATTTTAAACAGATCTCCCTGGAAAACCAACATCAGCGCACAGAATTACAAACTATATCTTTTTTCTTCACTAAATATCATTTCAACAGCACATTTGAACATTTCACCTGGACGTCAAATTTAAGAAGTGTACTACATCAGAAGTTTCAAATAAATGATAATAGTGATCTGTGTATTTATGTTCGATGTGCATTAATGTTGAATGTTCAAATGTTTTATGTCAATGTAATATTATTATTTGGAGGGAATAATTACTGAACAATTTAATATTTAATTACAAAATAATTCCATGAATTAGATACATGACTCACCACTCAGTGGGTCTCATTCATGAAACATTCGTAAATATACGAGTACATATGTGAGTGATTTGCGCGTAAAGAGACATTCCCAAAAATTCTTCTCCTGATTCACAAATACTTCGCAAACGTCAGATTTGATAGTGAAATGTGTGTGTGGGTTAATGAATTCCAATCAGTCGTAAATGGGACGCGCGTGCACGCTCATTCTTAATTACCATAAATCCCGCCCATTAAAACCGACTGACAACTATATATGGGCATCATATTATGACACGAAACGAAGGATTTCAACATGTCTTCTCAAAAGCGAATGAAGAAGAGAAATTTCTCAGATGCAGAAATTGAAGTTTTATTATCAGAAGTTCATTCAAAACACCACATTTTATTTTCAAGCGTACATAGTGGCGTACCAGGTCCTAAAAAAAGGATTTTTTAGGTAATAATGCTTTTACCTAAATGCTTTAGGTAAAAATGCTTGGCAGCAGATGCAGTCAATGGAGTTTCATCTGTTAATCGAACAGTCCCAGAAGTGAAAAGAAAATGGTTCGACATAAGCTTGACTGCAACACTTGTAACTTGCGGACTTGTAAAAAAAAAAAGAAAAAAAAAGAATAAACAGCTTGAATATAATAAATAAAAGAAAAAAAAAAGAAAAAAAAAGACTTGCGGACTTGTGTTCCGTTTGCAGATGCTATTACTGGCTCTCGTAATAAAAGTAAAAAGAAAAACCGTATGTAATTGGTTTTTTCAAAATGCTGTGTAAATATGTACCCGATTACGGTGAATTAAAAGGCAGCCTTATTAATGAGCAAAACGTTCGGATGTTAAACGCACTATTTACGCGTGGCTGGGACCAGGTGTAGATTTCTTTCATACCAACTAACATTTGGAAAATACGAACATTTTAATGAATCCGAAAATTTACGCCAGAACCACTTTACACACGATTTACACAAAAATTCGTTCTGCTCGTGTTTCATGAATGAGACCCAGTAAGTGGATTTTTCAAAGATTATTTGATTTAGAATTTTACCTTCATCAACACTTATATAATCAAATTATGTTTGTTTTTCATTCCTGTTCTGTTTTGAACACCGTTAAATTGCTGTGGAAAGAAAGGAACTAAAATACATGTTTATAGTGTTTATAAATGTTTCGTTTTATTTATCGGTATTTTACATTATTTGCTGAAAGAAACAAGTTGCAATTTATACAACAATGCAACTTTTCTGGGGTTTCTTTTCTTTCAACAATCCGATTTTTAACCTGGTGCAAATTATTGTCTGGAGAAAACAGTATGTAATATTGTAATGGATATATTCCAAACGAATTCTAAATATTTCATTATAAATTCTGTGAATCTAATGTCAGCTGGGGAAAGTTTCCTCGGAGCGGGCTTCTTGTTCCAGATATGAGGGTCATGTTACCACATGCTAAATTATAATCTAACAATTACAACTTAACAATAAATGCACATTCTTAATCTCACCTCATCCATATGAAATTATACTTCTTATAATCATATAAGAAAGACCAAAAACTGAAGCTTCCACTTTCACCTCTGCTCTATAAAAAGAATATCCCCCCAATATTATAGCAGCTCATTAAAAATCCATGAGTATGTGATATGATGGTCATTCACCCTGGCAGACTCCAGATAATGCTGCAGTGACTGGCTGACCACACGGGTGTTCTCTACAGTGATGGCAGGGCCAGAGAAGAACTTGTCTCCCACTTTAGTCTAAAGAACAGCAAAACGGACATAAAAATAAACAACTTTCCTCCCATCATTATTCATCAATGCTGCACATTGTATTCTTATTTGTTTTAAATAACTGAGTGAAACGACTTACGTCATCCTCAGCAAACACAGAAAGACTGAAGAACGCTCCGAGGAAGGATAGTCTTTGAATTTCTCTTCCTGTCCCAGGACTGAGAGGGTCAGGACACCACAATGGCAGAGAGGTGATCTAAAAATACACACAGACAGACAATATTAAGAGTGAACTGCATAACCTGACTGACTTGAGTTCATAAGCTCCTACAAAACCTACCAAACTGCATATAGGGTGAGTCTTCCCGAACTTGATTTCACAGAGCTCAGCCAAAGCCTGTAAAACAATATAATATCATAATAACGTCATAGACAAGAAACACAGATTCAGCAGAGCAGTTTGCTGTGTGAAGAGATATCTAACAGTGTTAATATATAAATCAAGGGAGCTTGTTTGGCCCTCATATGCCTGATAATACAGTCTTATTAGGCTTTTAAAAGAACAACAAGTACTCTCTTACCATCAGAGGAAACTTGAAGTTGTCACTGTCAAAAGAACACTCTTTTACAGCTAAAGCAAGCCCTTGAAGAATGGGAACAAAGATCTGAAAGAACAACAACATTGATCATTCAAGACAAAAGTGCCATATCTTTTCTTTGAGCTAAATTGACTTCCTAGCCATTTAAGAAAATCTTTCAACCAGATGAAAACAAGGTGATTTTTAGTCGATGCATGAAGTCAGCTCCCCTCAAGATCAGGTGCCCTTGCAGAGCAACCACAGGTGTGGTTCCTCATTTGACAAGCACAAAGAATTCATTTTAAAAAGTATACACTACTTTTTTCTTTTAATGTTTTTGAAAGAAGTCTCTTATGCTTACCAAGGCTGCATTAATTTGACCAAAAAAACTGTGTATTGTGAAATATTATCACAATTTCAAATAACCGTTTTCTATTTTTATATATTTTAAAATGTGATTTATTCCTGTGATGTCAAAGCTGAATTTTTAGCAGTCTTAAAGCAACACTAAAGAACTTTTCCTCTTCGGTCGCCCTACAGATTGGAATGGGAATTGTCCATTACCGCTGTCGTAAATAATTTAGCCTACCCGCAGCCTACTGTCGCTCGCTGTTTATCCAGCACCGGCTTTGGAATGAATGATGTCCACAGACAAGGTAGAGTATGTTGCATATTTTATGAAAATTGCGACATCAGAAACAAAAACAAACAAAAAAAAAAGACTATTGTAACGCTTGCCGTAAAGCAAGTCAAATTTGTAGTTTCTTATGACTCACTCTCATCTTGTTAATTAAAATAAATGCAAGTTGGTTTGATGTTTTTTAATCTAATGCAGTGTCTAAAGTGTGCACACAGGAATCACTAAACCTAATGTGAATTAATAATTATTTTAATACTTAGCTGTTTTCACTAAAAACAAACAGATGAAACATTTGAAAATATGTTTAATATCACTAAGAGTTTGCCATCAATAATAAAGGCCTCTTAAGCTTCAAAAGTAAAATGATGCAGCATGCGGCCTGTCTCCATAATCTGCTGCAACACCCACCTGTTTGAACACCTCCTCCTCCTGGTGAGTCATGCGCACCAACTCCTGGATGAAGCCGTAAGGAAGGTTCCGGCACAGCATGTAGGGAACCAGCAGGGAGGGCTGTAGAGGGGCCCTATTTGAGAGCAAAGAGATGGGAGGAGACGGCAATCTCATTTCAAATGTATTATGCTTGTGTGAATTAAAACTGACAGACCACATCATGCAACAAACTCATTTTCACACTTGGTTTAAACTGGAACTTAATTCTGCTCTCCTACTCCCCAGGTCTCTTTTCACACTGTATGTTTGCTTCATCAGCATTGAAATAGCAGCAGTTGACATTTACTACAGTAGTTAAACAATGAATTTGGAGGAGAAAGCACAAGAAATGAGTCTCACTTCCAAAGGTTAACACATACAAAATGAAACCGTGCATAGACAGGAAGCTATTAAAAACGTTTTATGAGACAAATTATGTCATTGGTAGAGGTTCACGGTTCAAGTCCATGACACATTTTTTTTTAAAGAGGTGAGCTACAACACACTGAATTCCAAAGGTCAAATCCACACCAACAGCTCTAGTGTGAAAACACCTTTAAGAAACAGAGTGCATTGAAAAAGGCTGCTGTTACTGACCTGGGCTGTGTCAGGGCACCTTGAAGCACAAGTGCAGCATGGGAAATGCACTGGGAACGAATGTTGCTAAGCAGCTGACTGACAGCTGGTTGGCTGCAGATCTGAAACAGAAGAGCATATGAATAACACTGTGTCTACACAGGAAATGACCCATAATGTGTTTGTGATGCAATGACGTGAGTCTGTCGCTGCTGCACATCATCTCAGAATGTTTACTAGTAGAAACTGATAACCTGAGCTTGCCATAAAATTATTCTTATTTTGTTACAAAACTGCAAATATATATGATTAGAAAAAAAAATCTAAATTAGTAGGGGTGAAACAATATATTGTGTCATAATATATCGCAATACAAAAATGCAACAAAATGTATCCTGGATAGTGACAATGTATTTCACGCAAAATGTGAGAAGAAATTCTAGTTTTCAGAGTTTTAATGTCAGTACTACATTAAAAAACAATGTTGAATATAATGTATAATGATGGAATGGGGGAACATTTGTGTAAAACATTTGTGTAAATATTTAAAACATTATTTTAAATATGTCAGGTTGTTATTTCAGCTTCAGAATCATGAATATTTTTATTCTGGTGTCATCATTGTCCTGTACATTGGGTTATCAGCACCAAGTCCAAGCCTATTCATTTACACCCACAATGTAATATCAAATTTAGCATTTTAATCAACAGTTTAATCAACCTTGTCTTGGAGTATCGCAATAATATTGTATCGTGAGTTCTATATAGTGATATGTATCGAATTTCTATGTATTCTATGTATTATGTCTATGTATTTCAGACAGACGGATAGTGAGACGGATAGAAACTGAAACGGGTTGTTTGTGAAGCAAAGTGCTGCAACGCTTTTAGTGTAGACAGTTAAATTGATTAAAATAGGAGCAAATTACTTTTGACACGCATGTCTAGTGTAGACGGGGTGATACAACGACAGAACACAACATGAAAGACTCACGCCAAAGAGGGAATTACCCTAGGCTTGACAAGACATGTTTTGTCTTTCGCTTTCACATTTTCAACACCTCCACCTCTCCTCTGACCTAATGACAAATGTGCTCTGATGAGGCGCTAAATGCTGGCGTATTTCCTTGTAACTCTTGTTATACCAGAAAATAATTCTGATGTCTGATGCCTGTGTTCTGATGCGACACCTGGGAACTGAATTCAGAAATAATGCTGTAAAAATGTGTGCATAACGTTTATCAGCAGCTACCTTTGGGGCCTTCCTCTCTTCCATTCCCACACTGTCAAAACGCTCGATGAGGTAGTTGAGCATCTCCGTCTCTTTACAGGACTCTATGGTAAAGCGGTCACTACCTGAGTCACTAGTCATCCCCCCTCCGGATGCACCCAGGCTAGAGAGAGAAAGAGAACGTTATGAGAAATAAACACTCCCTTCAATAAAAGAGCTGTAGATGAACCTCCTGGGAAAAACCCAAACTGAGTAAATAACCAAAACCACATTGCTTTAGCCACCCAGAGAGATGTCTTTCATAATTAAATGTTTCCCTTTTTCTCTAGCCACTAACCTTTCAAAATGAGTATCTCAGAACAGCTATGACATCAGATATAAATGAAGGTTTATCTCTATTTCAAGCAATGGTTAGAACAAACTTTATCCCACAAAGCAAGCAGTGTTTGGTGATAAGAGCCTGATAAATCATATCTTACCCCGTTTTACCCTACAATAAAATGTTTTACTTTTAAATAAATGATCAATACATTTATTCAGCAATGACACCTTAAATTGATCAAAAGTGATAGTAAAGACGTTCACATTGTGACTAAAGCTTTCAATTTCAAATAAATGCTATTATTTTGAACTTTCTAATTATCAAAGAGTCATGAAAAAATGTATCATTTCCTCAAAAATATTAAGCAGCTAAACTGTTTCCACATTGATAATAATAAGAAATGTTCCTTGAGTAACAAATCAGCATATTAGAATGATTTCTGAAGGATCATGTGACACTGAACACTGGAGTAATGATGCTGAAAATTCAGCTTTGCATCACAGGAATAAATTACATTTTAAAATACAATTTTTTATGTACATTATTTTTGATCCAATAAATGATGCCTCAGTGAGAAGAAGAAAAAAGAAATTGACCCCAAAATGTACAAAAGTCTCAAACCTAGATGTATTTTACATTTACTATAGCTATTTAAAAAAACAAAAAACAAAAAAAAAACTACTTTTCCTGGCTTAAGAGGGAAAAAAGAAAGAAAAAACTGATATTTCAAGGTTTCCCATGAGTTTAGAAATGTACAAATATTATGTGGTCACATGCATTTCAAACTACCTACCAATGTGATTTGAGTAATTGGAACAAAATGTTTTGGACTCAGTTTACACCTATATTTAGCGCTGATCATTTGTCATTGGATCCCTTCAGATGGATGTTAATACCATGTGTAAATGACACTAAAAACGTATGACATGAGATCAACAAAAGCAGGCCTCTGATATCTGTGCTCCCCCCGCAGGTCTTTGGTCATGAGACGGCATGCTTTAGTGAACGCTAGGGTGAGACAACACTCCACAGCAGGCATCTGGCTCTCATTAGTTCTGTTATACAGTCAGCTAGCATAATCTGAATGCCCGACAATCAGTCCTCCAGCACCACCGTTATTCAGCACACACGTCCAGTGTGGAAATTTAAAGGTCTTCTGGCATTCTTTAAAGGTCTTCTCACATTTCTGCTGTGAGCTGAATGGGCCTAAAAAAATCTTGTGCAATGGACACAATTGGAGCTGACAGCAAAGAAAAGCGAGAGAAATGCTGATTTTGTCAACCTGATGACATCAATCATCAAATGTTTCAACTCCACTATTTGGAGTGTCTCTCTTTTTGCCCTTGCAGTGCCAACATTGGGCACAGCGGGCTGTTGTTAGTGGCCAGGCAGCACGCTGAAGCATGCAACACACTTTGGCACTGATACCTGGACCCAAACTGAACCCCTGAAAAATCCTCCTCTTCCTCTGGCTCTTCATCACTGCTGTCCTGAGGCAAATCGGACGGGTGGAAGAAGAGGAGGGAGAAAGGGCTGGTGCGGCCACAGAGTGTGAATGAAAGCAGACAGATAGACTGTATGAAAACACAAAGTCGATGCAACTTCACATCTAATAGGGTGCCATAATAGCGTGGATATTTACATGCTAATTTTCTCTACTTTTACATGTAGATTACCTGTTAAACAAGTTATAAAGTACATTTTATGAAATGCCTGTCTTTTTTTAAATCTTCAAATCTCGATTTTCACATTGCACATTAAAATGTGATGCCTTAATTGCAATTAAAACAATGATTTTTTTTAATTTCGTTTTTTACTGTTTAATTTATTTTGACAAACATTTTAATATCTGCCACTTATCTGTTATTGCGCATAACATGAAAATAATTATCGACTTATTGGTGCTTTGGTTAGCTGGTGTGTGAAAAAGCAGACCGATGCAACTTCTCATCTAACGGTTCCAAAATGTTTCATTTATTGCTTTCAGCCGATATTGGATATTTAATTGTGCATACTCATTTTCTCTATTTTTACACATAGATTACCTGTTATACAAGCTTATAAAGTACATTTTAAAAAAACACCTATAATTTAATAACACTGTTAAAAGTAATTTTTAGCAAATCTTAAAATTAATATTGATTTTTCATATTGTATAAAAAAAAATGTTGTGATGCCTTAACTCACTTATGGCATTTAAAATGATGATTTTACTTTAGTTTTTATTATTAGTTTATTTTAGCAAAATAGTATAACATTTTAATATCTGCCACTTATTGGTTATCGCCCATAAATGAAAATAATTATCAGCTTATTAGTGCTTTGGTTACCTGGTGTGTGAAAAAGTAGACTAATAGGCTAAATCAAAACAAAGACTACAAAGTCAAAGTAACTTCACATCTAACAGGGTGAAAAAGGTACCTAGAGGGCATCCGGGCAGCAAGTGCAGTCCGTCTGGCCACAGTGTTGGGGGAGCCAGGGGGGAAGGGTAAAGGCATGGAGCTTTGGGTGTTATGGTGTCTGGGGGAAGGGCTGGAGGGGATACCTGAAGTTGAAGGGGGCGTAAGTGTTCCAGATGGAGTAGATCTGGGGCTTGGGCTTATGGGGATGGATGAGCTAAGGGAGTAGGGCCTGTATCTCAGGGAGGTGGGCAGAGGGACGGATGGAGAGGGAGACGGAAGGCTGGCAGGAGGGCGAGAGACCGGAGGACTGGGGGGAACTGGGAGGGCGGCTGCAGAAGCCAGTGGGACAGATGGAGCACCCAATCTGGCAGAGCTCAGAGCTAGTGGGTTTGGGCTACAACCGTAAAGACTGAAAACAACAAAGACATGGATGAAAATGAAGGAGGAAACACAGAAAATAGTAGGAAATTTAAAGAGAAATCAAGGATGTGAGACAAAGGGGTGTAGGTGGATATGTAGGGGGGTATATTATTCATTTTAAAAGAGATGTTGCCAGCTATCACACTTGCCTGGAAAGAGAGCTGGCACCAAATGAACCAGCACAGGGCATCATGGGACTGCCGCTCTGGCTGGAGGGTGGGATGAGAGTCAGGTGACGGTCTGGGGATCTGGCAGTGGTAATTGGCTGAGATGTGGCGGTCAAGCTGGCGAATGGGTTACAGTCACGTGAACGGGTGGACATCATGAGAGCTTCCATTAAAATCTGTCCGATCAGGTCTTTGAAGTCAGAGTAAACTAGAAGAAAGCACAAAAATGCAATTCAATTAGGGGAAAAGAAGCAGAACTCTCTGTCTTACACCCTCCGTCAATCTCGGCTCATACCATCCATAGGGTTCTTCTGGAATTCAGCAGCAAGTGAAGGGAGGAAGATGACATCACGGTCCTGGTCCTTCCAGGAAACGCGCAAGATCTTACAGATGAGCTGCAAAGCCTGCTCTTCAGAGACATCAGGATTGGATGAGGAATCCTGCAAGTATTAATTCAGCACAACTTGTTAGTTACAAACACATCAGATCAGTGGTTCTCAACCTTTTTGACTTGAATAGGGGCATTGTCCAACACGATATTTGAATATTTCCTGTATTTCCAGAAACTTGAAGTACTGGTATATTAAATTAACCATGATTCATTTTGTGATTCATGAAGTATCAAGAACTGTATGTTCTTCAATAAAAACAATAGTTATTAAACGGGGGGGGGGGGGGGGGGGGGGGTAATATTTTTACTCATTTAAATACTTTTAAGTCATCGTGCAGCCCCCTTGAAAATTTGTCCTCTAGTTGAGGCATGCACTATATGTTGGTATCATATCAGTTGTCATACAATATTACAGAATTTTAAATTAAATGGTAACAGCCAATATTGGATATTCAATTATATTTTACTCACAATTTGCTGTCAACTATCATTGAATTGAAGTACATTTTAAAAAACACCAATGTTAAAGTAACTTTTAGCAAATCTCAAAATGAGATAAATATCCATAACGAGAAAATATAAATTTGTCCTACTGTACATTAAAATGTTGTGACGAAATAGTTAAACATTTTAATATCTGCCTTTTATCAGTTATTGCCATTACATGATAAGTAATGGCTTGCTGGTTACCTTTTCAGCCAGGTTTCTTTTCTCTCTGCGATCACTGTCTTCCACCTCCATATTCTCAATTCCTGAGTCCACATCTACTTGGGACATGCTGAAGACCACAAAGATTAAATCTAGCTCAAGTAGCAGTTCAAATCCTCAAATGCCAAACAATATAACTTAAGCACTGCATGTTACAAAATGAAAGACACAAAAACTATGCAACTAATGATATCAAAAGGGTTTACTTAATGGGTAAATTTCCAGCTGTATGTATTCATCTTTATATGCACTTGAGGGATTATGTGGCTGAAGTACAAAAGAGAAACAGAGCATTTGCAATCCAACAGTAGAGAGATTCTGCAGTTTGAAAAGGTCTCGGGCATTCAGCGAGTGAGATACAATACTTCATCTCCAGTACAATCTCAGTTTGAGCTCTTACGTCATGCTCCATCTTTGATTAGCAGTTCAGAGAGGACAAAGGTTCAAGACTGTCTCTCACCTCTTCTCGCAGGAGGTTGTGTCAATGTCCATGCTCTGAGAGCGGGACAGAGATTGGGACTGTGTCTCCAGGCTGTTAGATGGAGAGCTGGAGAGAGAGCTGACGCCTTCGCTGCTCTGGCTGCGGTAAGCAACCCCTATAGTAATGGAGAGCACAAAAGGAAGCACTGTGTTTGAGTACAAACCTGCTGATTGTGTCATGGAAAAAAAATTGCTAAGCTGCAATCAAGCTCAAAAACTTTCTAAAACTTTCATGGCTGGAAAACAAACCGCATAGTTGAAGTTCAACCAAGAAGCATTATCTTGAACAGTTAAATTTCATACAATGAAAATGGCTCTCCACAAATCACTAGGCCTATATCTTCCATGCTTTTGAAACACTGTTTTGGACCTCTTTTACCAAGAAAACAAGTATAGAGTCAGAGAACAAAGAGAAGAACTATATTTGCAATTCTTGAAGCATATACCAGTGCAGCACAGTGTATCAATGTACATTTTAAAACAATGGACCAATTAAATGAATCTGGGGGTGTGGTTAGGCTCTCAAGAGAATTATGTGAGTAAACATGAGATCAGATTTGCAATTTTTTGGTGAATTTTCACTGGCAAAACCCAGTCATTTCACAGGGATTTCAAAAAGATCTCCTCACAAAGACTTTGCATCAGGTTCAAGTTGGTCAAGCGAATTTGCCGCGTTAACCAACAGAAAGCTGCTTGGTTTGAAAGTGACTTCTGTGTGAGCTTTGCTTCCTACATTGCTAAACTGACAATTTTCAACAAAATTATAAATGTGCCTTCTGTTCAATCAAGCTTTAAGGCAAGAACTCTACCTTGTGTAAATGGACTAACACCACTTTGTGATGTCTCTGTGGTTTTAATGAGAGTAAAAATACATAAAGAGATGCAGGAAGGCACAATCAGTCATATTTGAATATGTGAATAAATGTTTAAAAAAAAAAAAGAAATAAAAAAGAACCAGTTACAATTAAAGGGATACTTCACCGATTAGCATTAGCATTAAGTATTTTCGAATGACCGAGCTTCCCTCCCTCATGTCCCCCTGAGACGAGAGATTTCTGTATTGTGTGTCTGGAAAAAACCTCAGATGATGCAAAAATCGTCATTTTGCGTCATCGGAGGGTTTTTGGCCAGAGGCTAGAGACTACAGCCAGTAGTAGGAGCTCGTTCCGCATGTTTTCAACTTGCCCATAGGGGGTGGGATCTCACGATAAAACGGCGTCTTTTCAGTTTCGAGTCAACTAGTCGCCTAGTTGTATCATTTCTTCTGATACTGCCCTCTGTAACCAGTAGGCGTGGCTTTAGATTGGCCTCCTAGGGCAGCAAAGCAAGTGCATTCTGGGAGTTGTTGTCTTTCATCCACATGAGCCAAAAATACATTTTCTGGCTTTTCTCAGTCTAGAAGGCACCAACTTCTAAAATAATGTCACATTTCTACTACATAAATGACCCAATTTACATGCACATTCATCTTTCCAGTGGTGAAATATCCCTTTAAAAATGCTATTATTACAATGGAATCATTAATGTTGGTTACATTTTGAATGCTGGACAGAAATAAAATATTTACAAAACACCAAATAATTAAAGGCAGAAAAAATTACCAAAAACAGTCTGTACATCAACCAATTTGGTATGAATTAACTGCAGTCATTTAATATTTGGGGTTAGAGGTAAACGACAAACCTAACCAGAATGTTTAAAGTATATTAATGGAGCAGAAGATGCAATGGACCTGGTTTCTGTCTTATGATTGATTACATCTCTATGCTGTACATTCCAAAAAGAAGCTACAACAGAGAGCCGGCTTGTGCTAGAACAGCTTTTCATGCAACTCTGAATAACGTGTGGTAGTGGACACAAGACAGCTGTTTCCAATGACAACACACACCAGCACAAAACACATTCACTTTCCTATTTCTGTCAAGCGAGGCTCCATGTTAATTAAACATGAAAACATAAAGGCTTTAGCTGAAATACATTTTAACTGAACAGTAGATCAATGAACAGTGAAAAAACACAATCACGTTTTGATCTGTGCTGTGATACAAACAAAAATGGTAAAATGAGACACAAACTAGCATAATCCAATACCTATACAGCTCAATTTGCATGTGAAGTTGACGTTTTCTGTCTAAATACAGAAATATAACCCAGACTGAATTTACAGAAGTCTGTGCTAACAGCGTAGACACTAAGGGTGCGTTCACACTTGTAGTTTGGTTCTCTTGGTTCTTTTAGTCCGGACCAAAAAAGAAAATGATACATTTAGTCCTGGATTGCTTAGCGTTCACGCTGTCATTTTTAACACCAAACCTAAAGATATTTAAAAAACAGCTTTTATGACAAATATTTTGCAAGGGAACTTGTCGAACATCCAAAACAGTGATGTGTGCTGGGCTAAATGCACTCGCTGTATGTGCATACATATGATGGAACTGACAACTTGTGAAGAGCTTATAAAATATGTAAAGGAGTCAAAACCACATCAGGAATCCCTCCGTCACACACAAATGAAGATCTGATGCGGTTTCCGATGCCTGTACCAAACTGTGATGAGCAACATTCGTGACTATGGCGAGAAAAAACAGGTATGCTTGAGCATTCTGTCCTTTATAGAGTCTCATCTTGTGACATCGTGTCCTGTTTTCGGTTCATTTACATGTCTACATGGTTACATGGTCCGTGTTGCTTTCATATTTCAGTATAACCGCACTGGAAGCAGACTGAGACCCATCTTTTCAGCGGTCTCGGTCCTCTTGTTTGGTGCGCACCAGGGTTCACACTTATTCAAATTAACCGCACTAACAGAGAAATCGCACCAGAGTTTGTTTTTATCTAACCAAACCTGCCAGGTGTGAACACACCCTAACAGACCAAAGGTCCTAACCACTGGTAACATGGTACGCTGACACTTAAAAAAATAGATCACGGCACCATGAGAACTAAAAGCCACCACAGCCTTGCCTGATGTGCCCTCAGTTAAACCCTGGCCAAGGCTGTGCCCACCTCCATGACTGTGCAATTTCTCCACAGCAAGACACAGTCGGCAGAAATCACTGACCTTGATATTATCAACAGTGATCAAAAAAATCTTTTAAAAAAGGCCATTGATTAAATCACTAGTGTACGAACAGCTAATGCTATATAACTTGAGCATTAAAGCTTAATCCACACAGGATTACAAATAGGCCACTTAGATCCTCTAAACTATTACATTGGTCATTTTAGTATCAACATTTTACACTAAGACAAGATTACAGTCTCAGTCAAATTTAAGTACAATGAATCTGCACAGGGGCTTCAGATACATCTCATATGTCAGCTCAAAAGCACTGTGTCCATAAAATGTACCATTAATAATATTGAGAAGAATGACATTAGATGCTGCAGAGCTGAAACCTAGTTTTGTGGATAATTCTGTATAAAATTGCATTTACTGATCCATTTATTGTCAGATGCAACACAAAATCGTAATTTATGCCTTGAAGACTCCTCTTAACTGAAAAGCTGTATCTGAAAGTAAACAATCTGCTTTGCCTTTTTTAAATGAAAATAATGGAAATATAGCAAGTCTATAAACTTTTTGGTTCCCTCAAATATACACTACTATTCAAAAGTTTGGTGTCTGTTTTTTAAAGAAGTCTTGTATGCTCACCAAGGTTGCGTTTATTTAAACAAAAATACAGTTTTCTATTTGAATATATTTTCAAATGTAATTTATTAATCTGATTTCAAAGCTGAATTTTCAGCATCATTACTGCAGTCTTCAGTGTCACATGATTCTTAAGAAATTGCTTTAATATGCTGATTTGGGGCTCAAGAAATATTTACTATTAATATTATCAATGTTGAAAACAGTTGTGCTGCTTAATATTTTTCGTGAAAACAATAATACTAGAATAGAAAGTTTAAAAGAACACCATGTATAAAAAATATTCTGTAACATTATAAAAATCTTTACTGTCACTTTTGATCAATATTTAATGCAACCTTGCTGAATAAGTTTTAATTTCTTTAAAAAAGAATTACTATTTTGGATGGATCTTTATCCACAGTCCTCTTCGAATGATAAAGTCACTAATAGCACTTACCAGAGGCCCCCATAGGAGAAGTGGCAGGGGTGACCATTTGGGCATTTAAGCCGAGAGAGTGAGATGGAGCTGGTGGGACAGGCTGCGATGAAGCCCCAGATGGCCCTGGCAAGGGTCCTGGAGGAGTCTCTCTCTGTGGGGATGTCAAGGGGGTGCTCAGGGGGGTGCTGGGCTGTGATGTCGGTCCTCCGGCTAATCGAGCCAGCCGCCTTCTACGGATCTAAACAAGACAGGGTAATTACAACGTAATGTAATTACAGATCAATAATGAGCAAAAGTTTGAAATCTGAGCTCGACTGCTTTTAGTTGGTAAACAACACAAGGGCATATCTTTAAAAGCAAAGAGGGAATTTCGATATCTTACACACATGCTTTTGAGGCAAACAGCAGTATGTTTTTAACGTGCTAATGCATCGCTAGTATTTTCAGCAGTGAAGAATCATCACTACACAGTGGAGTGAGTCATTCGAGCTGGAGAAGGCAAACTGAAGGCCTCGGCAATGGCAAAGACATATACATAACTGAATGAATCAAGATTGAAAAAAGGTAAGACCCAGCCAAAGATGATGCATCTCAGTTCACAGACATACTGCTTTCGCAAATTACATTGAATTGTCTACCATTTTATATTTATGTGAGCTAAAATACAGAATCAATGCAATTATTAATCAATATAGCAACTTATTTTGAAAATGAAAAGTTCCAAGGTAAATGGTTGACATCTATTAATTAAATTCAGTTCACACACATAGGCTTACTGTTTTTGCAAATTACATTGAATTGTATACTATTTCATATTTATGTGAGCTAAAATACAGAATAAATGCAATTATTAATCAATACAGCAACTTATTTTGAAAATGAATGGTAAATGGTTGACATCTATTTTAGTATGATTTTAACAATTATTATTTAAGCTAACTCCAAGCTACTCCCAGCATGACCAGTTCAAAAGTGCCTAAAACCCTTGAAAACCAGTCTGACCTGACTGGGAGACCAGCAAACCAGCTTTCAGGTCATAGCTGGGCAGAGTTTGGTCTTAATTTACAGCAGAACAACAAAACACAATGCACTGACTGAAATGCACACCAGTGTCATACAGTAACAACAACCAGTGCAAAATAGCAATATCCAAACCCTGAAACAAAGAGCTCTATTGGTTAAAATGCACTTAAAGTACCAAATTATCCTAAAATACTAGGTTTTTCTTCAAGTTAAACCAAAGGTTTTATGCCTCAATAGTTCCCCCCATTATAAATATACCGACCTGACGCCTGACAATAGCTTGTTGCGCATGATTTCAGTTTCTAAACCAGATACCATTTAACCAAATGCATACATTTGGGAAAGTTAACCTCTATAATTACATATTTTATCACGACTTTAAATTTAAAAACTTAAATTGATCAAATATCTGGTACAAAATGATTTTATTTCTTCACACGACATTCTTTCAGCCATTTTGGATTCCCAGTGAAGAAAAGCTTCACAAAAGAAATCTTAACTTGTCAACTGGTTACAAGCTCCCCAGCGACTAAAAGCGATAAGGATGATATTTTAATTGTCAAATTAAAAAATAAGAAGACAAAAGCAGATTGTCTAAGCTTGTGTCAGATCTAGTTTATTACATTTATCACCAGCTAGCGAGCTGACTGGAAATAACCTTATTCTCGTTTAATTCCACGTCTATACCGGCACTTAAGTGGCTAGAAATTACGATTTAACATCTAGCCTTATATTTCTGTGCGAAATACGTTTGATCTGGATATACTGAGCTGTTGATTAGCCTGTATCCTGTTAGCTTATCCCATCATTACTGCGATTGAAAAGGTGACAATGACAAGTCAATAAGCCTTTAATAAAACACAAAAACATAACAGTCCTGACATCACATGAGCGGTTTCGACTGGAATTACACTAAACTGTGTGAAAAATAACCTTACCTCTTCAGGACTGAGCTGCTCCATTGCCTTTCTTTTAATTTTCACCTTAATTATGTTGCTAGCCAGTCAGCTAGCTTCCTTATAAACACCAAAAGTGCATAGTCTGAACCATAAAACAAATATCAATAAGCTGTGATTGTCTTATTCAGATCTTTATATTAAAAATTCAAGCGCGCGTGGCTGATTTTTTATGATCGGGAAGCGTTATCTTCGGTTTCTTTTAAGAATGAAACAAACACAAAAGTATTATTCGTCAAAACACCGACGCGGCCATTTTGGATCTGGAATCACGTGACGTGAGCTCGACACATTCCAGGCTGCGGCAGTTCAGGAAACTGATTTCACTGCTAAGGCGACCTCAAGAGACTCGTTTTCTTCAAAACCAACCTCAAGAGACTTGTTTTCTTCAATAGCAAGTCTATTTGGGTTAAATCGGTGAAAACGCATATAGTTATTAAATATCTTAAAATGATTAATCACGACAGCTTCTATTCACATTTGAACAAATAATAACTAAATAAATATAGCCTATTGCATTATTTGGATTTACGAGATGTAGCCTAATTATTATTCTCTACATATATTTATCTGTTTCTTTACAAACTTACAAAGTTTATCATCATTCTGTTTAGTTTGTTGACTGATCATCCCCAATATGAGACGCCATAAAACAGAAAGATTACAAATCTGAATTGTGTACACAAAGTGCCTTTTATAATCAGTTTAAAGTGTTATTAAATAATAATATTTTCCGTTGATTGAATTGATGATGCTTATTATTATTAGTTGTTGTTGATTGCAATTTTTCATGATAGAGACAACCTATAGTGGAAAATAACACACAAAGTATATAACTTGTTTCAATTTTTATTGCACAATAAGTGACATTCAAGTAAGAGAATTGAACAAGGTGTTACATTTAAGTAATTGAATTAACAAAAGTGTGTATATTTAGGTGTCATAAAATATACATAAACAAAAAATAAAGCTACAAGCTTTTATAAAAAAAAAAAAATCAGTTTTACAAAACGTTTTTAAAAATGTATTCAAAATGAAGCATGGCCCTTGATTAGTCATATTCTTGTGAAACAATGATTCTGGCTTGCAAGAAAAACAGAAGTACATTACGCATTGCTAAATGTTTGTGAATGTGTCTCTTGTATTACATGTGTAAACATGATTAGGCAATGGTGGCACAACTATTGTCTCCAGTGTCTCCAGTGCCTAAACTGCTGTTGACCCGAGTTCGGTCTGTTCGTGGTCTTATTGCGCCCTCTAGTGGCACTACACATAATGCTCCTAGACACCCTGCCTCAGTCTGCAAGCCTCTCGCTGCTTGTAATTGATTAGTCAGGTTTTGAGGCACAAGTTAAAACTCTTGGTTCTTGTTCTCGCCTCATACTCCACTGACTTATAAGTGTGAGCAACTTTGTTTACAGCATTGCGCCTTTTCAAGTAAATAAACGTCACAGCAGGGCCTCAGATAACCCGTTTGAAAACTTGCTTGCAGACTTGATCTTCACAGTGCAACTCCTGTAAAAGGTTGAGAGGTCTGATTATTAGTGGGTTAATGAATGAAATCAGCTCATAAATGTTTATTGCAGAAGTTTATAACGTAAGATGCTTAATTTCACACTTACCAAATGGAGTTTGTCATCCTCGATCCAGTGTCTCCAACCTCTGTTCTTCTTCTCACCCTTTTGAATGCACACCAACTTGTTTCCCTCCCAGTCCACCAGAGACTAGACAAATAGATGTTTCATTTTTAAACAGTGCATTAAGTGTTTCCCCCATATTGTGTGCTGAGCAAATATTTGTGTTCAAACGGACTAAAAATAATGATGAAAGTGGGATGTCGGTGTTAGTGCTGTAAGAATGTACATTTTCTTCTACAATGAAATGTCATAAAAATAAAAATAAAGACAATAAATACGTAACTTACTAGTAAAAAGAAGTGAAAACAGTAAATTATGCATAATTCCAAGCAACTATCCCTAAACCAAACCCTAATCCTAACCATAACCCTAAGCACTTATTTGTGTAAAGACACAGTAACAAGGACACCTTAAAATAAAGTGATGATAGATAGATAGATAGATAGATAGATAGATAGATAGATAGATAGATAGATAGATAGATAGATAGATAGATAGATAGATAGATAGATAGATAGATAGATAGATAGATATTAATTTTAATATAATAATACAACTTTGTAATACCTTGCAGTGTCTGTCATCCAATCCCTTGGTGTACTCTTGAAACTCCTCATTGACTCTGAAGGAGAATGTGTAGTTTCTGAAAGTGCTGATAGTCTTCACAACATATTGATCCCCCACCTGCTCGATTACTTTGCGAAGTTTTAGCTTAAGGGCGATCTTACGGGTGTACAGGCCGATCCCTGTGAGAGGACAAAGTTTAGGATCCATTACTCCTGACATACATTAAATATAAATAGGAATGCTTTACACACTGTATAATATAATATAATATAATATAATATAATATAATATAATATAATATAATATAATATAATATAATATAATATAATATAATATAATATAATTGTTGTGGGGAAAAATATATTAGCTATGTCAATTTAAGGAATAAGAGCAATCATCAATTTTAACAGGAAAAAGAATCTAATCTTACCTAAAGCAATCATGAATCCCTCAAAGTTGACATTGCTGACCATGTCCCATGTACCACAGAGGCTTACAGGCATTTTGTTAACCGTCTGCAAACTATCCCAGTAGAAATCAAGGTGCAAGGTATGAGATTTACAGCTATTTATGTGTTGTGAGCTGAGTGGGCGGTCCTTCTTTCTAATTTGCATGTCTTTGTTTCTTCACAGTTCAGGCTGTACCTCATCATGCCTTACATAAAGAAAAACGTGTCTGGCCGGTGTTTGTGTGCTAATAGTTTGCCCAAAAAAAAAAAAAAAAAAAAAAAAAAAAAAAAAAACATGATCACAATAATACCTGTTCAGACGCTTAGTTAGGCTATATAAAATGCAACGCTTGACATATTATGTTTGGAAAATGTTAATTTTTTAACATTACAAATATTAATTTTCACAATGCAATCAACTTTATCCTCGTTACGTTCACTTGCATTGTCTTCCTTGTATCTTGCGGAAAAAATTCTTAGCAATTTTTTTTTTTTTTCCATTTATGTCAAATGACAAATATATGACATCATAATCACATGAGCGCCACAAAACAAAACATCAAGTACGCAAGTAAAGTTACTGTGAATTTCTTAAAGGAAGACGATAAATAGGCTATAGAGACAGAAACTTTTTTGAGCATGTGATGATGAATAGGTGTTAATTAAAATTGAATCAAGCGGCATTATGTGGATGAAATGCATTTAAAAATCAGCCTATTATTTATTATTGTACATAATCATTTCAGACCTCGTTTAAAAACCACGATTGACTGAACAAATCTGATCACAATAAACAAAACTACAAGGTATATCAAATGTGATTTGAAAGGGAATGTTACATAGCCTTTGCTAAGATGTTTTGATTATATGCAAATGTCCCTAATCAATCAAAGTGACAGACACAATCAGTGAAAGAACCAGGGAAACTCAAGTCTTTTTAATGTTTAGCCTATTATTTCTAAATCTTACCGGGTCACGAGGACAAGACAAGTGCCTGAGGGCGAATGATGCGGATATGATCTTATTCTTAACAGAAAACAAACAACTTCACTATGCATGGCCGAAAATCAACTAAAAGGAATTTCTGTAGTAATCACGTTTTTCCTGGCTGGGAATTCCCACATTTCTGCAGTATATGTGTGGTATAAGGTAGGGTTTTCATATATTAGCACTGACGTAAAAAAAGGTCTAATCTTAAGATCATACTTGTTCGGTAACTAAAAACAAACAAACAAACAAACAAAAAAAATGCACGAACACTTCACTGTCAAATTGCTGTACTCTACATGTCAAGATCTCAACACAAATACTCTCAGATTTAAAAAAACAAAAAGAAAAAAAAAAGTCTGATGTTTAAGTGCTTAGGCAAATGTTCTCACTTGTCAAATAAATGTCACTAAGCAAATGTGGCATTGCTTGAATCCTAGAGCAACCTTCTCTAATGACCCTCAACACTTGTTATGCAATCATTTTTTTTATTTTTTATTTTTAATGATATGTATTATTAAAAAAAAGAACAAATGACAATTATAAACAGGTTTTACATTTATTAGCACCCATATGGCAGAGCATTTATTGTTCTAAATATTGAAATCATTTTTTGTATACTCTATATAACTGGTCAAAACCTACACAGTTCCTGTTCTAAAAAAAAAAAATCAAAAGTCATCTTTATTTAAAAAATCAAAACATATTCAAATCAAACAATATTTCACAAAATTCAATCATACATTACTGACCATACTGAATAATTCCCGATCAAATGCAAATTGCTCATTAGCCAAATGTGTTCAAGAAAGCAAAAAGCACTATGAATCAAGTGTCGATCACGCCTGTTATGGGTAACAGACCAACCTTCCATCAAAGACCCCAAACAGAACAAGAGTCAAGCTCAAAAGCAGCAGAACATCAGTCTAGTTAGTGCTGGTGTATCTCTGAAGAGGGGCGAGGATGACATCAGCATTCTTCTGCTCGCTCTCAGCGCTATACAGACTGTGATCCTGAATATAGCGCACCACAGGGTCGGGCAGCAAGTAGCGCACACTCTGTCCTCTGCGCAGGGCACGGCGCACATGTGTAGCTGAGATCTCGTTGGTCACCCATTCTCGGACAACATGGATGTTCTTTCGGTGTTCGTACAGCACATCAGACTGATTGATAAACTTCTCAGCGTCACTGCCACATCTTGTGATGCACACCACACCGTAATTTCCCACAATCTCCTCAATGTCCTCTGGCTTCCAAAGATTGGGGACACCAAATGACTCCAGCACATCCGCACCACATAGCAGCTTCAGATGAGGGGTGTCTAAAATATACATTTATGAGAATAATACACATCATAAGTGATTTTGACAGCTGTAATTATAACAGATCTTAAAAGTCATGATTCATTTGAAATATGTGCTCCTTTCAGCCAGCATTTTAGCCAATGCTATAATATGGTTTCTGCAAGTATCTTCAAATTAAATGTAATGCTTTTTAATGCCTTTTTTTTTTAATGCCATATTAAAAACACTTACATTTTTGTAGGTTTATATCTAGTTTATATATTTTGTAAATGTAATAATTTCGTAATGTAATTTAATTTTTTTTAGTGGCTACTGTCCCTTTAAGACCAGCCGCTACTGACAGAGACGCGGATCTCACACGCGCCTCATCAACTCTTCACGTTCATTTAACCCTCTGGGCTTCTTCGTATTATAGTCACACTTAGCTTCCTCCCGCCCGAAAACGGGCGAAGCCTTAAAATCTTACTTTACTTTGTCCCAGGATAACCAATCAAATATATTTTTGTTCTATAATGTTTTCTGATTATTATTTAGAATTTTTGGAATTTTTCATGATATTTTGCATTAATTATATAATTTTTATGAGCTATTTTTTCCATTAGAATTAATATATTTTTATTTTATTTTTTTATTTTTTTTTATTTTTCAATAAATGCAACATTTCACATCAAAATAGAGTGCAGGCCTAAAAAAAAAAAAAATCAACTGAGAAGAGCGCCATCTAGTGGCTTCAAAATGTATTAATTTGTGTCATGTCCTATAACCGCCTATAGGCGGCCTATAGCTTTTTTATTTATTTATTTGATTTATTCCCATTCGGAAAGAAAAAAAATTATTACTAAGCAACCACTGAATGGAACAACACAAATTATATATCATTTTAAAGCTTAGGATCTCAGCTTTTTAATGCATCTAATTACATTTATTAACTCCTAACGAGTGCTGAGTAATCCCTCTAAAACCGAGTGTACCGCCAGCAGGCGCCACCTAGCTGCGAAAATATTCTTTACCATATTTTTAAAAAATCTTGCCTTGATTAACACAAAGTTGATGTCATTTGAAAGCTTAGAGTCTGAACTTTACAGTGAATGTATCCACTTTGAAAAACTCTTAAGTATTGCTGAGTTATTTGCTGATAAATAGAATTTCTTTTTTTTTCATAATCTATAAAATAATGTACTGCAATGTGTCAAAAACATCATACAGCTCATGAAACATTCTCAGATAATTGAAAATGGCACTTCATTTTTTACAGCATATTATTACAATTAAAATGAGCCCAAAATTAACATAATCTATTGCTTTTATGACAAGATATTCTTCATGAAGAAAAAATTGCCCATGAGGGGGTGTCAAAGACTGTACAAAAAGGCTATCTCTTTTCCAAATGCTTTAACTTTTGATTCCTTTGTCCAAAAATTATTATTTTTTTATCCAGATGCAGCTAACATGTAGGGGGACTTCACTAAAAAAGAATTTTCCTCCTACCTTATTTCCTTCCTGAGTTATTCCATGACAAATAAGAAAGATATGCAAAATCATAATAAAAATTATATATATATATTGTCTTTTATCCGCTGTTTCTTGGCAGGACAATGTCCAAATGTAATGTAATTTATATTTTAAAAAAATTTAAAAAGAGTTCTTTCAAACGATACCTACCTTTTGACTCTCCTTGCTATAGTTTTGGAGTTATTATGATTATATCATTTTTATATAGTTTGGGGCAAAATTTGCTGTTTCAGTCTTACCAGTTCATTTCTCTCTCTGTGTGTGTGTGTTTGTGTGTGTAGGTGTGTGTGTGTGGGGGGGAGGGTGTCTTATTTGCACTCTTGATGTTCTAGAGTGTCACCCCTTCATTGCTGTACACTTTTTTTAAGCACAGTGGCTGATCTGTAGCTTGTACCACCAAAAGTTTCTCTGAGTTTTCCTATTTTTTCGTATTTCCCATTCATTTCCTATGTCGCCCGTTTTCGGGCGGGAGGAAGCTAAGTGTGACTTTTTTTTTACGACCCTTTAACATATCAGAATCATCTCCTTGATTTTTTTGTGTGTTCATATAGGTAATAAAACAAAAGTCACCAAGTTTCACCCCCATCCGATGAAGCAAAAAAATTAAACAATTCGAAACGTTCAAGTTTTCGCCCGTTTTTTTTCGGGCGAAGAAGCCCAGAGGGTTAAGACTTTATTTAACTCAAGACTGGTTTTATGTTATGAAGATACTCGACAAAACGGACATTTTGACATAATTGTGCGTGTTACTGTTTGTTCAAGCCAAGTTCAGGTTCAAAGCAGTTGCAAGAATAAGAGCGGGATCATATAATGTAAAGCTAGCCAAAAGATGACAAAAAATAACGGATGCTGTGTTAATTGCGTTAAATATCCACTTCTATTGGAATTTGCACTTTCCCATTTTTCTGGTCTAGTTTTATTCCTGTTATTCCTGCTGTACAGGAGTACAGGTCATCTCCGCATCACGGCAATTTTGCTCCGGCCGGAAGCAATTACCAAACTGGTTCCGCGTGTTTATTACACTAGCGTCAGAGCCCGTCTACTACTAACGTTCACACACAACCCGTAAAAATCCCGTAAAGACACGTGACATCGATGTGACTTGTAATGTCTCAGCAGCGTCTTAAGTTTGCTTATGAGCTGCGATTTCTCTCTCGAGAAACCACGCTTGTGCATTTTTTTTTCTCCGATTCGATCATAAAAACTTGCGCATTACTTACCGTTTCACTAGCTGGCGAACGATACCGGCTTCAGCGTCATCACTACGACACGGCATTATTAATAATATATAATATCAAATAAACTGATAGTATACATTTTTATTCAAAATTATATCTAAATTTTTAATGCATGTAGGATTAAAAATCCATGTAATGACTTTTAATGCTTTTTAATGCCCTGCGGAAACCCTGTATAAGTTAATTATGGTATGGTTAGGCTGTTCTGCAACTAAATATAAAGACAAGACAAGAATTTTGAAAAAAATGTGCCATGGTTTCCACAAAAATATTTCAATGATAATAATTAAGCTGAAAATTCAGATTTGCCTTATTAAAATAGAACAATTAAAATGAAATTAAATTGTTTATCAAAAAAGAGAAAACTTATTGATTTTTATACGTTTACTAGAGACATAAATGTCTATAGAGAGTTTTATTTTTCCTATTTTTACCCTAAATAGGATGTTGTGAGCATTATTGTAATGTCTGTTTCATTCATACTCATAGCCAGAGGACGCCCTCACGATAAAAAAAAGCCAAAGTCAAGTACGATAAAAAAAAGACAAAGTCATAAAATCGCATATTTCCCTACTATATAGTAGGTGAAAAACAGTATGTGACAAAAGAATTATGTCCGAATTCACAGTACTCATAAAAGAGTAGACAAAAGTACCCTGATAACCTACTACTTCCGATGAGATTCTGAAGTGTGCATATGATGGACACTTTACAATCCCATGAGGCCACAGGAGAGGATTTATGAATGGCAGTGAAGCGAACATAACTGATGCTGATAGGTCACATGATAATGACAACATGGTGAATATAGTACGCCTGGATTACATTCATACTACAAAAACTTATACTATATAGAACATACTTTTTTAGTGGTCGTGAAGTAATTACTTATTCAAAATATGTACCTACTCAAGAGAGTACGCGATTTCAGACACAGCCATCCAGATTTGGCTGCAGCAGAATAAAAAATGCAGATAAAGATGTATTGACTGATGAAACAAAGACAATAAACATACGACTGTGGCAATATATGGTTTATCTGTGTTCTTCACGCCACCTGGGTTATTTTCATAATAATAAAGTATATTTATAATGCAATGCTAATCGACATTGCCTTTTTTCACTATATAGAATACTAAAAAATATATTTTATGAAGCCATGTCAGATCACAAAAGGAAGTTATTTCAGTTACTAAAGTTTGGAGTAAATTCGGTGCCCACTACAAAACTAAAATCTAAAGGGAAACACTGGTCTGCTCTCAACAAGCATTTGACCTTTCTCTTCACAAGTTGCTTCAATTCTCACTTATTACACCTTTACATTTGCTCAAAGTGTTCCACTTGGAGAGGACAGTGCTGAGAGATGCAGATTGTGTTCAATAGTGTAAACACTATTATATAACTCGCTGTACCCTTTTCTCTACTGTCCTGAGGGTACATCAGCAATTCAATGTATTGCCGTTTGTCAGGTATAGTGACAGGGTGACATTCTAAGGTACACACCCTTTTAAGTGCACTGAGCAGTAGGAAGATTTATCCTTTGAAAGATTTCTGTGGATTATTTTCCATACCTGCATTTGTGTTAATATAAGAACTCTGACAGATGCTTTTATTTTGCTCCAGCTTTCTCCTCTTCCCACATCTCACTGTGTCCACATCATCATTGCTGTTGTCCTCGCTAGAAATGAGTTCTGCATGATGGTGCCTAAAAAAAGATCAGAATGATCTGATTTAATGTCAATAGACTGCATAAAACGTTGATCATTTTGACGTAGCAGCACATCATATATGACGTCCAACCACACAAGATGACATTATCAGATGTGGCATGGAACTCACGCAAAGATAGAAAGCTCTACAGTAGGTGCAAAACAGAAAGGGTGTGACAGATTTATCTTTTACTTGAACCAAAATGAAATGTTCTCTAAAAGCACATGATCTTAAGATGTTCCCACCGAACTACTTTGGCTGTCTCCACCCACTCCGACTGCTGACTCTCCCAGTCATTCACTGTGATCCAATCGGAGTTCTCCGTGGCCAGTCTTGCCATCTCTAACCGATGACAGGCTCCAATCAAACCTTTCTTTTTATAGCTATCTCCAACTGGAGAGATTATGCCTTTCACCACTCTGTATCTTCCTGAGTCAACATAGAAATAGAAAAATAATAAGATGTATGCTAATTATGTATAACGTTTATCACAAAAAATGCGACGAGTGATAACAAAAACAGGTGAATTTTAAAATAATATACATTCACATTAATACATTTTTTATTTAAAATTTACCAGTGTCTTCAAGGTGATCCCGAGCCAGTTCGAACATACGCAGGTGCATGTTTGTGATGGGGTTGAAGGACCCGCATGCCAGCAGCACCAGTTTGGTTTTCTCTTGTGATGCCATTGATTATATGGAAGATGCTGTCTGGCGAAAAAGAAATCCACTGTAGATAGAAATATATTCTGAAATCAGACAATTCTCTATATCTGACAATTAATTATTTACACAAAATTATATTGATTAATATATAATTTTGTATATATAATCTTAATTATATATTAATATAACTATATTACAATATACAATTATTTATTAAAGTAATTAAATAATAAGGAAAAAGATTCTGACTGCAGGACAACAAAACAACCAAAAATTTCTCTAAAGGCAAATCACAACCAAATGTCCTGTTTCAGAAGTGTAGGTAAGTTAGTAAGAGGTAGTAATCTCTGCACCAGGGAACAAGGAAATATTATAAAATATTATAAAAGAGGAAACATTAAAAAGGACCCTCGCCTTAGGATTTAAGAATGATATTCTATACAATAAACCACCATTCCACAAATATGCGTAATAATATGCCACCATATTGAGTTTAACGTTACTTCTTACCAATTCAACACACTAGTCTGGTGCTTCCTAGCTGAGTGCAGTGGTTGTGCTCCAGTAAAACAACTTTATTTAACCGACAGATACAGCTCTAGACAAACAGCAAGGCCGACAAACAGAACGTTCTAAAAAATAATCGAACATTCCCATTGTTTTGACAACTGAAACAGCAGTGTGGGACTAAAGATCAATAACTTACGCGTTTTACAGTCTACTATGGTGCAGACAGACATGCGCAATTCCTACGAGTTAGTAGTGTGTTCGTGATAATCAACTCTGCGCAGCGTTTACGCAGAAAAACCATTGGTTTTCCTATTGAAGATAATAGTGCTAGCAAACCACACCTTAGCAACTGAACTGGATTTAGGAACTTAAATCCTATTGTAATTTTGTCTTTATCAGTAGGACTTTTATTGGGGGAAAAGCACGGGTGAGAATTACTACTTTATTAATGTAAAACCACGCCGTTTAGGACTCACAGTTCGTATTTTTTTTGTTTATATATATTTAAGTCCAAGCTAAGCTAACTGCGCAGAGAGAGAGAGATAGAATAAAGCAGGGTGACAAAATAATGTGATATATTTCATGAATGGGATACTAGACCTGTCAAAATGGTAAACCAGGCTGAAAAATAACCATATTTACCTTGATACAGCCAACACTGTAGTATATATACTAATACTGATCAGATCAGAACCATTTTGATAGCAGATCATAACAGGTGTGACATTCTCATATGTAGTAACAGAAGGACATGTCTTGTTCTTTATTAATAGATGGTGCTGAAAATTTGATATTTGCCTGTTATTTATTTAAAAAGATAAAGAATGGCTTCTCGGGGGAAATCAGAAACAACCAAACTGAGACAAAACATGGAAGAACAGTTGGACCGGTTAATGCAACAGCTCCAGGATTTAGAGGAGTGCAGGTAATGACATCCCATCAGTTCTCTACAGCACATTCAGTTTCATGCACAGAAAAAAAAAGTGTTTTTTATTGCAGAGAAGAGCTTGAAGAAGAGGAATATGAAGAAACCAAAAAAGAGACACTAGAACAGTTGAGCGAATTCAATGAGTCATTGAAGAAGTTGATGTCTGGGAATATGACACTAGTTGATGAATTGGGGGGAATGCAGCTGGTAAGAAATTCGATTTTATTGTATTAACATACTGTATGATATATTAAACTGTTCTGAACTATTGAAAAGAGTTCTAAATTGTATGTATGAATATTTTACAGTTTTTATTACTGTAAAAAGACATCTAGACTGACTACTAGTATAATTATGTATGCTGAGATCATTTATGACTGCAAATATTTATCAGGCGATCCAAGCTGCCATCAGTCAGGCATTCAAGACACCTGAAGTTATTCGACTGTTTGCTAAAAAGCAGCCAGGGCAACTGAGAACGAGACTGGCTGAGGTGATTAACATTTTTAATACTGACATTTTCAAATATTTAAATACCTATACAAAGACTTGTGTTAATATGTTGACATGACACTGTATGAATTCAGATGGACCGTGATGTGATGGTTGGAAAGCTCCCTCGAGATGTGTACACTCAGCAGAAAGTGGAGATCCTCACGGCTCTGAGAAAACTTGGCGAGAAGGTGAGAGGGTTATTATTGACACACAAATGCTTCCCTGCAGACATGCATCTATTTCTAGACTCGCGTGTTAAACGTTTCTTATACCTGTAACTTGTTTGAATGTGCAGCTCACAACGGAGGATGAAGCATTTCTTGCTGCAAATGCTAGTGCCACTCTGAGCCACTTTGAGAAGGTGACTGCAAGCCTGGGTAAGATGAGAATCAACCAATTATTACTATTAAAGCAACTTATGCTTAAGAATGACCTTTTTTAACTATCAAATGTATCTTTCCTTTCCAGGATCCGAAGATAAGATAATGGCATTGGCCAGTTCTGGAGTTGGGAAGACCCATACATAAGTCTGGTTTACTAAGATTTCCTTTTTTTTTTTTTTGTGAGCGTGGCCTAAATGCTGTCTGTGAGTTTTACAGTTCTTGTGTGTTTTTATTTGTTTTTAACAGTGGTTGCAATTTCTACACTTAGGAACAGAATTTGTGACATGATATCATCTGGTCACTCAACCTAAAGTATCTATGTTGGGAGTCATCACGAAAGTTATTTGTATTGTATACACCGTATACATTTTATGTTTGATCGTACATTCTTATTTGGGTAGCCTACAGTGAAAAAAGTGTTTACATTTTCAGTGAAATGTCTCAAACATTTACACATGAAAGCGCATTTTAGAATAGCTCTTATTTTCTGAACACAGAGAGGTAAGTTAGCCTTTATTCAAAATGGTCTTGATTCATTTTTAACCCTCTGTATTGTAATTTATTAACCTTATTATCAAATTGTCTGCCAATAAGCCTTTTGGTACTAGTATTTGATAGTAACACTGTAATTACTATGCATTTTAATTTTCGTTTGTCATTTACTTTTTTAACCAGTGTGATATTTGTAAATATTTTGTATTTTGAATATATTTGGCGATCAAGATCTGAAAAGTTGTCAGTGTTTTCCCTTTTCTGTATTTACAATAAGTGTCTTACCGTCTTATTTTATTGCATTGCATATTGTAGTGGGTTGGAAAAGGAGTCAAAAAATGGCTTTGAATTCCATTACAGAATGGATTGCGATCTTTGGAAAATAATTTAATATGTGAATATTAAAAGACTTAAAATAAAATTCCACACTGCCCATTTAACATCAAATAAATACCAATTAATCATTTAATTTTACTATTCAGCTGTCCTAAATGGGCACCCTAAGCACCCTTGCGGTCTTCCTACGAGGCCACACTTTCGTGACATAATGTCGCTTTGATTGTCGGGAAGAGTTCGGGTTTGGCAAAAGTGTGCATCAAGGGTATGTAGCTTATAAGCACCCTTCTGAAACCTATAATGACAAATGGGACACCCTATGGCAAGGTTCCTCAAATCCAGCCCTGAAGAGCTACTGCACTGCAGAGTTTAACTCAACCATGTTTGAAACTCACTTACCTGCAATTTTCTAGTAACTCTGAAGACTGTGACTGCATCCGAAATCACATAATCTCTTGAGTAGCAACTTATTTTGAATGAGTGATTTCTTCACGACAGCTAAATAAGCATGTTCTATGTAGTATGAATGTAAAATGGACATACTACATTCGCCATGTTGTCATTATCATGTGACCTACCAGCGTCAGTTACATCGCTTCACTGGCATTCATAAATCCTCTCCCGTGGCCTCATGGGATTGTAAAGTGTCCATCATATGCTCGCTCCAAAATCTCACCGGAAGTAGTAGGTCATTGGGTACTTTCTGCCTACTCTTTTATGAGTACTGTGAATTCGGACATACTTATTTTGTCTCATACTGTTTTGCCTACTATATAGTAAGGAAGTATGCGATTTTGGATGCATCCCTTTACTAGCTTGTTCAGGTGTGTTTGATGAGGGTTGGAACTAAACTCTGCAGGGCAGTGGCCCTCCAGGACCGGATTTGAGGAACCCTGCCCTAAAGTCTCATGGACTTCACAGTCACGTGCACATGGCGGCCATTGTATGTCCAAAAGACTGTAAGTGCATATGAAGTGTGCTATTGGGACTGGGCCTTCTGCTCTCACCTTTAGGCAGCATTGAAAAAATGTATAAATGGTAGCAGATATGAATATTTTTCAGTTTTCAAGCACTAGGTGGCAGCATTACTGTGGTCTGTAATTCACCTTCATCTTGAAATATGAAATGCTTGAGGAAACATCATGGTGAATGATTAAACACCCTTTGGGTAAGGAAACATATTTATTTATATTTTCTTCATGAAGATGGTAGAGGGTTAATATGATGTATTTTTAATGCTGCTTTTATACTCTAACATGGATGACTAAAAGTTACTGAATGCTATACTATGTAATATATAAAGATTACATATTAAATTAAATTGTGTATATATATATATATATATATATGTGTGTGTGTGTGTGTATTTATTTATTTATATGATTTATTTTTGTGCAACGGTAAAAGTGGGCATAGACAGAAATTGTGTGTAGCATATAATTATCAAATGAAATAATCTGAACACCAACACAACTTTATTCCCATCTCATCCTTTATTTTGTTCATGAGCAAGCATCAACTTCACTATAATTATTCCTCTGAATAATAGAAAAGTGAATGAGCTGGAAGGCAGCATCCAACAGTTCTACAACATCCCCAATTTTCATTTCTAGAGCAAAAAAATAAAAGTAATTCAAAATGTGAACAACGACCACTGAAGGCTGCAAATCTGTGACAGATAATCTTTGATTCAGTAGTATTACCAGTCTCCTGACCCCTCTACACCAGTATCATGTGCCAGTTACAGGAAATGTTTATATCTGTGTTATACATGCAAAGACAATGCTTCTGTTACATACTCACCATCTGCAGCCATTCACACTCAGCACAGACTCAGGTTATTGATTATGGAAAGTTTCTGTCGCCAGTGTCTTAAAATCGTCAAAACCACATGACAAAATCACATCGTTTGAAACACATTTCACATGATTTTTCCCTTGAGAAACTGCGGATGAATATTTGCATCAGGGGAAAGGAGGGAAGATACAAACAATTGTGCGATTTTCAGTAAAAACATTGATTATACTAAATTTGGTCTCATGGAATGGTCTACATCGATCAAACATTTTCAAAATGATTGTATGTTGAGAATACACTGTGAGACACTATTACATTTGTGTGAGAAATCATTATGTATCGGATTCTTGTGAATTTCATGCTGCCCTCATCAGGAGATACACTTCAAGATCACCTTTCACTATACACATATTGTTAAACTTATACCCACATATGCTGCCTATAATAATGTACATCTTTTCGAAGTGGAAGTTCCTCAAACAGTATTTAGTACAATATTCATTGATGATACAGTATGGACCTATTTTCTCTACACATCAACATGAACACAAGACATCTATGCTGGACAATTAAAACGCCCACTCTTGATAAAACTAGCT